>NC_048303.1:5619494-5989391 GCF_013100865.1 Trachemys scripta elegans
GTCAGCAGAAAACTAGAACCTTGGACTACCTGATTCCCATCATTCCCACAGAGAAGAATATGGTTTTTTTGGACCAACTTGGTGTGAGAGACAAGCTTCGAGTTTACACAGAGCTCTTCTTCAGATGTGGGAAATTAAGGGAAGGTCAAGTATCAGAGGGGTAACCGTGTTAGTCTGGATCTGTAAAAAGCAACAAAGAGTCCTGTGGCACCTTATAGACTAATAGACATATTGGAGCATAAGCTTTCATGGGTGAATACCCACTTTGTCACACGCATGTAATGGAAATTTCCAGAGGCAGGTATAAATATTGCATTGGAAGAGCTGCACTGATGCAGCTGCACTGCTGTTATGCTTGAATGAAGACGCTCTGTACTGATAGGAGAGAGCTCTCCTGTCTATGTAATTAATCCATCTCTGCAGGAGGTTGTAGCTATGTCGACAGGAGAAGCTATGTTGACATAGTGCTGTCTACACTGGGGGTTAGGTTGGTATAACTGCATCGCTCGGGGATGTGGATTTTTCACACCCCTGAGCAACATAATTATACCGATGTAAGTCTGCAGTGTAGAGGAGACCTTAGAGGATCACAGCTAAATTACAAGGTGGAACAGATTGTTTAGCATAAGTAGTGAACACACAGTTCAAGGGACCATTCAAAGTGGAGTGGCCAGTTAACACCACATCACCTGTGGGTGGACACTTTTCACAAAGTGATCACTCTATATCTGACCTATCAGTCCTCATCATCCTCAAAGAAAATCTTTACAACGCTTTCGAAAGAAGAGCCTGGGAACTTCATAACTTCATACATTTATAACTTTGCTAGACATGAAAAATCATGGACTGAATAGACACTCTGGATTTATGGCTTATTTACAACAAACTATAACTAAGGCCTTGGCTACACTGGCGCTGTACAGCGCTGCGACTCGCTGCGCTCAGGGGTGTGAAAACGCCACCCCCCCCCCCCGAGCGCAGCGAGTGCAGTGCTGTAAAGCGCCAGTGGAATCAGAGCCTGCAGCCCTGCATGTTCGCTCGCAGCGCTGCAAGCTATTCCCCTCGGAGAGGTGGAGTACATACAGCGCTCTCTCGCAGCGCTGGTGGCGCGATTACACTCGCGCTTCACAGCGCTGCAAAGTCCCGAGTGTAGCCAAGGCCTAAGTAACAATGCTCCTCCAGCTACATCCCCTTTCCCCCCTTCATCTCTTCCCTGTGATTGGTGGAGTATTAATGGAACACGTCACCAGGAATGGTCCCTTGAAATACGTGTTAACTACTTATGCTAAACAATCTGTTCCAACTTGTATTTAGCTAAGGCTATGTCTGCACTAGAGAGCTTACAGCAGCACAGCTGTACCCAATGGAGCTGCATCACTGTAAGATCTCTTGTGTAGCTGCTTGATGCCAATGCGAGAGAGCTGTCCCATCCACATAATTAATCCACCCTCAACGAACAGCAGTACTCATGTCAGCAGGAGAAGCTCTCCCACCGACGTAGTGCTGTGAACGCTACCACTTATGCTGGCTTTTCTTCTGTCATTCGGGGGTGAAATATTCACATCCCTCAGCGACATAAGTTTTGTCAAAATAAGTGGTAGTGTGAATATAGCCTCAACTTCCCGGATCAAAATTTTTAATGGGAACAAAAACCCATTTCCCTGACCAGCTATAATTACACCACTTCTGTGAGCTAGGGGAGTTTCTCTAATACCCTGGGACCAACCCGACTCCAGCAACACTGTATACAACAGCATATATAGGGAGAAACACAACAGATCTACAGAGTTCGCATACTGGTGCTGAGACGTATACTTAAAAATTCGTGCTGGTCTGATCTTCTGACAAGCTTTTCAAAATTTTTCCTCTCTTTGCATTTGGAATATTCTTGCTTTAAACAACTCCAGTTGAATGAAAATGGATGACTATTGGTGGTGTCAAACTTTGCATGCCACACAGCATTCTTGTTTAAACTCCCAGGCTAGTCAGCTTTTTTAAAAAAAATGGAACTCATTTAAAAAAAAAATATATTACTCTTATTGTTTGGGCCCAGCCCAGCTTACCGTCAAATGTTTAACAGGATGGAGTTCAACAGATTAAACATCTGACAGTAGTAGGTATTGAATTTACAATTGAACACAAAGTGGATGAGTCTATTATAAAGCTTGCCCAGGCAATGAATTCATGAGACATCCTCTAATCAGGGAAAGAGAAGGGGCATGTTTGTCCTTTCTCTGTTGCATTGTGAGTTAGTGTTACATTGAAAGTCTGGCTTGTATCCAGGAAACAGCAGATGTGGGAGGATAGCGCTTCCTCCTAGTTTCTCTCCTAAAATAGGCCACTTTCTAAAATTTAATTTTAAGAAAACAATCAGCAAATTTGTTTCTTTAACAATTAAAAAAATATATAAAAGTATATTCACACCACTTTCTTTCCTCCTCAGTGTTTGTTTCCTCGGTTTGGTTCAAAGCCACCGCTATGAAACAGGCCTCTTGCATGCTTTGCGAATGTTTCGTAGAGCTCTGAAAATTTGATTTCCTGATGTGTTTTAATGCAGCTTAATTCAGCTTGTACCTGACTTCTCTGGATGCTGGAGGACTTGTGGAGGTTTACATTAGAAAAGGTAGTATCTGTCTTGTTGTGATATTGACTTTATCCTGATAACCTGCAATATTTAATGATTCCTAGACAATAAAATTGTGGCAAGCTGATAGTAACAAAAGAAGATGAGTACTTCCATTTTATTACAAGGACATTTTGTGAAAATAAGGGGCCATAGTACAAGTTTAGTATCAATTCAACTTCTCTCCCTTGAGGTCCTGTGTTCAGATGAACCTGGAGAGAAAGGGTTATTTTTTTTTTTTTTTGGTCTTTCTGGATTGGCAAATCATTAAGCTTGGAATTATCCTTTGCCCTTTCATCCATTTAGACTAGTAGCAAATAATACCTTGAAGCAGAAGAATTTGTTGTAAATGTGGACTTCTCTACATGGAGACGTAATGCACAGCAAGAGAGGGTGTGAGTGTTTGGCAGACTAGCCCGCCTTGCACTAAGTGTCCATGTGGACAACCCCTGTATGTGTGTTTTTATATCATGCTTCTTTATTTCTTTTTATTCATACACACAGTCCATGAAAAAGAAACACCCATCATTTACTCTAGGCTCACATGTTTTAAAAATGCACTGATACAAATGCACTGCTCTAGGAACCCCCAATAACTTCACTAATTATAATAGATTATAACCCACTCTTTTAAAATAGGTTTAAGAGTTTTATGACCTTCCACCAGCATATTCCAATTCCCTCATAATCAGGGAAAACAAATGTGATCTGAAGGTCGATAAAAGACTGGAATGGGGAGTTTGTGCCAAAGCTGTGTGGTCCTTATGGAGAACACTCCACCAGCTGCTCCTTCTCCTATATAAGTGGGGTTCTGGTGCACATGCCCTTGCTGGTCTTAACTGTGGCAATATGGTGAGGTCTTTCAGATAGGTGTCTCCCAGGCTATTTAGATTTTGAAAGCCAAAATGCCACGAGAAGAGCCATCCTTGAAGTACTCCAGCCCAATTAAACATGAAGAACATTTGAAAATATTACTGGGTTAGCACTATCTCAAGATTTCCAGCTAAGATTTGAGACCAAACGTTTGGGATGAGTATGGGTAGCTTAGGATAACCTTCTGCCAGCTTTCATGCTTATACGCACAGTCCTTCTGTTGACTCTGTATCTTCAGAGGACCACCCATCACTGCTCACAGCCTTTTCCTTTTGTTAGAGTTCCAATATATGCACATTAATAGCAGCATCCTGGATCAGCTGTGCACTAAGAATTCCTGGAGCATTCTCTGCCATGGCTCTGCTCTCTGTAGCTCCTGAAATGAAACACTTTGAACACTCATTCAAAGGTGTGGAAAGCATGAAATTAGCACAATGGGCACTACAGAGCTTCACATTGCCTTGCACGGTGTTCACCTCTGGTGCCCTTTACTGTCTCTCTTTCGCTCCCCACCTTTGTTCTGACAGCTCTTGAAAAACCTCTTTAAAGAGCTGTTGCATTCATGGAGAGGGAAATTGAAAAATCAGAGTGTCTGACTAGAGCGTTGAGCCCTAAAAACTACTATGGAAGTTGAGGTCTTGCAATACGCAGAACATGAATTACTAGGTTAGACTGGCAGACAGGTAGATGGATGCAAAACACTACAATAGGCCAAATTCTACTTCCAGTGTCTGGTGTCAGATTGCAAGGTGCCAGTGCATCCTGAGGGGTGCTGAACTCTCCCTCAGTCTAATTGATTTAAGGAAGAACACTATGACATGCAGCACTGGGCGCTAAGGGGCTAGGGAGAAATCCTGGCACTTCTGAAATCCATGGTAAAAATCCAATTGATTTCCTTCTTTTGTCACTGACTTCAATAGGGCCAGAATTTCGCCGCTGATCCTCCTCACATTGAAGTCAGTGGCAAATTCCCACTGACTGAAGCGGTAGTTGGATCAGTCCCTAAATCTGAAGTAGCTCCATTGAAGTCACTGGAGTTACACCAGTAAGGGAGCTAAAACGTATCCCATAGAGTTTAATTTTGCGAAATCTAAACTGGGCCTCTGTCACAATGCCTTCTCAGTGAGAGGTCTCAGTGTAGCTCTGCTTAAGGTGGAGCAGTATTTACTACAGGGGTCGGCAACAGTGGCGTAGCCAGGATCTAAAAGCAGGGGGAGCAAACATAAAAAAGGCGCCCCCCCTCGGCTCCTCCTCTGGCCATGCCGCCCTTGGCTCCTCCTCCGGCCGCTCCGCGCCCCCCCCCCTTGGCTGGCTCCTCCGGCTGTGCCGCCCCCCCCATTGGCTGCCGGCCGCCATGCTGCACCCCCCCTTGCTCCTCCGGCCACGGCTGCTGGCCACGCTGCGGGCTGCCTTGCTGCACCCCCCACTCGCTCTGCCTCCTTTGGCCGTGCCCGCAGCCCCCCCATTGGCTGCCGGCCACGCTGCGGGCCGCCCTGCTGTGCCCCCCCTCGCTCCTCCGGCATCAGCAGGTTTGGCTGATCGCAGCTCCCACTGGCCGCGGTTCGCCGTCCCAGACCAATGGGGGCAGTGGGAAGCCGTGGCCAGCACATCCCTCGCCCGCGCCACTTCCCGCAGCCCCCATTGACCTGGGACAGCAAACCGTGGCCAGGTAAACGAAGTGGCCTGTCCCGCCAGGGTGCCAGAGGTTGCCGACCCCTGATAGATAGTATACCAAATTCCAGTTCTCTGCAACTGGCAAGGTGCCTCAGTGGTCTCCCAAAGTCACCCTTGGGGGATGCCAGGAGGGTGAAAAAAGCATTGTATTTTACTGAAAGTAAAGCTAAAGGTGGGGGGGGGAGGAAGCGGAAGATCTGGATACACAGCAAAATCAAAAGCTAAAATAAAATCAAATAAAACCTTTAGAGGAAAAGAAACCTCTTATCAGTTTCTCACATCCCTTCATGTTCTAAGCAATTGCTATCTGCAACAAAGACAATAGACATCAGTCAGCAGAAAATGTCTCCCTCTGCCCCTCCCACTAGTTTTATCCTATTTTATGGAATCTAAAGTTTAATTTATTTTATTTTTTAAGGTTTCTAGGCCTTCACCTTTCTTCTCTAAAATCAATACTCTGCTATTTTGCTTGCTCTGTAGAGCTTTGCTCCGGTACCTATTTCAGCTTTCACAAAATTAAAACTTTGAAGAGGCTCTGAAATCTTGGTGAAAAATACATAAGAAACCTCAGGCCTGGCTGAAATGTTGCGTCGGCCTATAGCATCTTGTACAAACCAGGGAATATTGTGTAGGAGCAGTGAGTGATATTAATTCTATATAGGGCAAATTTAAGACCACCCTTGGTATGGTGGGTCCCATTCAGGTGTCTCCCTTTTGAAAAGGATGCTGAAAATTCAGAGAGGGTTCAGGGAAGAGCTACAAGAATGATCCAAGATCTGGAAAACCTGTTCTAGGATGAAAGACTTCAGGAGCTCAGACTACTACCGTATCAAAGAGGAGTTTAAGAGGCAACTTCCTCACAGTTAATAAGTATTTACACAGTGAGACGGTGTATGGCACCAGAGGGCTCTTTGATATAGCTGGCAAAGGCCCTTTGGAGCCCTTTGTGGTGTGGTGTATATGGAACAGAGTATCAACAGAAGTAGGGAGATGCAAAAGATTGGGCCAGGGAATCCACTGCTGCACCTGTCCTTGTATTCCAATAAGTGATTATATTTCCCCCTCGTCCCAATACCAGTTTTCATTGCTTCCCTAATTCTTATCCACCTTCGCATTGTTTCCAGTGGGGTTCCCTTCCACATTTGAAGATGATTCTCTGCCAATGCTACTACCATTGTCGTTGTCATTACTATCCCAAGGATAATGGAGAGGAAGGATGGTCCAGTTTACTGGTTTAAGACTAGGGAGACTAGCTTCAATTTCCTTCTCTCCTACAGATGTCTGGAATGACCTTGGGCAAGCCATTTAGTCTCTCTGTACCTCAGAGGTTTGTTGTGAGTTACTCAGAAACTACAATAATGGGGACCATGTAAGTACCATAGGGATTTCCAATAAGTCTATCTTCTTTAAGGATCTTGATTAGGAATTTTTTATATCCAGGTTAAAATTAGGGTTACATACCTTACGACCTATATGATTTTCTATTTAAAGATAAAATATTTCCTTTTAGAGTGACATAATAATGGTTTTAAAATGCAAGTCGCATAAGCGGAATTGGCAAAGATAATAACTGGAAACAATATTTTACTGTACGTAAAAGTGTAGCAGCTCAGGAGATGCAAACTTTCCTACCTACCCCTCTTCCTGCCGATCCGAAGGCATGTCGAAATGCACGCTTTGTAGAGCACAAGAAACCGATCTGATTTAATTACGTGGCTAGTAATATTACTCATGCATTCCTCCTGAAAAGTCAGAAGCATTAGT
Source organism: Trachemys scripta elegans (assembly GCF_013100865.1). Classification (NCBI taxonomy): domain Eukaryota; kingdom Metazoa; phylum Chordata; order Testudines; family Emydidae; genus Trachemys; species Trachemys scripta. The sequence goes on from NC_048303.1 coordinate 5,626,429, forward strand.
AATTCCACTTCTTTCCTCCCGAACTCTAATCTTACGGAGCCCTGCTGCAATGAAAACAGCACAATTACTTTCATACACTGTGTCAATTTTACAATGGGGGCAAAAAAGAGCTTCACTAACAGCAAATAATTATACCACCGCTTAATGATTGATTTAACATAGAAAACCCATCTAATTCCTTTTGTCATTACAATCTACAGTACTAACAATATAACAATGCTGTCTTAGTGGTTAGACATTACATTAGCATTAAGAATAATGCTAATATAAAACATAGCTTAACTTTTTATATTGTTAATCTGCATTGACACACTACACACATAGTGCATTATGAGATCTATTAGTGTAGCAAACATTCATGGGGATAGCAACCAATCTAGCAGTATCTTTTCAACAACTGTGCAAATGCAACTTATTACAGATTTGAAAAATCAGCCTCCTACATAGTGAACATGGGGAGATGTTATGCATTTATTTTAGCATAAACCACAGTAGTGGAGGCAAGGGGCAGTATTTACCCCTGAATGCAATGCAGGGGTTGCTATCCCAGTCACTTCAGAGATGCAAAACCAATGCTTAACATTCCCACTGGTTACCTAAAGAGGAAATTAATGTCCTTTTAGGGATAACATTATGTTTTATAGCTTTAGGGTATTTCTACACAGCAATCCCAGGTGTGATTGTAGGTCATGCATACATACCCGAGTTAGTTTGGCTACCTGAGTAGTGAAGCCATGGCAGCATGGGCTTCACCATGGGCTAGCCACCTGAATAATTTTCCAGGGTTCTGGGTGGGCTCAAACAGCCCACATTGAAGCGTACCCTCTAGACCCAAGTTAGCTATATTCAAGCTAGCTCAAATATGTTTCCATGAGTGCCAGTCACACCCTGGGATTGCAGTGTGGACAGTCCCTCAAATACTGCGATGAACATGTGTGATAAATGAAGGAGGAGGGGGGAGTGTAGCTCCCTTTTATGGACATCCAGCCAGCCAGTAACTAAAAAATCCCTCTTAGTAGCTGTTCTCTAATTGCTCTACCTGTAAAGGGTTAAAACGTCTCACTGCTATGCACAGGTAAAAGGAAGTGAGTGGGCGCCCGGCCAAAAGAGCCAATGGGAAGGCTAGAACATTTTAAAATTGAAACAAGACTCCCCTTTTGTCTGTCTCTGGTTTTTCTCCTGGAGAGAAGGGACAGAGCAGTTATGCTGTGAGAAGCTTGGATCAGGTATGAAAAAAATTGGTATCATACCTAGAAACTATTCATTTAAAAGCCAAGATATGTAAGTAGATCAGGGAATGTCTAGGAAGATGCAATTAGGTTTATTCCTTTTATTTTTTTATGGCTTGTGGATTCCTCTGTGCTAACCCCAGGTGCTTTTGTTTTCCTTGTAACCTTTAAGCTGGACCTCAAGAAAGTTATTCTTGGTGCTTAATCCTGGTAGTTGCTCTTTTTGAAAATCTAGCAATAGCCTGAGTTCCCAGATGTATTTTCTTCTTTTTTTATTATTAATAAAATTTAACTTTTTAAAAACAGAATTGGATATTTGTATCTTAAGAGGTTTGTGCACATTTTATTTAATTAGCTGGTGGCAGTATCTACCAAACCAAGGTCAGAGAAAAGCTGTAACCTTGGGAGCTTAATACAAGCCTGGAGTGGCCAGTATTAATTTTTAGAATACTTGTGGGCCCTCACTTCCTGCACTCGAAGTGCCAGGATGGGGAATTAGCCTTGACAATATGTATCTGATGTTAGTTATCTATCTGGAAAGTCAGCAATGCATTGTACTGGAAACAGTATCAGGTTTACAATGGTGCCAATGGTGCCGTGGCACTGGGCCCAAACTCTGCCCCAGAGCTCTCCCCCCACTCAGCCTTTTTCCCCCGAGGTCCCGCCTGCCACTCACTCCTCTCCCCCCTCTCCCCTCTTGCTCCCGGCTCACTTCTCTCTGCCCCTCCCCCCGTGTGAGTGGTGGGTGGGACCTCAGGGGGAAGAGGCCTGGTGGGGCCAAGGCCTCAGGGCAGAGCATGGGTGGAACAGGGGGGTGGGGCCGCAGTCCAGGTGCCGGGTTCCACAAAAGATTAATCCGGTCCTGACTGGAAATGTGGTGTAGTTGTAGCCATGTTGATCCTTGTAATGGAAAGGATTTAAAGAAGAGTATAAGAATGGCAAATTGTAAAGGGTTGGAAAAGGAGTTTTGTAACAGGTTTCCAAAGAGCAAAACATTTTGACAACTACTTATTTGCATTGGAGTAGCGACTAGAGGCTGCAACTGAATTTCGGGCCTCATTGTGCTAGGCACAGTATGTATACAGAGTAAGAGTCATGCCTTGCCTCAAAGGGATTACAATCTAAGTAGACAAGATAGACAAAGGGTGAGAAAAGTAAAATAAAAAAGATTATGTCCATTTTGCCCGATGAAGAGCGAACCTCAAAAGGTTCAAGATTCACTTCAGTCTGGATGAGAACTTGGACTCAAATTTTCTCTGAACTATCTTAACCTTCTGAAGGAAGTACATTTCACAAGAATATGAGGATTTCTGGGAATTACAGCTTATGGTCAGATCAGAATATCTCCAGAACACCCTTTTCTCAGCCCTCTCCTCTCTGGTTGTAGCTGGAAGCAGAGGAAGAAGTGCATGAAAAGGTGGTCAGAAATTATACTGGCATGTGACAATACAGATAGATAGAGTGCATCAAAAATGAAACACAATTCTGAGAAAAAATCTACTGAACTTTTTCCAATAGTGACAAAGTTTTGGTGTGGAGGTCTGATCACATTATACATTCAGCTGTGTTCTTATTTTGTCTGAACCATTTTACTCACCTCAAATTTTGAATGAAATGAATACAATATATATGATAACAGTGTTAAAAGTATCATTGTATACAAATTTACACTTAAATATCCTTTTGGCAAAGGCTGTAGGAGCCAGAAAAAGCACCTCTCTACCGACAGGTAAGAGTACAGGTGTGAAATCATTAGAGTTTATATCACAGGCTGGCTATAAGCTTTGGCCTGTTTCTCTAGAAGTGTCACTACTTCCCGTTTAACATATCGACCTGCCTATTTGGCATTTGACAGCGCTATTGAATTTTTGCTGAATTTTATGCTTCAGGAAGGACATAAAGTAACAGGTTTTCCCCAGGGCTCCCCACTTCACGGACTCAAATTTACTGTGAACTTCAGAAACACTTTGGAATCCCACATAAATATGTTGTTTCCCCATCGAACTGACGCAGCCATTTTGGAAATGAAAGGGCCACTCGACTCTCCAGAGTGTTGAAGACATTGCTGAGAATGTAAAAGCAACAAGCAGGTAAATGGAGGACTCTCCTGAAATCAATCACATGAGTTGTGGGGTTTGAATTTGTTGTTGCTGTGTTGGTAGAGGCCCAGTCCAATAGCCTGTACTCAATCTTTTATGCTGTCAAAACTTCCTGAAAAGTCAATGCAATCTAACACCTGAGTTGGAGCTTTAGGTTGAGACTCAAAGCTTCTGTTTGTGAGCATGTGTGTGTTTTAATGTTTGCCAAGTGTTTTGGGATCATTTGGGATGGAAAGTGCTACACAATAAAATGCATCATTATTCTGATTATTATCCTCGGCGGCCATTTGGCAGAGAGGATACTGAAGGCAAAGGTTTCCTAGGAAACTCAAAGCAGCATTGTTTATAAACTAAGGATCCAGTTCTGGGTTTGCTTTTTTTTCTTTTAGCTTCAAGATACAGTAATTCTAGGTTCCACTTCACAGGAGACAATTAGATTTACCAATATTTAATTTTAAAGCATGGACTGTTCATGACTGCAATAACTTCAGTGGAGGGAAGGGAACACACAGAGCTCATAATTCAACTAAAATTTAACATTTTAAATCTTACCCATCACTGATCCCATTCTTTCTCTCCTCCTGCTTCCTTCATTTTTTCTTTGTCACTTTGCTCTGCCAGCATTCAGCACTCCTATTTTTTTTCCAATTACTCTTGGATTTTCATCCATCATCCTGCAAATGCCTTTACACTTCCTCTTCCTGTTCTCCGCTCTTCTTGCTTAATACATCGTGAGCTGTGGAACAAGAATGGGTCTTCGTCCCCAAACTCTTCTTTTCCCCTGCACTGGTCTGTCAGCAAAGAGGTCACTGAATTCTCTGTTAGGAATGGATGGAACACGCCCAGATAATGGCACAGAAAGCGGCTGAAGGCAATAATTGTATATCTGTAACAGTGGTGTATTTTTAACCAGCAGGCCCTGTAGTCTATAAGCACATGCTTCCAGCAGTTATGCTCAGATCCACATTGATCACACTAAAAAAAACCCATCATAATGTAAATGAGATGAAACTGGAAAATGATGACTACACAAGTGGAATTTATCATCTATTTTTCTAGCATTGTGGTCTTCTTCACACTAGTGGAAAATCAGAATATCTTCACTGCTTCACTCCAGATTTAAACCAAAGCAGAATTGAACCCAGGGAATTTTATATCCCAGCAGACTTTACACACAAGCAGACTTGTTTCCTTGTGTTAATGGGATTGCTACCACCTTGATTGACATGGCGGGGAATTGAACCAGGGATCTCCAGAGCTAAAAAGTACAAGCTGTTAGAGCATGAGCTAAAGAGCCAAGCTTCAGGGAAGGGCTATAACAACTCATATCCTCTGTGGATAGGCACAGAGGGATCTCATAACACACCAACTAGCCAACTTTCCACAACCAGGCTCTGCACCAAGGTTTACATTGGAGGTTAAATCTATGCTCAGCTGAGCACCAGGTAAATAATGCCACATAACTGACTGCTCAATTGGAAGGATTGTGACACGGGCAGTTGCGGCTCTTTTGCCCCCCAAGCACGGCAGGCAGGCTGCCTTCAGCGGCATGCCTGCAGGAAGTCCCCGGTCCCGTGGATTCGGCAGCATGCCTGCGGGAGGTCCGCCGGTCCCGCGGCTTCAGTGTACCTGCCGCCGAATTGCTGCCAAATCTGCAGGACTGGCGGACCTCTGGCAGGCATGCTGCTGAAGGCTCCCTGACTGCCGCTCCCACAGCGACCGGCAGGCCGCCCCCCGCAGTTTGCTGCCCCAGGCACGTGCTTGGAGCGCTGGTGCCTGGAGCCGCTGTTGGACACGGGGTACTTACATGGCCCCCCACCACAGCTGTACCCGAATAGCAAGGGCTGGTGGTTAGAGTAAAGGACTAGTAATCAGGATTCATGAGATGTGATTTTAGCATCACCACTGCCTTGTTCTTGAGCAAGACTAGAGTTAGACTGTGGCTTGAATTATGTATCCATGCAGAGGAGTATGGGGAAGTAAGAACCCCCACTAAGACGGCTAACTCGAGCTGCCCAGACCTTGGGTTTGGGGGTGTAGGACTAAGCAAAGGTGGTATAGGCCAGCAACAAATTACTGCCAACCTCCCCCTCCCAAAAAAAACAAGGAGGTAGCAGAAGAGATAACATGATGTCTTTCAGGCAAAGGTCCTCCCAGGGCTATTCCTGAGATGGTGGTGTTTCCTTATCCTATCGTGCTCTGGAGTGGGCCTATCGTCAGAACCTAGCCCCTAACTTTGAGCTACAGTTCCCCCGTCTGTAAGTCGACATTGCCTTTCAAAGCACGTTGCAAGGCTGGCTAACCCCAACAGCACCCCTGTGAGGTAGGTCAGTATTACACTCATTCTAGACAGCATAACAGAGTCATTGAGAGATTGAGTGGCTTTCCCAAGGTCCCAGGGTGAGTCAGTGTCAGAGCTGTGGACAGAGGTGAATAATAATGCTCACCTAAAACGCTGGGCTGTTGTAAGAATTAATTAATGATTGTGACCACTTGCAGATCCATCATGAAAGATGCTATTTAAATGCAAATTATTATTATTCTGCAATAGCATCGTACCTCTGTTACACCATCAACAAGGACTAACAGAAGCTGGGAGGATCCTGGATGAAAATGACTCTTCTTAATTCTCAGACAAAGTCAATGCAGTGATGCGTTACTAAAGCGGAGTGATTTTTCTAGGATTTTTTTTTTTGCATGCTCATTAGTAATTTTTTCCCCTTAAACAAGATGAGATCTTCTTTGCATAAGAATAAATAAATGCCAGTTACCTGGGAGGCGGAAGAAGTCTTTGTTAGAATGCTTCAATAGATAACCTAGACTGGAATTTTCTAGACGGATTCAGTGAGAGAAATACTTCAGACACCCCTAACACATAGCTTCAATCCCAGCTCTGCCCCAGGCTTCTGATGTGAACTTGGGGCAGGTCTTCACTACCCGCCGGATCGGTGTGTAGTGATCAATCTATTGGGGGTCGATTTATCGCATCTAGTGTAGACGTGATAAAATCGATCCCCAATCACGCTCTCCGTCGAGTCCGGAACTCCAGCTCTTCTAATCCATAGCACCCTAGCTGTCTCTGTGGATCCTGCTACAGAGCACTAAAACTTCCTTAGTGCGCTTTGAAAACGGAGTAAGTCAACGTGCATCAGGGCTGGTCTTCACTACGGGGAGATTGACCCTGCTGCAATTGATGTAGCAGGGACTGATTTAGCGGGTCTTGTGAAGACCCACTAATTCGACGGCAGAGCCCTCTCCGGTCGACCCTGGTACTCCACCTCTATGAGAAGAGTAATGGAAGTCGACCGGAGAGCATCTCCCGTCGATGTAGTGCAGTGAAGACACCGGAGTAAGTCGACCTAAGCTGTGTCGATTCCAGCTACATTATTCACGTAGCTGGAGTATCGTAATTTAGGTCAACTTACCCTGGTAGTGAAGACAAGCCCTTAGTGTACTTGAATGCACAGTAGCAGGGTCCACAGAGACAGCTAGTGCAGGGCATGCCAGTGTGCTGTAGACCCCAGCTTGCTATGCAATAACTGTTGGTCTGGACAAGTCCTCTCTGTGCCTCAGTACCCCATCTGTACAGTGGAGGTAATGGTACTTTTCAACCTCACAGGATAAATGCATTAAAGATTGTGAGACACTCAGATACTGTGCTAGTGGGGGTCACTTGAGTTAGGTTTCAGATGCTTAGCTCCCAACTCCCACTGAAATGTAAAGTTATCTCCCTTAGACGCTTTGAGAGTCCCAGCCTTTGTTGTCAGCTTATGTTTCAGACTGGAATAAAATGTTGATACTTCCAAAAACAGGTGGGTCCAAATCTTACCCTCACATGTGAATATCTCCTAACTTTGGACATCTTCAGAATCCATGGAACTGGAATTGGAAACCCCTAATTTTGCAATGGGCTCAGAGAAAAGTTTGCTAAGATCCACTGGCTGGAATTGAAACACTCCACTTTCAGACTGTAAATAAAGAATGAAGGATAATTAACCATTGGGACAATTTACCAAGGGTCAGGGAGGATTTTCCATCACTGGCCATTTTTAAATCAAAATTGGATTTTTTTTTTCTAAAAGATCTGCTCTCGTTCAAACAAGAATTATTTTGGGGAAGTTCTCTGGCCTGTGTGATACAGGAGGTCAGACTAGATGATCACAATGGTTCCTTCTGGTCTTGGAATTTATGGATCCATATCTGAATGGCACTGAATATGAGGTTTTCAGATTTAGGTCTGCAGCCAAATTTTGCAATTTGAGCCCATTTCTGTATCCATTATTATTTTATTACTGTGGTAATGCCTAGACCCCAAACAAGATCAGGGCCCTATATGTGCTGTATATACACATAGTAAGAGACAGTATCAGCCCTGAAGAAAATAATTGAAAAAAAAAACAAGACAGGGAAATGGTATTATCCCCGTATTACACATGGGGAAGTGAAGCGTGGGGAGATTAAGGCCCAGATTTTTAAAGGTATTTAGGTGCTGCTGGGCTCAGGGTTGTAGCACCTAACTGATTGAGATGCCTAAATCTAATTTTTAAATAGATTAGGTGATGGTAACTTAATATATATTTTCTATCTGTGATATAGATGCATAGATTTAAGGCGAGAAGGGTTAATTATAATTATTGAGTCTGACCTTCTAACCAATGCAGGCCATAGAATTTCACCCAGTAATTTTGCATCAACTCCAATCAAGAATATAGCAAGGAATACATGATTCTGTAATAGTTGTTTCCTTATTTTGAGATAAGGAGCATCTCAGTAACCCTTATCAACACCATATATAAAAATATCTTTCCAAAGACACTCCATAGGTGGTACAGTGCTCAGAATAAGTGCCTATTATAGCTCCAAATGAATACAGGTGAAGGAAAAACATTCTATAATGGTTAACTGCAGCTGGTCTGAGAGCAAAATGGAAGAATTGGAGCAGTCAGGTCACGTAATACAAGTGGCAGATAACAGAAATTAATGAGCACCTACTGTATTTCCAAGACAGCCATTCAAATGAATCCTTACTGTACAGGTAGGGCACAGATGAATATGAGTTGGGTGGTCTCACGTCATCCTAGATTTCAGTGGACAGTCGGCAATATGACTGAACAATCTCTCTGCTGAGGAAGAATTCACAGTTCCTTCATTACGAGGGAGAGGACGTTGTCCGGCCACAGACTAGCAGCACCCACGGGGTCATCCACGATTAAGCTGGCTTCACGAGGTCAATAATACTCCTGTGGAGGTTTTAAATACCTAGAATAAAGTCCAATATGGCAATGGACTTTCAGCGCTATGGACCTCCACTGTCTAACCATGTTGTTGTTGTTGTTGGAGTCCTCACTTATTTCTGGGGCTGTGCATAATGCCTCAGTCTCCCCCCACACCTGCTCATAGCTTCTCAAACCCCTGGGAAGCTGACAGCAGAGTTTAGTGGCAGTGGGGATATCATGCCATCGAAGTTACTGGTCTCCTGTCCCCCTCCTTCTATGTTTTCCACCTTGGAGTCTGTTGGTTTTCTTCTGTGCAGGCTCAGGGCAAGATTTCACCCTAGGAGTCTTGCAACAAACCCTCAAGATAAGTAATGGCAGAGGCAGCTGCTTGAATGGTTTTGTCATTATCGCTTGAATATGTTCTGTGGATAAACAGAGGACTTCAGTCCCCGGGGCTGTTAATCTGACACCTTTCATGGAGCACTAAAAGAATTCACTTAACATTAAAAACAATGCACAGCTGCTTCAATGGATAAGTCATGCCATTTGCATGAGGATAATGGATAATCAATATACAGTGGCGACACAAATTTAATGTGGATTAAACAATCACTGTCCCACAGCTATATCATTTGAGATATCCCCAGATAACTTGGGATAACACCATTTTTAAAAAGAATTATTATGATTATAGACCTGCATTCAGTTCTTGTGACAGGTGCAGGGTTCAGAGTCTGGGAGACTGACTGACTGCCTTTTTAGTCACGGAATAGGTTCAGTGTGGGCTGCAGAACTGCTAGCGTCACTCAAGCATCCAGCATGCCTCAGTGGGTGAGCTGGAGGGCCACCTTTCACGGAGTCGGAATGATGTTTTGTCTCCATAACCCTTTCAGCTTTTCTGACAAAAGGGATTACCAAGGGGATCAACTATGATGGGGAGGTTTTTTTTTTCTTAATATGGATACCTATTGTTCACTGGGACCTGGCCTGAGATCAGTTGCTGGAATTTTCAAAGGGACCATATTTTCAATATGGCCTCCTGTGATGGGGTACCTAACCTATGCAGGTGGTGAAATAGTTAAGGTGGGCCTGAGAGGCTAAGGAACACACCTGGCAGGTGGATGGGGCCAAATTAAAGACGAAGCCCAGCTGGGAAGGAGTTGAGTGATGCTATAAAGAGAGGACGTCTGGAGCAAAAAGGAGAGACGGGGAGAGAGGGAAGAATTCTGCAGCTGCTCCCTTGATAATAGAATGACCAGTGGGGAACAGGAGTGCTTCTGCAGGCAAAGAGGGTGCTGGGGATGGGGAGGGAGAGTTAACCTGAAGGACACAGCATTGGAACAAGTTCCTATAGCTCATCCAGACACAATGGCAGGAAATGGAACTCTAGGGAGAAGCCCTGGGAGATGCTGATCATTATAAAGATCCCTGGAAGGGGCTGAGGAAGAGGTCTGAAGAAAGGCTGATGGCAGGAAGGAATTCTGGGGTTGGGGAGCACCTGGCTTCCCTTACCAGCCACTGGAAGGTGGCATGAAGCCCCTGGTGTAAGATAAAGACAATTAAAACCCCATGAGGCAGGGGTAAGGACCACTGGCCCCAGAGTCAGAGCTGAAGATGATATATCAGGACACTGGATTTTTGTTGATTGGACTTTTTTACCCCAGATGGGGTAGATCTAAAATATGGTAATGTGGTCAGAGGGCTGAGTTGCAAGAGAATGACACCATAGACTGGAGCAACCATTGGCATAGGGCAATAGAAAGAAAAGTGCTGCTATACAACAACCCGCCATGAGGGGGCATGCTGGTGGTAAGTGCACTCTTCTTTATCCCTGTCACCGTAGTAGAAAAGGGACTCTCTATCTTTAATGTATTTCTCCACACAAAGCCCTTGTGGGATAGGGCAGTACTGTTATCCCCAATTTATAGAGGAGAATTGAGGGAAAGAGATGTTAAGTGACTTTCTCAGAGTCCTACAGGAAGCCCAGACTAGGGGTCCCCTAAGCTACAGCCGTACTACTGAACCATCCTTCATCTCTGAATTTCAATGGGAGATGGGCACCTAACTCAGTACTAAGCTCCCTCTCCAATTACCAGGCATATGATAAGCAACACCCTATCCCTTGATACAATTGTTTCACTGAGAGAAATTAAATTCTAGTGGTAAATCCTATGGTATTTCATGATAAGCAGAGCTCTTCAAATTAACTACTTTTTAGTGTGTGTGTGGGGGGGGAACATGCTGTGAAAAGTGAATCTGGTGATTTGTGTACCAAACACAAATAAATCAGGATTATTTTATCCATAATCTGTTGCATGCTTCCATGAAATTCTCACGGTGCTTTGCAAAATTTTTATTTATTTTGGAAAATCCATTAAAAAGTCCCAGTTCTTACAGTGGCTGGAAGCAATAACTACCCTCTGTTTTATCCAGCATCATTTTTTTTTTCCAGCAGAGAAAGACATCTCTTCTCATTGGCAAAGTGAAACTAGAGTAATTGTTAAAGGGGGAGATTTTCAGATGAATTCAGCATTGGCCTAACTCTGCTCTCATTAAAGTTGATGGTAAAACGCTCATTAACTTCAGTTGGAACATAGGTCAACAATGTTTGCTTTTAAAAATCCCATTGGAAAAATTCTAATTTAAACTCAATTCATCTCTACTCTAAGGGGATCTCTCATCCTTGAAATTGTCCAAAAGTTGATTTTGGTTTTACATGCTTACCCCACTATGACAAGCTATACCCCTATGTTCATCCCCTTTACAAGGCTATGATCAATTTTGTACAAAGTATGCCTTGTGAGGTATCAGTTGGCAACTCATAATTTGCTGATCATTATTATCCTGGTAAAATATGCATGGCCACATTGTATGTAAAGTTATAAGATTCTACAGTATGGTATTACTAAGACATATGCATAGTCTGGAGAGCAGTCACAAACCAGTTCCCAAGAGACAAAAGGTTAGCTGACACATCAGCCAGGTGTCAACAAAATCAAATGTGCCATCACTTGGGTAAGTGGCCGTTCCTTGGCAAGAAAGAAGATGTGGGCAAAAATCTACATCTTGACAGAGAAACAGCTGGAGGTTCCCATCCACACAGACTTTCTCTTGTTTAAGAATCACCTCTAGCTTTGGTTCAGGAGACAGAAAGGGCTTTAAGAAAAGGGAGCAGACACCACAAATTATCTCTCTTTCTCTCTATCCACAGAATCCCCAAACACCCGAGGAACAAAGGAAACAGCTTTGGCCTGGGGGAGAGATTCTGACCAAAAGAAATTCAGTCAGTAAGACTGCTGTAACATGCGGTGAAAGAGGCTTTGCTTTGAATTCACTTAGCTTGTTAATTTAGTCATTAGTTGAGTTTTATTTTTATTTTCTTGTAACCAATTCTGACTTTTATGCCTCATTATTGTAATCACTTTAAATTTATCTTTCTGTAGTTAATAAATTTGTTTGATTGCTTTATCTAATCCAGTGTGTTTGGACTGAAGTGTTTGGAAAGCTCCATTTGGGATAACAGGATTTGTGTATATCATTATCTATTAATAAAATGATGAACTTTATATACTTTGTATTGTCCAGGGGAGAACTGGGCAGTACAAGACATACACTTCTGGGGAAAGTCCAGGACTGGGAATATGCTGGTGTTGCTCTCCTTGTAATTCAAGAGTGGCTGCCTATAGCACTCATATACTATAACTGGGAGTAACGTGCATGTTGGAGGCTGTAAGGTGTGAGGAGACCAGGAGTGGTAACTCTCACAGTGAAGCAATGTGAAAGGAACCCCAGGTTGGAGAACTGAGGTCCAGATTTTACCTGGGGTAATGTTACATCCACAAAAACCCTTCCCAGTCCTTGTGGTGTTACAGGCATGGCTGGAAAGAAATACCAGCTATTCTGGTGGTGCGAGAGCATGTTGTAGTTTGAAACTTCTACCCCCAATTTGGAAATTCCAAAGTGTACGTATTCAAACCAAAGCTCCTAATGTATCTCAACCCCTGATCCGGCAGACACTTATATGTAAGCAATCCCAAGGGAGGACGACTCGCATGACCACAGTTACTCACATGCATGACATTTTGCAAGGTTGCTTCCTTTAGGTGGAATGCTGAAATTCACAGCTGTAAGCACTACACTCAACAGTAAACATATGCAGGATCAGGTCCTTATTGAGGTTCATCGATCAGATGCTGTAGCTCCTGTCTAAAAATCTGTCTCAGGCACACATTGCATGCTACAAGCTCTCAGCCAAGCTGACCTCTCCTTATATAGTCTCGGGGAAGGGAAGGGGGGTATCACCCAACAAGTACTGCTGATAACAAATCAGCCAGATCTTCAATCACATGGAAAGTCAGAACATTCAAACTGTTGTACATCTGCTAAAACTATGCCCCCTGCCACATTTTGCTCTTAAGAAAGCACCGCCTTTAATTTTTAAAAGCAATGTTTGACTAGTAAGAGCAAAATAATTACAAATATTTAAGGCAGGAAAACATCTGGAAATGAAAATTATTTCTGGCTTACATTTTGCCTTTTGCCGGTACAGAGATGATTGGTTAGACATGTTGCACTCTCTCTCAGTATGATAGCAACTAAAGTGGCTTAAAATTGGATTCATTTATAAAACTGGACACTATTAATATCACTCCCTGCATGACGGTAATTCATTTCATTCTCATCTGTCTGTGCAGCAGTAGGGGATCTATTCTTTATATTCAGATTGCAGTCCTAATTAAGTATTCATTATAGAATACATATTTTGTTCATTTAAGACCGAATAGCAAACATTTATGTGCCATATTAAATTTGTTTAGCATTGGGCCTATGTATTAATAATACACTCTGCTAAACACAGTGATGTCCACTCAATGGTCAGAAACAAATCTGAGCCAAAACCAGGACCTCAAATCCAAGCCCATTTAAATATCGGCAGAAGAAGCTGTTTCAGTTTGAATCCTTGGCTCTGAACCCATCCCTGTGATTTTTAGGTCAGGCCTGAAATTCTATGTGGCTTATTATTCTGGTTCTAGTTTGGATGCACCCAACATTTCATGAGAAATTTCTATAAGAGATTGGCTCCATCGACCAAAAAAAAAATCTACACTTGAGTCACTTTCAATCCTTCATACTCAGTACCATCTTTTATTAGGGTTTTCTATAACACACATCACTGTGATATCTAAGCCCTTCCTGATTGAATTGGTTGCATGGCAAAGTCCCAAGGGGAATTAATAATTTTCCTGCTTTTCTCTCTTTCTTGGTACTTGATCCTGATCTTGATCCAGAGTTACCATCGGCTCCTTGACCCATCTCTATAGTGAATGAAGCCAGGTACGGAAAGCAAGTGCCTGTATTAGACGAATTTGCAGCCTGTGGGTCAAGACCACACTGCCCTTCTCATGTTATTAAATGGAAGTCTGTGTCCTGGTTAGATACAAAGTGAGGTCCTGAAATGGAAAAGGTGAAGAAATGCTGCTGTGTTGATATAAAAAATGACTAAGGTTTTATGGTACTGTTATGCCAATCTATGGAAAAAATGTTTTAATTAAGATGGGGGAATGCATCAAAGCAAAAACAACAAAAAAGTATTTGTGAATGTACTTGGAAAAAAACCCACTGTTTCCCTTCTCTGGTATTCACAACCTCTTTAGTCTTCTGATTTGTGAACATTTGTATTGGTCAGATGATTCAATGAAAGTGTCACAAGAACTAGCAGGAAGTTCTTTTTACTATTTGCACAAGAGATTCAAACAGTTGCAAATGTTTGATCATCTGCCGACAGACAAAAGAACTCCTCTTTATAAAGCTTAGCTCACCCAATCAGGGACCGCAAAACAATATCATGTGACTTCAGGGAACGGTCATGCAGCTTGAATGAAAACTAATAGTATATGCACAGAGTGAACAACCTGTGAACAATCCAGAGGCTAAATTTGTTCACAAAGCAACTTGATAAACAATTATAAATAATGAACAAGTTTGTGAAACTCACAACATTTTAATAGCTAAACTAGAAAAAAAGGGCAAAATTCACACAAAAAAAGTGAAATGAATAATTTGACCATCCAGTTCCAAAAGAAGTTTCACGTGTGAAAGAACAACTGATACATTTTGGTTCTTTGTTCCTCAGAAAAATAAATGTAGCAGCACATTTAATCAGTGTGGTTTGGCAAGCTTTTAGCCTCTGAGTTTGAAAGAGGGCAAATAAGGAGAGAAGGAATGAGAAAATTGTCCAGGGTGTTTTCAGCTGTCAGAACTGCAGGTAGTTAGAAGAAACTAAGTGAAGGAAACTTTAAAGTGTTCTCCAGGAAAAAACGTCCTGACACTGAGGACTATAGTATAGGTTAAGCAAGGAAGTGGTGGATGCTCCAGGGTTAGAATGATTCAAAACTGAACTGGACAAAGCACTGTAAAGTAATCCTACATTGGGAGAGAGGATGGAAAAATACAAACTGACCAAACAATTGGTCAGGAAACATGTTTCCCTCACAGAAAATTTAATCTTTTCAGTACAAGCATGTAAAACCAAAGATTTTGAATGAAACATAAATGTTGGATGAAAGCAAAGGAGTCCCTTGAAAGTTTTAATTTAGTGAAAGACTCAGTTTTTCATCAAATAAAATGTCAATGGTCATTTTTTGACAAAACCTACCTAATAGGCCTTTTTTAGCTCTAATGTCTATGCTTCTGCCCTCAAAACAAAACAAAACAAAACAAAACAACCTCCCAAAAAAGCCAACAGCCAAACAAACAAAAATAACCAAAACACCCCAGAGGTTTGGTTTGATTTCACCAACTAAAATCTCCCTTTGCAAAAATGATTATGAAATGTACAGTGTGAAGGGGAACTGGCCAATCTCAGTGAACGTGGTTGAGATTTTCCAGAGTGAAACTGCTGGGTTATTCCACAAATATAAAACGTCAAGTTTTGGTCAGTTTTCTAATCTGCATATGGGAGGGTACTTGGAATGATATTGACACTAGCAAGTGACAAAAAGGGTCTGGTCATTTCCTGTAAAAGTCAAAGTACAACTTTTTGCTAGTGAAGCTGGGATGCAGCCCCACACACTGGATCTTACAACATAGTCAAGTGCTTCATTCTACTTAATAACATTTTTTGTTTTTTTTTGTGTTTTTCTAGTTTTCATTGATTTTTTCCCCCCCTTTACACATTTTCTGTAAGAAGCCATGAGTCACTTAGTTCCTCTGCTGTAAACCAGGAGTAACTCCTCTTCAGTTAGTGGAATTACAACAGAGCAAAACCTGAGGGTTAAGTGAACTCAGAAGCAGTCCCTATATTTTTGAGGACACTACACACACTTGGGACTTCAGAAGAACACTGACAGTGGATCCAGTATCTGTAGCCTTCCACATTCTACCAACTTCTCTCATTCATTGTAACATGACTTGTTATGGAAGGTGGCACTCTTACCCATCGTCTTTCAAGTCCTTTTTTAGTGGGCACGGAAGCTTTGACTCTGGAGAAGACATGATGTAGTGTTCTTAGTTTTGAGTTATGCAAGGTTTTGATGTGGAAGCAGCTTTGGGAGAGGGAGCTGTGTGAGCAGCAGGAGAGTTTGCTCTCTGCCATGGGCTCTGATTAGAGACTGTTCTTGAAGTAGAATTGATCTCTAGAACCAGGCATTAAAGCTGGACTGAGATTCCTGAAAGAAGGGATTGCACTTCATGCTGTCTGACCGCCTCTGTTCCAGGACTGGTGTATGTGTGAGAATAAAGCACGTTCTGTTTAGTGTAATTCAGATTCCATGTCACTGATTTCTTCTCCACTGGGAAGCTGATGTGCAAGACTACAGACACTGATCAGTTCAGATTTCACCAGAACTGCATTCTCCGACAGAAAATAGTTCTATTAAAGTTTTTTCAACCAGCTCTATCCATAAAGCATATTCAAGAAGAAACATTACTTGACTTCTAAGTATTGCTATGTGTATGAAAAGCAACATGGCCTTTTGCTATCCACACTCAGCATATGTAACCACAGAAACATGGCAACATTTCCAAAGAGCGTGGCCCATGATTCAGCCAACAGTTGGACAGAGAATTGATTGCCCTTCTGGACGGGCTCTCAATGGTGGGTTTTGTTTTTTTTATAATCCATGTACTGTTCCTCCATGGTGATATTAGAATTGCTGAGAGAAAGAGAGTTGTTTGATATGAACAGCTACACATCAAAATTGTACAGAATGTTTGTAAAAAAGAAAATTGTATAAAGTTGTCTGGATAGATGCAATAAAAGCAGATTGTTACAGTTAATATCTTTCTCGGGTGAGATGTTTGGGAATCTCAGTTGTTCATCTGAAAGATCCACAAATAGTGAATTGCTTGGAACTCAGTTTATAATTCGTAGTAAATGACCCTACTGAGATTTCAGCCAGAAACTCCAGCTATTTCAAACCTGATGCCTAGATCTTTTTAGCCATTCCTTGTGATAGGAGGGACAAATATTGGGCAAAATTATGCCTTGCTTAATTGCCACTTGCACTGTGGATAAATGTGGTATATTCTCACCATTGTCAACTCTTTGCATTGATTTATGGAAGACAGGCCTGGTGTTCGGTTGCAGAATATGCCATGGAGATCCACTGTGACAACAGAAAGCCTATGGTGTGAATGGCAAAAGAGGTTTGGTTATTTTTTTTTTCTTTTTGCCCTTGATCTGTACGTTTAAACATAAGAGTGTGAAGAAAATTTTCCAGGCTATTCAATTTATAGCAGGCAAAATGAGCTAGAAAAATGTCCTAGTTATTGCAAACCTGGAAAAAAAAAGGGTATAGTTTGAATATGACTGAATAAAAATGAGGGCACACAAACTCAGTGAAGAGAAGAGATGTTACAGTGCTTAGCAATAATGGTTACAGTCTCATTTTCTGACAAACTGGTATAGAATATAATCACAATGTGAGCTCCATAATTAAAGCAAAGATAGCAGTGACATTTTTATTGTATATTTCAACTGCTGAAATTCCTTTTTTTTTTTTTTAAACTCGTACAGAAACTATTCATTTTTGCAAGCAGGAACAACCCAGCTAGTGGAACTCTTAATTGCACGTAGCACAATGCCAAGAAAAAAACTCCTATACAAAGAAGACACTTGTTAAATAGTGATGGTAAAACTCAAAAGGTTCGGTTCAGAAGCTTGTATGCTTATCTCAACTAGGCAAAACGAGGTGAACGCCTCCTCCAAAGCTCAGGGAGGTCAATAGAACTGTCCACTGATTTGAAGGGGCCAAAGTTAGCCAAAGCAGGGTGGAAACTGTGTTATGAAGCCTGCTGTCATGCTATTTCCAGCCCAGTTTTGCTAATCGTGAGATGTTTAGGATGTGGTCCTCTGCCAAGAAACATTCCCTCTCTCAGTCTGGGAAGCAGCAAAAGGTTAGCAGCTCAGAGTGGCAGGAGCTGCTGAAAGAAGGGACTGTCTGCCATAAAACTTGAAAGAGGCAGTTTCCGGTCACATGTGGAAGAGGAATGGGGAAACTGAGGCACAGATGGATGACGTGAGTGGTTTAGAGTACGTGGCGGATCAGCGGTAGAGCCAGGGACAGAACCTAGGACCCCTCTCCAGTGGACCATGTTGTCTCTCAACTAACCATACTTCTTGGGTACATATTTATTATGTGGTGTCCTCGTATCTAATTTGGCTCAATTGGGTTGAAAACCCCGCAAAAATATCTTTTGTCATGGTGGTTCCTTATCTCCACTTCACTTGCTTTCTCAATGAGAAAGTCAGAAGGTCACTAGGTGTTGGAAAGCTAAAGAGAATCTAGTTGGGGGCCAGATCCTCAGTTGCTATCAATCAGCTTAGCTCAGTTGACTTTAGTGAAACTACATTAATTTAGACCGCCTGAACATCTGACCCAAAAAGTTCAACCAACTTTTTGAGCCTTCAAAATAGCTTCAGTTTTTCTCAGAGAGATTTTTACTGATATTCAAGCAAGTACTTATTTTATCAGAACTGGTTCTTCCATCCTTAAAACCCCTTGAGAAAATTCCCTATAAAAGAATAAATCTGTCATATGAATTGATTTACCGCACAGCAAGATCATGCTTTTAAGATGTCTCTATTATAGGAAAATTAATTTTTCAAGCTACTTAACACAGTTCTAGTAAAAACCTTCCACCCCATGGAGTGCAATGAGTAACATTAACTGTGCACGCACAGTATGAAGTTTATCAGTTTTTGCTTTGTTTACTTTCTTCACATCTCTGGATTACCTCACTGAGAGAGTGGCTTGAAATTCCCTAGAAGTGTCACACAAAAATAAAAGAAAAGATTCTTTGCACCCCTTAATATGAGTCAAGATAGAGGAAATTTAAATAAAGTTAGCAGCTTAAAGTGGCATTTAAAAAAAAATTGGGGCGGGGGGGGGGCTTCAAACTCTGGCAGTTCAGTTCAGGGATGGTATTGTGTAGTGGGTAGGACACTAGACCACAAAATAAGAAAGTTGAGTTCTGTGCCAGCTATGCCAGTGCTTTGGGATATTTCACCTCGGCTTAACCGTCCCACGCTTTTTCTCTCTTGTATAGGCCAGCAATCCTACATAGATTTGTTCATATGCTTAATTTTGCACAATCCGAGTATTTCAATTAACTTTGATGGAACTGAAGGAAACAGTAGAATTATCAATCATAATGAAGAAAAGGCAAAAGTGCTAGATCAATATTATTGTTCTGTATTTGGAGAAAAAGAGTTGAGATAGTCACATCACACTATTTCCATTCCACTAGCATCTCAGCAGTTTCGGAAATGGGACATTTTGCAATCAGCAGGTCTGAATAACTTGTATCCAAGAGTTTTAAAAGAGTGGCTGAGGAGTTTGCTGGACTGTTAATATTCTTTTTTTCAATAAATCTTGGAAGACTGGAGACGTTACAGAAGAATGAAAGACAGCTAATGCTGTGACAATATTTAAAAAGGGTAAATGGTATGACACAGGTAATTATAGGCCTGTCAGTCTGATATCGATCACAGGCAAGGTAATAGAGAGGCTGATACCGGTCTTGATTAATAAAGAATTAAAGGAGGGTAGTATAATTAATGTCAATCAATGTGGGTTTATGGAAAATGATCCTGTCTAACTTGATATTTTATATGAGATTACAAGTTGGTTGATAAATGCAATAGTGTTGATGAAATACATTTAGATTTCTATAAGGGATTTGACTTGGTACTACACAACAGTCTGATTTAAAAAAAACTAGAATGCTATAAAATGTACATGTAATACATCAAATGGATTAAAAATTGGCTAACTGATAGGCCTCAAAATGTAACTGTAAACAGGGAGTCATCAAGGATCAACTCTGTTTGTTTCTTTTTCGGTCCTGCAGGGGTTGGTTCTTGGCCCTATGCTATTTAATATTTTTTATCAATGATCTGGAAAAAAAGATAAAATCATCAGTGATAAAGTTTGCAGATGATATAAAAACTGGGGAGGGTGGCGGTAAATATTGAAGAGGGCAGCTCACTGATACCCAGATTGATCCGGATGGCTTCATAAATTGGACACAAGCAAACAATATGTGTTTTATCTTTATTAAATGTAAATCTATACATTTGGAAACAAGAATATAGGCCATGCTTACATCCTGGGGGATTCCATGCTGGGAAGCAGTGACTCAAAAAGATTTGGGGTCATGGTGGATAATCAGCTAAACATGAGCTCCCAGTGTGATGCTGTGGCCAAAAGGACTAATGTGATCCTTGGATACATGAACAGGAGAATCTTGAGTAAGAGTTGAGAGGTTACTTTACCTCTATATTTGATACTGGTATGACAGCTGTATTATACAGGAGGTTAGACTAGATGATCACAATGGTTCCTTCTGGAAGCTATGAATCTATGAATTCACAGTAGGTAAAGTTAAGTATATGAATCTATGAATTCACAGTAGGTAAAGTTAAGTCATTTCAGTATTGGGGACTTAAACTATAAGCTGCTCCGGGAAAGACTTTCACTAACTATAGGTTTGTACAGCCCCTAGCACAATGTGCTTCTGAGCTTGGTTGGGATGTCTACATGTTACTGTGATACCAATAGTAAAATAATAAAGTTTGCTGAAAGATTCAGGGGGTGGATACTGAGCTGATGCAAATCAGTTCAGCTCTGTTGACTTCAATTCAATTATGCTGGCTTACATCAGCTGAGCATCTGTCTCCTGCAGATGGTTGTTTAAACAAGCTGCCCCCCACAACTAGAGTAGAAGCCTCAAGAGAGCAAACTGTCTGACTGGGGTAACTCTAGGACTTCTAGTTGGGACAGAGAAGCACTTAGACATGGATGCTGAATAAATATTTTTGCACAGGGTTTTAACATGCAATTAAGTGGGGGTAGCAGCCTCAGAGAAGTGGAAGCGAATGATGCCAGATAAACTGTGGATTGCTGCTTCCCCAAATAGACTATGACCTACTTGAAAAGTGATTAGGCATAATAGTTCACTTGTGTAGCATGGACAAATGATTTCTTCCACTGCAAGAATAATTCTAGATAAAATTATATGGATTTTCTGGCTAGTAGCTTAGATTAGGTGATCCCTACTGGCCTTCAAATCTATGAACTGTCACAGCTGGATTAATTCAGGTGGTGGCTGCTGGACAGCTGATGAGTCACATTTATCCCTGGTGTAACTCCACTGACTATGCTTCAGTATGTACTTAAGTCCCAATGGGGCTTTCCCCAGTGGGACTTGAGCACATGGTTAAATTATATTCCAAATTGGGGCTTGCGATGGGGAATACACACCCCACACTAGAGAAGAAGCAGTTAAGAAGCAGTTCTGGGCCCTGATGGCCCCACACTGCTGCACCTGCAATGGAGGTGGAGCTTAGAAGGGGAAGCAGAGTAGCTCAGAAGGAGGCAGACAGCGGAAGAGAGCTGCCCCGTGCACTGAGCTCTTGGGAAGGAGCATCCCAGGAGCTCTTGCTGCCTGGAGCTTAGAGATATTGATCTGACTATGTAGGTCAGAAATTTTACTTTTGGGTTTGGTTCTGTGGGAAGAGGGGACACTGGTAGGAAGCAATCCAGGGAGGCAGCCGCATAACACCCCAAGATGCAAGTCTTAGTTGCCTACTATTGGGCCCTGGATTAGAACCCGGTTGGGAGGGTGGTCTCAGGATTCCCTACCAACCCTGAAGAGGGGACAATGACAGAAGTTTATTTCTGGGTGGAGGAACCTAGTTGGGGAAGATCTTGAAGGTGCAATGGTCCAGAACCTAAGATCCTCCTGATTCACACTGAAAAAGTGGGGCAATCAACTAGTTATCTTAGGTGCCTATACATGAACGCAAGACGCCTGGGAAACAAGCAGGAAGAATCGGAAGTCCTGGCACAGTCAAGGAACTATGATGTGATTTTAACAGATCCAGACTAATACGGCTACCCCTCTCATACTATGATGTGATTGGAATAACAGAGACTTGGTGGGATAACTCACATTATTGGAGCACGGTCATGGATGGGTTTAAACTATTCAGAAAGGACAGATGGAGGAGTAAAGGTGGAGGAGTGCACTGTATGTAAGGGAGCAGTATGATTGCTCAGAGCTCCACTATGAAACTGGAGAAAAGCCTGTTGAGAGTCTTTGGGTTAAGTTTAGAGGCAAGAGAATGAGCGTGGTGTCGTGGTGGGCATCTGCTATAGACCATCAGACCAGGAGGTAGGAGATAGGAGGAGGTATACCAGGAGGAGGTAGACCAGGTTTTCTTTGGACAACTAACAGAAGTTTCCAGATCACAGGCCCTGGTTCTCATGGTGGACTTTAATCCCTCTGACATCTGCTGGGAGAGCAATACAGTAGTGCATAGACAATCCAGGAAGTTTTTGGAGAGTGCTGGAGGAACCAACTAGGGGCCATGCTCCTCTTGACATGCTGCTCTCAAACAGGGAGAATTGGTAGTGGAAGTAGAAGTGGGTGGCAACCTGGGCAGCAGTGACTATGAGATGGTTGAGTTCAGGATCCTGACAAAAGGAAGAAAGGAGAGCAGCAGAATACAGACTCTGGATTTCAGAAAAACAGACTTTGACTTCCTCAGGTAACTGATGGGCAGGATCCCCTGGGAGGCTAATATGAGGGGGAAAGGAGTCCAGGAGAGCTGGCTGTATTTTAAAGAAGTCTTATTGAGGGCACAGGAACAAACCATCCTGATGTGCAGAAAGAATAGCTAATATGGCAAGTAACCAGCTTGGCTTAACAGAGTAATCTTCGGTGAGCTTAAACACAAAAAGAAAGCTTACCAGAAGGGGAAACTTGGACAGATGATTAAGGAAGAGT
This sequence comes from Trachemys scripta elegans, assembly GCF_013100865.1. Classification (NCBI taxonomy): domain Eukaryota; kingdom Metazoa; phylum Chordata; order Testudines; family Emydidae; genus Trachemys; species Trachemys scripta. The sequence continues at coordinate 5,649,265 of NC_048303.1, forward strand.
ATAAAGATATTGCTCGAGCATGTAGGCATGTAATCAGGAAGGCCAAAGCAAAATTCCAGTTGCAGCTAGCAAGGGATGTGAAGGGTAAGAAGAAGGGTTTCTACAGGTATGTTAGCAACAAGAAGAAGGTGAGGGAAAGTGTGGGACGCTTATTGAAATGGGGAGACAACCTAATGACAGATGATGTGGAAAAAGCTGAAGTACTCAATGCTTTTTTTGCCTCAGCCTTCACAGATAAGGTCAGCTCCCAGACTATTGTACTGGGCAGCATAGTATGGGGAGGAGGTGAGCAGCCCTCAGTGGTGAAAAAAAAAACAGGTTAAGGACCATTTAGAAAAGCTGGACATGCACAAGTCCATGGGGCCGGATGCAATTCATACGAGGGTGCTGAGGGAGTTGGCTGATGTCATTGCAGAGCCATTGGCCATTATCTTTGAAAACCTTTGGCAACTGGTGGAGGTCCTGGACAATTGGAAAAAGGCAAATATAGTGCCACCTTTAAAAAAAGGAAAGGAGAATCCGGGGAACTACAGACCTGTCAACCTCACCTCAGTCCCCACAAAAATCATGGAGCAGGTCCTCAAGGAATCCATTTTGAAGCACTTGGAGAAGAGGAAGGTGATCGGGAATAGTCAACATGGATTCACCAAGGGCAAGTCATGCCTGACCAACCTGATTGCCTTCTATGATGAAATAACTGGCTCTGTGGATATGGGGAAAGCGGTGGACGTGATATATCTTGACTTTAGCAAAGCTCTTGATACAGTCTCTCACAGTATTCTTGCCAGCAAGTTAAAACAGTATGGATTGGATGAATGGACTATAATGTGGATCGAAATCAGGCTAGATTGTTGGGCTCAACGGGTAGTGATCAATGGCTCGATGTCTAGATGGCAGCTGGTATCAAGCGGAGTGCCCCAGGGGTCAGTCCTGGGGTTGGTTTTGTTCAACATCTTCATTAATGATCTGGATGATGGGATTAATTGCACCCTCAGCAAGTTCATGGACGACACTAACCTGGGGGAAGAGGTAGACATGCTGGAGGTTAGGCATGGGGTCAGGAGTGACCTAGAAAAATTGGAAGACTGGGCCAAAAGAAATTTGATGAGGTTAAACAAGGAAAAGTGCAGAGTCCAGCATTTGGAAGGAAGAATCCCATGCACGGCTACAGGCTGGGGGCTGACTGGCTAAGTGGCAGTTGTGCAGCAAAGGACCTGGGGAATACAGTGGACGAGAAGCTGGATATGAGTCAACAGTGTTCCCTTGTTGCCAAGAAGGCTAACATCATATTGGGCTGCATTAGTAGGAGTATTGCCAGCAGATCAAAGGAAGTGATTATTTCCCTCTATTCGGCACTGGTGAGGCCACATATGGAGTATTGTGTCCAGTTTTGGGGCCCCCACTACAGAAAGGATGCAGACAAATTGGAAAGAGTCCTGCGGAGGGCAACGAAAATGATTAGGAGTCTGAGATACATGACTTATGTGGAGAGGCTGAGGCAACTGGGCTTATTTAGTCTGCAGAAAAGAAGAGTGAGTGGGGATTTGATAGCAGCTTTCAACTACCTGAAGGGGGGTTCCAAAGATGATGGAGCTAGACTGTTCTCAGTGGTGGCAGATGACAGAACAAGAAGCAATGGTCTCAAGTTTCAGTGGGGGAGGTTTAGGTTGGACATTAGGAAAAACTTTTTCACTAGGAGGGTTGTAAAGCACTGGAATGGGTTCCCTAGGGAAGTGGTGGAATCTCCATCCTTAGAGGTTTTTAAGGCCCAGCTTGACAAAGCCCTGGCTGGGATGATTTAATTGGGGTTGGTCCTCCTTTGAGCAGGGGGTTGGACTAGATGACCTCCTGAGGTTTCCTCCAACACTAATCTTCTATGATTCTATGATCCCAATCCAAGGGGGAATCCCTGAAGCCCTTTCTGACTTCTGAAGACTTCCACATTACTGGACTCTGTATGTGTACCCTGAAAAGGGTGGACTCAGACATGTGATCTGGCTGGAGGATTGAGTCACTAAAAGGATAGACACACCCATGTGGAGTAGCTATAGTGAGAAAGGGAAACGTCTAGGAAGAAGACAACCTGCCATTCCCGGGCCTGAGCTCCAGATGGCACTGCTGTTCCCCATCCCAGGGCTTTGTTGATTTCAGTGGCATCAACACCACATTGTGTTCCATGCAGTTGCCCCAGGCATGAATTTGACCTAGTACTTTTACCATAAATAAAGCAAAGAGAAGTGATGTATGATTGCTGGTGAGTGGGAACAAGATGATCCCCTTATCTCCTGAACATCAACATCATGCTTTGTATAATGATTTTAAAATATGGTCAGTGGCTTTTTCAAGATGTTAATCCCTACAGAATTAATAAAATATACTTCCACTGCTGCTAAATTAGCAGTACCATTTGCTTAATAAAATATGTTTTGCTGTCTTGATTTTATGGGCAAAGTAATAAACTGCAGTCTTCAAAAGCAGGTTGAGATAGTACAGGACAAACCTTTACAAGTTTCCACTTAGATTGTAGTCAGAAATAATAAAGCAACAATTATTTTTAAATTAAAGACCATATGGTAGACAATAGACACTTGGAAAAAAAAACACTGTTCCAATTATTGCATTGTGGTGCTGTTTTCATATTCTGACCTACATGTGCAAGATGTTCATTTCTCACTTATGGGTGGGAAGAGGGAATATATATACATAGGTCTGTGTGCACACGTGCCAAAAATTCAAAGGATGTTAACCTGCTGTGATTTATTAGAGTCTTCATCAGATCTTAAATCCTTTCCTCTCTCCCATTACCGAGTCAGAACAGGAGAAAATATTTCCTCAGGTTTATGATTATGCTTTTCAGTTCTTTTTGCCACCTTCAAATGTAATGGTTCTAGATCAGATGCTCTGGATAAAAAAGAAAGGAGAAGAAAGCACTTTTAAACATTTTTGCTTTTTCACCAAAACAGAACATATATTTTTAATTTAAAAAATAAATTCCGCCGCAAAACCATGCTTGAACTTAAATAAGATGAAAACATCCTATTGCCAAGACAGAAGAAAAAGTGGTGCTTTTTTCTTAAGTGATTAATAACTCTTTAAATTTTGCTATAAATAAAGTAAGCTATTTAATGATCAGTGAATCTTGACAGGTTCCCAGTTTAGACTTAGTTAAGAATAACGATCTCACTACTTGTGTCCCAAATTTTCATGCCTGGTTTCTAGTTAGGCTCCTAAATCCATATTTAGGCACCTGAATGGATCTAAAACCATTTTCATAGGTGCTGAGTACCTGCAACTCTCACACCTTGATTTAGGAAAGCATCCCTATTCCGGAAACCACTTAAACATGTTCTTAACATTAAGCATGTTCTTGAGTCCCAAGGGAACTTCCCCCAGTGGGACCTAAACATATGCTTAAGTAACACTCTGACCTAGGTCTTCATTGATTTCCATGGCAACCATAATTGCCCAACACCTCAAACCAGTTCTGTTAAGGGGCCTAAATGTGTTTAAGCTCCTCTATTTAGCATTGAAAATTTGACCTTTATCCAAATTTATTAGAAATGTCTGAACCTCTCCTCCAAAATTGGTTTGGAAATCTCACAAGGTTTCTGTTAAATCCTCCTTTCAGTTCAGCTGGACCAAAAAAAAAAAAAAAAACAAGAAAAAAGTAATCCGTAACTCGCCTTCTGGTTCCCTCTGGTTCATCAGCTACATGAAAAATAGCTGGTGGAAAGAGTTAATTGAACATGTCAGAACTTTAAAGAAATGTATAGGATTGACCCCTACCAGAACCACGTACCTGACCTTTGATGACTCTTCATCTAAGCCTCTCTTCCCAATCTAGTTGTTGAGATCCAGATAAAAAGGATCTTTGCGGTATGTAAAAAAAAAACCCAAACCTAACAAACAATCTTTAGCAAAAAGGAAACTAAAACCATCCTCAGGTTTGGTTCATCTTCAGTTCTGGTTTGCTTGGAGTTTTGACTGAAGTCAGAGCCAGCCTTTGGGCCTAGCTCTCACAAATGTTCGTGGAGTCACTCCAGATTGACACCATTGTAATTGAGATCATAATCTGGTTCTTTGCTTTTAAAACTTATTTTTTAACTCTTCTCCTTGTAAAAAAGTTATGGAAATAGAAATTAGTGTGCTTTGATGGCTACTGTTAAAGGAACAAGCAGCCTGGTTTGACTTCTTAACTCAGGCCTGGGAATCTAAAGACACATACTAGTCTGGTGTAATAAAGAGTCACTTTTGTTTGGTGAGTTTTTCTAAAGAATCATCTCATTCCCATCTCCTCCCAAATACTTGGACTAGCCTTATATACACCAGTGTGACAATGGTGGAGAGACACCATTGACCTTTGGTGGGTAGGCAATGAATAGAGGAAAATTGTTTCAGATGTCTGACTTGAAATGCTAAGTACAGACCTGCCTGAAGGTTTAGAAAGGTATTTTGTTTGTGTGAATTGGCTCACACCTCATCATTCTGATGCGGGATAGTCAATTAGTACAATCAATATAGTAAGGATGATAGCAAGAGACAGGTTTCTATAGAAGACACTAACTGCCTAGAAACCCAAAAATGCCTGAACTGCCCCAACCACAGTGTCATTCCATTAAAAAAAACCCTCTAAGTTTGCATCAGAACTAAACTTCAGTAGGTTGATAATCTGCTGGAGTTCCCATTGACTTGAAAGCCAGTGTTGGTGGAGATGATTTGTAGGTAGGAAGGACACTGAATTGGAATTCAAAAGATCCCTATTCAGCTCCTAGCTCAGTCACAGATTTCCTCTGTAACCTTGGGCAAGTCACTTATTCTACCCTATTTATCAGTTCCCATCTGTAAAATGGGAATCTCAGTTCTCTACATCACAGTGGTATTGTGAGGGTAAATTCCATTCATGGTTGTGAGGTGCTCAAAGCAATGAAGGCCACATAGATACAGGGGTGATATTGGTCAGAAAAAGGTTTTTGCATCTGCCAAAAATTGTGAGATTTTGGAATTTTGTTTCATCTTGAATTAGAATGAAAAGTCAAAAGGTTGAAGACTTTTATATAATGAAATTCTGGGGGGAATAACCTCATTTTATGTCAATTAAAATATTTTGGTTTGAAAAGTTTGAAACATTTTATTTTAATTTTGAGCTTTTTAATGTATGAAAAATATAAAATAAAGTAAAATTTAAAAAATATCATCTAAAAAGATTTTTCATTCCCAAAATGTCAAAATGGAGCTATTCAACATTTTCCAAAAATTTCCCCCTAATATTTTTCATAACAAAATGTCATTGAAATGTATATGATTTCATGAAAAATTTCAGTTTGCTCAAAATGGCACTTTCCATGAGAAAACTTTTGATGAAAATTTTCAGACCCATTCTAAAATTGAGCAACAGATCTATGTTCGAAGAAGTCGTTATTGACCCTGCATCTTTTTTATGGGGAATTTTCTGTTCAATGAGAAAAATATAATCTTTTGATAAGCAATATGCATGGCTTTCTTCCTTTTTACATTAAAAAATAATTTGCTTGCTGGAGCCTACATACCAACCCATTAATCTTATGAGCTTCCCACACTGAAGTTCGTGGTAGTCTCATATTTTATATTTTCTGTGTAAATGTATCTCCTATAACCTCATGGTGATGTAAAGAAATGTCATTATGCCAAGCCAAAAATCTGCCCTGAATGGACCTAGCCCCTAGATATGAAGTCCTGAAATTTGGAGGTGGGAAGAATGTGAACCTAGATGTGGATCCAAATTTTGCAAATGGCTCTTATCTTAATAGCTAGCTAGACAATAAGGAATTTGAATTCCCTGTTTAGTGCAAGAATGAGTGCATCAATGCCATAAACTAAATGCACTTTCTTAGCACACACACACACACACACACACACACAAAGATTGAGCAATGTTTTGTTTGATATCACTTTGAAAGTTGCACCCATCAGGAAGGGTTGTATTAATTTCATTGTCTTTGCATGTTAATGCCATCAGCTGTATTGATATAGCAGCCTCCTATAGCGGCTGGCAACACAAGCAATGAAGAAGTACATTTTTACGGCGTCCAAAAAGTCCTCCTCTGCTGTGTTTCTCAAAGTATGAACCTGGCTTCCCTGAACAGAGTCCGTTTCTTCCAGGGGAGATTCCACAAGGTCCCACATGTAGGGTTTGTTTGTTTGTTTTGTGGTGGGAGTTAAGTAATAGGTGCCAGACAGAGATGAAAAATTATTTTGCTTGCCTGCTTAATAAAACCAGTCAAACAGTGTAAGATTTGTCTCTTTTCTCTTCTCTTTTCTCTCTTTTTTTCCCCCTTTTATACACAAACACATGTGTGGAGTTCACCGAGGCAGAGAATTTTCAGAATAGACCTCCTAAAGTTAGGAACCTATGTCTCCATTTAAGGGTCAGATTTTCAAAAGAGACTGTGTTATTTATGAGCACAATGCCATTAACTACCATTAACCAAGCTCCTTTGGCACTTTGGGAAATCCCACTCTAGATAGATAAATAAGTGAACTGAGTTTCTAAAGTGCTGAGAACTCAGCAGCTTCCATTCACGTCAATGGCATTTGTTGGATGGCAGAAGCGCTTTGGAAAATCAGTTCTTTAGGTACCCTGAATGGGGACTTAGGAGCCTAAATTTCACCAGCCAGTTTTGAAAACTTTGGTAAAAAATTCTTGAGATGATATTTGTGAGTATTTGGATAACTACCATGTACTTGTAAAACTGTTGGTTAATCCCCAAAATAACATTGATTTTAACGGACAGGAGTATATATCTGACAATTGAGGCCAGATACCACTTTGTTATTTTGCTATTCTTGGTCCTCATTTATTTTCTTGCTTACAAGGTTTCAGTCATCCAATCAGTGAGCAAAATGCCGCAACATGACATAGGTGACTTGCCAGACAATATGGATAGCAAATAGTCAAAGCAAACAGTTCATGAACAGCCCATAGGCAGAAAATTATTCGTCCAAATTGTTTGTTCCAATACATATAACAAATGCATTCACTGAGAATCAAGATTGCTTTGTGATTGGTTCACTAACCAAAAAAAGGAGCTAAATTCATAAAGTAGGCATTCATCTACTGCAACCGTGGGTGTGGCAGGAGAATATAGATTAGATAAATGGGTGCAGAGAATACTAAAGAATATTATTTGTAACAAAACTCTATTGCTTTGTCAATTTCATTCATGGTTTCAAAAAAAAAAACCCCGAGCAATCAATTGCTCACTAAACATTCTACAGATGATTCAGCTTTTGATGAGTCCTAAACGGGAATGAGTCAGCAGGGAAAAAGAAATTTACATATGGCTTAGTCCATGTATTTAAGATACACTCCCACAATGCACTTTCATCCCATTTTATTCTGTGCTGGAGAGTGCCAGGCTTGGTATCAAGTTATTAGTGAATAGGTGTGATTTATGACAAAAACTCAATTCAATAGGCTCATTCCAAACTGTTTAAGTGTGGCGGTCGCCCTCTTAGTCAACACTCTGGTGATTGAACTATGGCCCTCCAGAGCTAAAAGTATAAACTTCCTGAGGGAGGGAGCAAAGGCTCTGAAGATGGAGGTTTTAACAACTCATATCCTCTGGATCAGTGCAGACTGGAGTCGCCACGGTCACCACTGTGCTACATGTGCACCTAGCAAAGCTTTGGTGCTTCAAAAATTATTAGCTATGTCCGGAACCCTGAATAATCTCAGCTTGAATGATGGGATCATGTAGTTAATAAATATCTGGGACTTCCTCCAAAGCAATCTGCCCTCTGAGCCCTGGTCTACACTGGGTGTGTGTATGGGGGGGAATGATCTGAGTTACGCAACTTCAGCTGCTTCCTGGTCAACTCTGCCTGCAGCTTTCGCAGCGCTGGAGTACAGGAGTGGACAGGAGCGTGCTCAGGGATCGATTAATCGCATCTAGACTAGATGTGATAAATCAATCCCCGCTGGATCGATCACTGCCCGCCAATCTGCTGGATAGTGTAGACATACCCTGAGTGATTTAACAGACATTACAGGGAAAGAACATACTCCCTTAAAAACGTAAAATGAAGACGATGGAGCTATGGCAAAAAAACAGAAGTACACTTGATTGCAAAGATATTTCAAGATATTGCTCTCATTCTGGAAGTGCAAAGAGGGTGGAACCCCAATTTACCCAGCAGTTTGTGGCTTCAACCAGCATAGGGGAGACAAAGGAATGACTCTAGATTTATTTCAGAGTGAATGAGAATATAATTGGACCCTTTATCGCTTGTAAAAATGCCTGGGCTACAGAACCAACTGCATTATACACTGTAAATAATGAATAATTATTTCTACCAAAGCTCACCCAGTACATTTTCTTCCTCGCAGTTACAGAGCATTTTTATTAAAAAGGGAAGAAAAACTTCACTCTCCTCCCATCTTCCTCATTAGTGTGGAATGGGATTTATTCCATTGTGTCAGCGTGTTAACACAGCCCATTTGCTTCACTGTTTCCTGTGCTGCTTTGTGTGTTCAGATTCAGGTGGGCAGTGAAGCCAGTCAGTCTCTGGCCATAGAAAATATACTGAATCTGATAGCCTTAGTAGGCTATATCATTGGCCCAGGAGTACAGGACATCAGCTAAGAGAAAAGAAAAAACTTCAAGCAATATTGTGCAATATAAAGACATCAGCCATTTTTGAGGCCTAGATTTTGCCTTTTAAGACCAGCCCTGAGCAAGAATGCAAACCCCTAGAAGTAGCACTGCCTCATGTCGGCTGCTCCCTTTTTGCTAATAGCTTGATGCCAGCCTAAATCAGCCGTAAATTAAGACACACACCCTCAAACTGGCCTAGCTGCACTGGCCAGTGAGTTGGAGTGATGGGACAAAGGTTCTGCTGAAATATTTCAGATTGGGCAGTAAATAGGCAGGCGGTGTATGCTTCCTTCTCTGCACCCAAAGCTAATGTCCAGATGTGGGTATAGGGAGAATGCTTAGACCCTTACACCCCCCCCCCCAGTAATAGTTTTGGCCTCCACAACATCCCCTGGATACAAGTTCCACAGGTTGACTGTGTTTTGTGAAGAATGACTTCCTTATATTAGTTTTAAATCTGCTGAGCCCTTGTTCTTGTGTTATGTGAAGGAGTAAACAACACTTCTTTATTCACTTTCTCCACACCATCCATGATTTTATAGACCGCTATTATATCTCCCCTTAGTCGTCTCTTTCCCAAGCTAAAAAGTCCCAGTCTTTTTAATCTCTCCTCATATGGAAGCCGTTCCATACCCCTAATCATTTGTGTTGCCCTTCTCTGTACTTTTTCCAATACTAATATTTCTTTTTTTGGAGATGGGACAACCAGAACTGCATGCGGTATTCAAGGTGTGGACATATCATGGACTTGTAGGTGTCTAGATAGCCAGAAATTAGGGATGAAGAGGTTGTTCCGGGGACCCTATTTTGCCACATCAGCACCTTTGCAAACTTCACTAAAGTTTGTCTTGAACCAAACCTAACTTTATGATGTTTCCCAAATGATTTGGGGAATAACATGGGAAGTCCATTTCACTATAATCTACAGGGATGAGAAGTAGGTTTTGCCATCTTTATTCACACTGAATCTTACAATTGAAATCAAAGGGAACTACACAATGTGAGTAAAGGTGGCAAGAATGTAGCCAGGTGGCTGTTTGCACTGTTGCCATGTATTCATTAAAATGGTCACGAACCTTGACATTTTCTCAAAGTTGAGCACAAATGTTTGTCTGAACATTTTCCCCACATGATGAATATCAATTATTAATTATTATCACTCGCTTAAAATGCTACAGTCATCCAATAAGGAAGCAGGATCAATACCAGGGGAGGGTAACTAATCACACAGCACAGCTATCAGAGAGCTGCTGTGAACAGTTTGCGAACAACCCACAGGTTGAAAATTATCCATAGATAGCAAATATAGCTGCAGAGAGCAGGAGAGGTTCAGAAACTAGCTGATATCCAAAATAGGGCAACATTTGTGTAATAGTAACCCCCACCACAGGTTCTCAGATGTGTATGAGCAGGCAACTTCTTCATCAAAAACCCAGACCTCTTCCATGTTAGCTAAAAGAATAACTTCATTAGCTAGCAGAGGTAGCAGTAGCTTCTACGGTTGGTCAAAAGTTATTCACTAAAACTGTTTTTTCCATGTTTTTTGGCACACAAAGAAAATCAATTTTTTGTTTTGTTTTGTTTTTCATTTTGGTGGAAACCCCCATCAATTTCCATCTTTTTTTTTTTCCTTTTTTTTTTTTTTAAAAAAGTGAACATTTTTTTCATTGCCCCCCTAATTTTTGTAGGGAAAATACTGACCACATTCTATCTTGCTCCATTAACTTCTATGGGAACCAGGCCCTGACCACTTGTCAATATTAGCTACGTTTACAAACTCACATTTAAACCTGAACACTGATTTTATTATTCTTATTATTTATTTATTTCAATTTTTAGCAACCAAAACCTGCTTTTTTTGTCTTTGTTTGTTTATTTGGGGTTTCTTTTGTTTATTTTTCCAAAACTGAAAAGGGTTTTGGTTTTCAAGTTTTCAGATTTTCAACCAACCTTCCTCTAACCATCAGAGGAGTGAAGTTCTGGAACAGTCTTCCCAGGGGAGCAGTGGGGGCAAAAGACATATCTGGCTTCAAGACTAAGCTTGATAAGTTTATGGAGGGGATGGTATGATGGGACAGCCTAATTTTGGCAATTAATTGATTTTTGACTATTAGCGGTAAATATGCCCAATGGCCTGTGATGGGATGTTAGATGGAGTGGGATCTGAGTTATTACAGAGAATTCTTTCGTGGGTGTCTGGATGGTGAGTCTTGCCCACATACTCAGGGTTTAGCTGATTGTCATATTTGGGGTCAGAAAGCAATTTTCCTCCAGGGCAGATTGGCAGAGGCCAGGGCCGGCTCCAGCGTTTCTGCCGCCCCAAGCGAAAAAAAAAAAAGCCGCGATCGGCGGCGGCAATTGGGGAAAAAAAAAAAAGCCGCGATCGGTGGTGGCAGTTCAGCGGTAGGTCCTTCGCTCCTAGAGGGAGTGAGGGACCTGCCGCCTCCGAATTGCCATAGGTGGCCTCTCCCTTGGCCACCCCAAGCACCTGCTTGTTAAGCTGGTGCCTGGAGCCGGCCTTGGTAGAGGTCTTGGGGGTTTTTTGCCTTCCTCTGCAGCGTGGGGCGCGGGTCACTTGCTGCAGGATTCTCTGCACCTTGAAGTCTTTAAACCACGATTTGAGGACTTCAGTGGCTCAGACATAGGTTAGGGGTTTGTTACAGGAGTGGGTGGGTGAGATTCTGTGGCCTGCATTGTGCAGGAGGTCAGACTAGAAGACCATATTGTTCCCTTCTGACCTTAAAGTCTATAACTCTATGACTCAAAAAAAAAAAAATCAACAACAAAAATCATTTACAAAAATTGTTTTCTCAAAAAGCCATTTTCCTTCAACAAAATGTTTCAGTGGAAAATTTTCAACCACTTCTCCAGTACTTATCCCAAACTGGCTCCCCCTTCTCCATTGCATCTAACGTAAGCTACTTGTTTCCACTTTCAAGGCCCATAGTGGCCTAGCCACAACCTATCTATCAACTCTCTTTTGCTACTGAAATGTCGACTCCTACCTCCAATCAGACCATGAGCAGCCTCCTTCGCCTACTGGTTACATTTTCAAACAAGCACACGTGTGCTTTCTCAGAGGCTATGTCCCCCTCCTCCTCCCAACCCCATGCCAAAGCTGGGAGAAGCTCCCCCTCACCATCTCAAAAATTCATCTATTATCCTCCTTCAAAGCACTCTCAGAACTCTCCTATTCTATGATACGTACAAAAAAAATTACAATAGTTAGGTTGCTGGTGTGCTGAGACCACTGTCTATAATTCTGACCGTTTCTTTGTGCTCCCCGTCAGTCTGTCTGTATCCATCTATTTGCCTCTTGTCTTATACGTTGATAGTAAGCACTTTGGGGCAGGGATGATCGTTTCATTCTGTGTTTTTGCAGCGCCTAGCACAATGGGGTTCTGGCCCATGACTAGAGTTTCTAGGCACCATGGTAATAATAACAACAACAACAGTTCTGGATTCAAACTGCTTCTAGAACATGAAGTGCCATTTTATTCTCATGATATATGTGGCCTGACTAAAAGAGGGAGGAGCTGTACATCTTGAGAGAGGAGAGTCCTGGGTTCATGAGCTGTCCAGTCCAATTTTGCAGATCAAGAGCCAGATCGTCAGCTGATGGTCAATGGAGCTATGCCGGCTTGCACCAGCTGAGCATCTAGCACCAGACGTTGTAGGTAACATGGATGATCAGCTAAACTTTTCAGGGCTCATAAGAACTGAATGTGAACTCCCATCTGTTGTGGTTCTCTCCTTGCTACAGCAAATGTGCACCAATGAATGTGAAAGCCTGTCAGAACCAGAAGGGTAGTTTGGAATACCCAGCTATCCCATTCCTGTACTACCTCAGAGCACATGAGTGAATCTCTCCTTTGAAGGCTGCCTAGTGACCCTCGCTACAGAATGAAAGGGTTCACAAGACAAAAGGGGATCTAAATGAAGACAGTGAAGTTGGTTTTAAGAACAGCATGATTCCTGCTTGCTTGAAGGGGAGATCTACCTGGAGTTTTGACCTTTGCTTTAGAAATAGGCTGTTATATTCAGAGGAGTGAAAAGGCTCCTTCTATGGGACTTAGCTAAAGCAAATGTGCTTGGTAGGTTCATTGAACAAGACAGACATTACTGGCACTGGCAAGGTGACAAATGCCCACAGTGTGTAGTCTAAAAAGCTAAAAGTATAAGTAAAGTGGAAACAGCTAAAGAGAAAAGCTATGGAGAGAGATAAAACCCTCAGTAAAATTAGAAACTGCCCTTGATAGTAGCTGTAGAAAATTAAAGGCAGCACCAGTTTTCCAAGCATGAGTTTCTCTTTATTCGCTGCATTTAATATATTTCTTACCCCAATTCTGTGCTGGCCCATTGCAGTCAGCTTCACCACGTTCATCCTTGTATGAGGTATCTGTTTACACCTGGCTGTCTATTTCATCAAGGTCTTCTGTGTCCTGTGTGCCTGGTGTCATGTTTCAATAGTACCTCTGAGAAGCACATGAAATCCCAGCCTTTTTCTGCTGGTCTTTTGTTAAAGGAGTCTACCCTCAGTTAAAGTCCTGGATACACTTACACTTAACAGAAGCAAATACTTTGTTAAATAAAACTAACTGTTAGAGTAGGGTAGAAACTGGATTTTCCATTTTGCCGGAAATTCTGTGATTTCACATTTTTTCCCATTCTGATATGGATCAAAAACAAACATTACAGAATTCCCCATGCAAGGAGATTTTTCATCATCATCATCATCATCGTCGTCGTCGTCAATAATTCGTTTTGGTCTATCAAAACCTTTCACTTCAGTTTGAATTGAAATATTTCATTTCAATTTTGAGATAGATAGATAGACAGATAGAGGGGGTGTATGGAGGATAGATAGATAGATATTTCTAAATGAGAAGTCATTTTGAAAGGAAAAATATTGAACTGTTCCATTCTGAAAACGTTGAAATAGAACATTCTAACGGTATCAAAATGCTTTTTTCATTGGTTTTAAAATAAACATTTCCTTGCAGAAAAATGCTCCTTTGGAAATTTTCTAACCAGCTGTTCTAGCTGGTAGAATCTGTGTGGTCCAGTTTATAGGGTAGTAGCTCGGAAGTCAGGGGACCTGGTTCAAATGGTGGCTTTGCCTGCAATGTGGGGCATGTTACTTGACCTCTCTGAGCCTCTGTTTCCTCTCCCACACTTTGTCTGCCTTGTTTATTTAGATCAAAAGCTCTGTGGGGCAAGGAATTGTTCTTCCTATAGCATGTACAGCACCTGGCACAATGATATCTCAATCTCACCTTTAGGGTCTATTGTAATACAGTTAAATAATAGTGGTCAGGATTCAATGGATTCCAAGGTGGCCATGTGGTTAGCGAAAAAAAGGTGGAGCCTGGATTGCAATCCTGGCTGTGCATTTAATATATGACCCGAGCCTGCGACCCTTACTCACATGAGTCATCCATACTTATGCCAATAGTTGGATTGATCAACTGCCTGAGACAGGATTAGTCATATGATTTAAGGTCAAAGGATCAGGACTTGAGCAAGTCATCTGATTTCCTTTTCCTGTTAAACTGACTAACCAACAGATGGTGGGATCTGAGCTGAAATTTCCCAGAGAGATCAATTATTTTTTATGAAACTATCTTAATTAGCAATTTTACCAAGCAATTGCAGGATATACATGTGAGCAGAAGTACTGTATCTCCCTTCAGTGATGCACGGCCCATGCACAGAATCTTGTTCCATCCTCAAAACTACCAAACCCCACCATGTCCCGAAGCTGAGGACAGAAAATATCATATTGCCTCTATATAAATCCATGTACGCCATGTACATCATGAATACTGCATGCAGATGGGTCACCCATCTCAAAAAAGATATATTGGAATTGGAAAAGGTTCTGAAAAGGGTGACAAAAATGTTTAGGGGTGTAGAGGAGCTTCCATATGAGGCGAGATTAATAAGACTGGGATTTTCAGTTTGGAAAAGAGACGACTAAGGAGGAATATGATAGAGGTCTATAAAATCATGACAGGTGTGGAGAAAGTAAATAAGGAAGTGTTATTTACCCCTTGTCATAACACAAGAACTAGGGGTCACCAAATGAAATTAATAGGCAGCAGGTTTAAAACAAACAAGGGGAAGTATTTCTTCACACAACACACAATCAACCAGAGGATGTTGTGAAGGCCAAGACTGTAACAGGATTCAAAAAAGAACTAGATACATTCATGGAGGATAGGTCCATCCATGGCTATTAGCCAAGATAGGCAGAGATCGTGTCCCTAGCCTCTGTTTGCCAGAAGCTGGAACGGGTGACAGGGGATGGATCACTTGATGATTCAGTGTTCTGTTCATTCCCTCTGGGGCACCTGGCATTGGCCACTGTCGGTAGACAGGATACTGGACTAGATGGACCTTTGGTCTGACCTGGTATGGCCGTTCTTATGTTCAGAAACTAGACCATCAATGGTAAGAACATAGGCCTCAACCACTTGATGTAAAGAATCATGGCCATTAGTTGGCAGTTGCAGCAAGCTCTTAGTTTGGTCATTCGCTAGCTGGAGAAGTGATCCCACACACTTAACCAGTGTATTACCACTACTCTTGTTTCCTATATCTGAGGTGATAGACCCAGGCCAGTTGGGTACAACAAAGTAGTAGAAGGCAGATATACTGGCCACTGGATTAGCTGTTTTCTGTTCCCTGACTGACCAGAGCAGGGGCTGCTCTAGACTAATGAGAACACCTGACTCCAATTAACCTGCAAAGAGTCAGGTGAGTCCATTAAGGTAATGTGAACACCCGACACTAATTAAGGCCCTTTTGATACTATAAAAGGGCTCACTCCAGTCAGGCTGGGGAGAGCCAGGGAGCTAGAGGAGAGGAAGTGAGGCTTGTTAATGAAGACATCCTCAAGCCATTGGTAAGGGAGCCCTAAGGTAAGGGTGAAGAAGGGAGAAGCAGGAGAGCTGTGGGGAAGTGGCCCAGGAGAGCAGGAGGAGAGCTGTGGAAATGTAGCAACTCTGGAAGTGAAAGGTTGGCTGCCAATAGCTGCTACCATTAGGGTCCCTGGGCTGGAACCCGAGTAGAGGGGGGGGGCCCGGGATCCCCCCAAACCGCCACTACAGAAACACCTCCTGGGAAGGGAAGACAGGCCCCTGTCAGGACAGGAGGCTAAACTGTTCTGAAATAAGCCCTAGAGACAACAGAGACTGTGGGAAGTTCTCTCACCAACCTCCTTGCTGGCTTATGATGAAAAGGGCTTGATAGACTGTATCCCTGGCCCTAGAGAGAGAAGGGCTATGTGGAGGATTGCAGTGAGCCAGTGAGGCTAGGATAAACCGCCTAGAAGCGCGGGACCCACGGGGACAAGGTCGGAGCTTTGCCACACTGGATACTGTCTGATCTGTCTGGTTCCTACCACAGTGGTCAAATAGTGAAATAAGAGTGAGAAGTACTGCACTAGGAACACACCACAGGACATTGTAGAGGATTTCTGGCACTGGGGTGCAAAGGCTTGTTAGGATTCGCGTTTTGCAAGAGTGTTCTGCATCTTGCTTCCCATTTGCTGGAAATGCTTATGCTCTGGGGAAAAATAAGAAAACAGGTCGATGAAGGGGACGTTTACTCCCGTGCCTAAATCTGAAGAGCAGGACTCCCAGCTCTGCCACCAACTGCCTGAATGAGTTTGGGCACATTACTTAACATGTCCCTGCCTCAGTTTCCCCACTCTCCAATGGGGATAATAATACTCCCCTACCTCACAGAAGTGGTGTCATTGCAGCTGGTCAGGGAAATGGGTTTTTGTTTCCATTAAACATTTTGATAAAAATAAAAATGCTTTTGTTTCCTTTAAGAGCGAGTAGGTAGGTGAAGTAATATCTTTTCTTGGACCAGCTTCTGTTGATGAGAGAGACACGCTTTTGACGGACCTGAAGAAGAGCTCTGTGGAGCTTGAAAGCTTGTCTCTTTCTCCAATAAAGTTGGTCCAGTAAAAGACATTACCTCACTCACCTTGTCTCTCTCATATCCTGTGACCGACACGGCTGCAACACTGCAAATGACAATGGAAGATATCAAATTTTGTTATCACTGAAATTTTACTTCGAAAGAGTGCACTTTTTTTTAGATTTCAGCAACTAAAAACATGTTCATTTGGAGGGTTTTCCATGAAAACCTGAAAAATGTTATTGGAAAACATGTTTGGCATGAAAACATTTGACCGGGTCTAGCTGAAAGGTGTCATTCCAGAATGTTTGTAAGAGACTTTGAGAGTCTTGTGTGACAGGTGCTACCAAAGTGTTCTTCTAATCACAATAGTTTCCTGGTGTTAATTACCTGGGAACCAACTGGTTCTTTAAGGATCAAAAATGCAAGGATGAGCCAAAGATTCTTGCCCTTCTTCTGAATGGGTTTTCTCACATCTCTGTGCGGCATGGCTGCCCCCACCTATGAAATATTGATTTTTATTTAAGTATGATCCTGTTGCCTGTACAAAGGTTAAACACACATATCTTATATTCCGTCTGGCCCCTTTTTGAAATGCATTTATACGATGAATGCAGTCGTACGCATGTGGTCTGTGTACTGCATAGAAAAGTACCATTTTCCCACCCCACAGGTTTAAATTGGCCTAAATTGGTTGAATTTAATTTGTCAATTGAATTTTGTTCAATTCCTGGCTGCAAAATGTTCACTAAACAGAACCACAGATTCCCAGAAACCCCAGTGGCAAGGAAAAGCACAAGCTTTTTCTTGAGGAAACCATAATATAATAGTTTGCCTGGGGTATTCCAAGGGGAACACACTCAGCTATTGAGGTTTGAAACAATCTAGCCCCCAAAACCTCTAAGTACTTCAATGCAGGTAGCTCCCTTTCACCTAAAGCAGCGGAAGGTGTGGTGGGGGAAAGGCTAATTCCATTGAAGTTAAGAGAAGAGAAGCCAACTAGTGCATTACAGACCAGCTTTTATTCCCCTATAACAAATGTGCATGCAGCAGGTATGGGACACCCTTTTAGAATGCTCACCTCACTTAGGTAAATGTGAAGCCTTGTAATCTCCTTACTGCCAATGGGGGAGAGATAAAATGAGACAGAAAGGGCAGTGGGTGTGAAGATAGGGCCAAAATCTGCAATGGGAATTGAGGGTGCTCTGCACCTATCAGGATCAGACTTATAGTTTGTTGCCCTGGGCCAGCGTCTGACCCCTTTACTTTTCTTGGGCAGCAGCTTCCTCCAAAGGGACGGTTTGTGGAATAGGACACTGTAGAACCTGAGTAAAGGGATCAGTATCTAGCCCTCTGTACCTACCCGGAAAGAGTCCAGTGGAGGGCAACAAAAATGATTAGGGGTCTGGAGCATATGACTTATGAGGAGAGGCTGAGGGAACTGGGATTGTTTAGTCTGCAGAAGAGAAGAATGAGGGGGGATTTGATAGCTGCTTTCAACTACCTGAAAGGGGGTTCCAAAGAGGATGGATCTAGACTGTTCTCAGTGGTACCAGATGACAGAACAAGAAGTAATGGTCTCAAGTTGCAGTGGGGGAGGTTTCGGTTGGATATTAGGAAAAACTTTTTCCACTAGGAGGGTGGTGAAGCACTGGAATGGGTTACCTAGGGAGGTGGTGGAATCTCCTTCCTTAGAGGTTTTTAAGGCCCGGCTTGACAAAGCCCTGGCTGGGATGATTTAGTTGGGGAATGGTCCTGCTTTGAGCAGGGGGTTGAACTAGATGACCTCCTGAGGTCCCTTCCAGCCCTGATATTCTATGATTCTGTGATACACACAGGATCAGAACATACAGCTGGTATTTATTCATTTCAGGTGCTTTATTTATGCAGCACTATAGAGAATTAAAAGACAAAGGGAGGGGGAAGGGAGTTAAGAGCTGACAGATCAACTCCCCTTCTGACCATTTTGGGGATTTGTACCAGATAGATCATAATTCTGGTAACCAATGTCGATTACCAAAAAAAAAAAAAAATGAAGTATAAATTGATTATTGGGTCCTCTGCTTTATTAAATGTATAACTCAGTGTATTGAGCTACTTAATGGGGAGAGTGTTATAGTATGAATAAAGATGATATTTATGAATCACAGAAGGATTCAGACAAAACAATCATTTCTCCAGTTGAGCCACAGTTTGAAGTTGCATTTGTTTCGCTCCTCCCGCTAAAATAAAAGAAATCAAAATAAAATAAAAACAGGCAGCTTTTTCACTGTGGAATAAGGTTGTTGAGGGTAGAAGGAAGTAAGAGCTGGGCACCTATTTTATAAGGGAAGAATCTTTCCCCAAACAAAATCTGCTTGTAAAAATCATAGTCCGGGATTCGATCAATCAAACAAAGGCCAAAGGCTCCACAGTTTGGCCATGGCTAGATCCCTGTGGGTGGATCTCTGCACTCTTGCCAGGCCTCATTGAAATCAGCAGGGCACCGTTCGTTATGAGCTTCGTGGAGGAACAGCTGGGGGAGAGTCCATGGCTCGGAGGAGGTCAGACTGGTTGATCATCAAAACCCTTTCTGGCCTCCAAATCCATGAATCTGTCTGGGCACAAGAGTCCATCTGTATGTATCTGACTGAAAGTTTGGGACCTGGGGATGGTGGAATAAGCAAACTTGAGGTTGCTGATCAAATAATTCACTTCCTAGTATCTGAATAGTTTCCCACCATATTACTCATATGGACCAATGTGGGACATTGGGAAACGAGCTGGACAAAGCCCTGGGGGATAGAATGTAGGGAATGACCCTGTAATGACACTCAGGGACTAGTGCCCTGATCCTCAAAGGTCTGTAGGTGCCCAATTCCCACTGATTTCAAGGAGAGTTAGGTGTCTATATACCTTGGATGATCTGAGCCCATGTGACCTAATAAATCCTTTCCCATCTCTGACTTATGAGATGACTTCATTTCTGTACAAACTAAAGCTGACATGACAGCACTTCCAAAACAGAGCTCATGATGGGAAATGAGAATTTGCTAACGCGCATGTGTAGAAGGAAATCCCCTCTCCAGCCACCACTTCATCTTAGCTTTCTTCCCTCCATCCGTCTCAGATTGGCTGGTGCAGTGGCTGTTACATTACACAGCAGACAGTCCTTGGTCCTATGGTTTTAAATGTACAGTGTTTTTCTGTTCTACATCAAATATATTTCTATAGATACATAGGCGGGGGAGGGGCAGAGAAGAAGAACGATGGGCACATGGAGGGTTAATCCTGAAAGACTACCAGGAAAAAAAAAATCTGTGTAAAGTGGGAAATTAGTCAGCAGAGACCTGACAAAGTGCTTCCTACACATGCTGTTCTGTCAGGCTGCTCAGCTTCCTCAGCTTCAGAGGTAATTACATAGATTTTCTGTCTTGTACTTGCAAAAACACAGCACAGCACTCCACCACTGCTTGTAGCTCAGTCCTTCATGCCTCCAGCTGCACGGGGCTGGAAAATGTTTACACCATTTCTTTGGGGATTTTTTTAAAGTACAATGTAGGATGGGGTTGGTTCTTTTTCTGGGGGCTTGGAAGGGTCTTCTCTGAAGACAGACCAAAGCTCAGAGAGAAATATACTGCTAAGGGGGTCTTACTGTTCCCCTTCAAAAACGAAATGCATTCTACAGTTCTTTAATTATCTTCCTTTGGAATGTTCTAATTAACAATTCTGGATTTCCCACACCTGAAGTTTCAGTCCCACACCTTAAATTCTGATTTAAAACCATCTCCAGTTTTCAGGAGTAGTTTTCTTAACTCCATTAAGAAAGAGGTAAGAAAATTACTCGTTAAAACTAGGGATGGGTTGAAATCAGAATTCCAACTCCAAAACGTTGGGTGTTGGAAATCCAGATCTGGATCCAAATTGTTAATTGTTACTAGGGTTTATGGCAGTTTACATGCACAAATAGTTTCAGATTCAGTCACATTTCTACACTAAAGTAGGAGGCTTGACCTCTGTTACCCAACTTGTCTATCATGCATTTTGTGTTCTCCTTTACAAGAGTAAGTACACAGCAACACCTCTATGAGTTAGTAACATTCTGTGCTCCCTCTGCCTAGCTGTAAATGATGAAAAAGGGAGTGAGGCAATGGGGAATCAGACTCTCACTATTTATACTTGGTAATTAGTAGTTCTAGTCAGGAAATGATGCTTCTCCCCTCTCGCAAGAAAGTTCAGTGAAAACTAAATGTGTTTGTATTTTTTTTAACTGACATTTGTCAGGCTTCTATCAAATTACCGAAACCAGTTTTTGACCAAAATCTGATATTTTTTTTTAACGAGAACAGTATTTTTCCTGTAAAATTTCCACATAGTTGAAAAGCCATTTTTCATTAACAAATGTTTTGATGGATATTTTCAAACCAGCTCTGTTACTGAAATCAGTGATTCTTTCAACTTCAAATAGCATTTTCCACTTTGTTTGTAAGACTGATTGGTGGAAAACTCATTGTATAATGTAACCTTAATGCTTGCCTCCCATTAAACATTGTTTCCCAATCATGTCCTATATTCATGAAGGAAACACTCTGAAGGTTGACTAGATAACAGTTTAGGAAGAAAGAAAATCCAAACCCACCTGACTTCTGTGATACAGTGGTTTTGCTTTAATAAAGAAGGGGAAAGATGGTTTTCTGGTTAAGCCATTGGCCTAAGGTGATCTAGGCTCACTTTCTAACCCAGCCAGAGACTTGTTGAGTGACCTTGGGCAAGTCCCTTAGGCCCAGATTCTCAAAGGTATTTAGGTGCTTAATTCCAAGTGCAGTTTAGGATTTGGGCTTTAGTTCAGATTTCCAGCTGCAAAATGAGGATGTCCTCGAATCCTTTGTCTGGTTTGCTATTTTGATTGCAAGCTCCCTGTGGCAGGGACCGTCTCTTACTATGTGTACCTGCCATACTTAACAGAACTAGATAAAGGTGCTATAGTAATACAAACAAATCATATTACAGAAGAAGACTGAGGATCTGATTTGCCTCTCGGTGAAGTTATTAGAAAACTTCCATTGATTTCAACTGGAGCAACAAGCCATTATTTATGTGAAAGGAACAAGAAGGTTTTTAATGTCTATGTTTCAAACCCTTTCCCAGACCATCCACTTTTTCTCAGGGGAGTTATTTCTCATCGTGTTTTGTGTACATTGGGGAGTTTCTTCTGGATCAGCTAAAGGTGAAAAAAGAAGGTAACAACTTTGTGGCTGGCAAATATCTTGAAAGTCAATGTAAGCAGCCATCTGGTGCACAAGTATTACAGTAGCCATATCAGAGTAAAACGTTGTACATATATGCAGTAGGATACTGGAGAAATAACTGCACCTATGCAAAACCACTGTGCACTCTGAATGGCTGCCACCCAATCAGAGATGAGGGATTTTTATGCTCTATTGGTTATTGGTGAATAACCATACAGTGTTTATGCTAATCAGACACCCAGAATCAGAGTGTAAGGGTAGGTCTACACTTACCCGGTAGTTCGGCGGCGAGCGATCGAACTTCTGGGTTCGACTTATCGCGTCTTGTCTGGACGCGATAAGTCGAACCCGGAAGTGCTCGCCGTCGACTGCGGTACTCCAGCTCGGCGAGAGGAGTACCGCGGAGTCGACAGGGGAGCCTGCCTGCCGCGTGTGGACCGAGGTAAGTTCGAACTAAGATACTTCAAACTTCAGCTACGTTATTCACATAGCTGAAATTGCGTACCTTAGTTCGAATTAGGGGGTTAGTGTAGACCTGGCCTAAGAAACTGCATAAATGCAGGGGGGAAATGTACAGTGACATTAAAGTTAGTAACTGTAAAGCACCCCAGCTCTTCAACTTGGATTGTCTAAACCACTTGAAGGCTTTCAAAGTGTTTCATAACTGAGGCCTAGTTATCTGTCTACAGTGTATTGCCATATATTGTAAGTACAGGATTCAATAGCTATCCCAACTGCCACGGAAATAATAAAATGTAGCCACTTGTAGGATGGACTTTCACCAGGCCCAGGAACTCTACACTACAGTTTAGGACAGGAAGTGGATCATGGTGGCTGTTTAACCATTCACTGCAGCACTAGACAACACACTGAGACAGGAAGTGAAGCATAATATATTCAGTCAAAGCAAATATGCTGATAAATATGCCAACGTAAACCTTTTCCCTACCCAAAGCCTGGGAAGAAAGTGAGAGTTTATTTTACAAACAGTTTTGATAGATCCTGCTCATGAAATCTAACATACTAGAAATGTTAAGCCAAGTTTGATACTCAAGTTTAGGAGCACAGGTACTAAGACCCAGCTCAGCTGCACTCTTGTTTTCTGTACATTAGATTATGTCTTCCCACTAGGTTCCTGAAAAATAAAAGGTTAGTTTAAAGCACAGTGTCAGTACAGTTCCTAACAGACAATTAACATTACCTGAACCATCAACACCATGGTCATTAATTCCCTCCCTTGCTGTAGTTCAAGAGTGAAAGGATTCATAATGATCAGCAATACCCTGAAACTGTTATAATCAGAGAGGAGAAGGTTCTGCTCACCAGGTTTCGTTTTGGGTTTTTCAAATCATTAAGGTACCAAAAAATATAGTAGCAAAAGTTTGAGGGGCTCACTAAATAAACAACTTTGTCTGGCCATCTGCTACCTCTAGTGGTCCTACAGAGTGTGTTACAAAACCAAACTTAGCTCCTCCCAACTAGCACTAAACCAATTGAAGTTGAGAAGGCTTGAACTTCCCAGGATGAGGGCCATTGTGTCCTGAATGGTGTCAGTGGGTTCTGTACTGGAGTAAAAACAAGGGTGTGTGAGCGTGAAAAGAGAATAAGAGCCATTGTTAGCAATGAGGCTCTGGCACTGACAAGGGAGTAAACAAAACATATGATTGTTTTTACTGTTACTGTTGGTTTTGCTGTAGTACGAGGTGCTTTACAGACACAGAAGAAGACAGTTCCTTCTTCAAACAGCTTACAGTCTAAATAGAGAAAACAGATAAATGGGAAACTGAGGTAGGAGACACTTGCTAACATTTACACATCAGTGGTGGACCCAGGACCAGAACTCACATAGTCAGAGATCCCAATCTAGTGCTATAGCCATTGAACTAACCTACCTGCGGTGTGTTGAGTCTAACCACAACTTACAGGGAAAAATTAATAGCTTGGGGGGAAGTGTCTAAATTGGTACGTAATATATTTGCTTTTAGACCTTTTAAGAGGGTGTCACCAAAATTGGAGATTAATAATAATAAAAATAACCTATATTTTTAAATGCCTGACAGCATCCTTTTAAGAGGCTGAATATTATTGGGATAGATAGAATAGTAACATTTTAAGACAAAAAGAAATTTGACACAATGTAGTTATAAAAGATCTATTTTTTTGTAGAAAAATAGAAGAGGATTCTGTTCACTCCAGTTCTATATTTTATTACTTCCATTTGTTACCAAAAATAGAAGATAACCCATATATAAAGAAACATTGATTCCAGTGTATTTTCAATTCAAATAAACAGTCTTCACTCAACAATGAAATTCATATAAGAAATGAAGGTGGCTGGTTGTTTTCTGTTCCCACCTCTCCTCCTTTTATTTATATATCCGCAGTCAGACAAACTATAATGCTATCTAAACAACTACACACATTAAGAAACAAACATAGATCAATAGCTATAATTTGACACACGTGCGCCATTCACTGTGAAAACATCAATAGTATACAGGCTTAGTGGGCATAGCTAGGAAAAAAATGATCCGTAGACAGTGTTGGCAGAAGATTAAATAACCACATGTCAGAGGGGGAAAAAAATCTGAAACTGAATGCATATGGGAGATGTGCAGGTATTCTGAGCTAAATTGTGCAGGATTAATAATAAGAAAATTATCTTTGTCTTCCAGTCATTCAATTACTTCATGTGCAAATATTTTGGCTTGGATGTCTGCTATTCAAATATATACTGGCTTTCCTATCAGCCAAAGGAGTGCTATTGAAAGACAAGAAAACAGGAAATGAGTCGCACAGTGCAGTCAAATTGGAAGACAATATCTTAAGCTGCTATATATTCTTTCATAAACTGTACTATAGGTGACTGCTCATCTCCTCCTGATCCCTCATGCTCTGATGGAGCAATGAGAAAGGAATATATCAAGTGATGATGTGTTCAGGCAGCATAGAGACAGAAAGTTTATTCAGAGTACTTGGCGAAAAATAGAACTGAGATTCAGGAATTTGTCAGTGTTGTCTGTCTACACACACACATCAAGAAAGATATTTTGAGAAGCAATGTGATCTAGCACATGTAGCACAGGACTAGAGGCCAGAAACACAAGAGTTGTGTGAATAACTAATTTTTTCAGTTCTCTGAAAAAAAAAAAAAAAAAAAAAAAGATGGGAGTGGGGAGCGATAAACCAAGACCATTTTTGAGGGGAAATTAAGAAGTAAAAAATAATTTTGAGTCAAATGAAACATTTGGTTTCACCAGAAATGAAACATTTCATTTTGTTATTTTAATATATTTTTTATTTTTTTTAACAATTAACCCAAGGCAATGTCCACATTTACATTTTGAAACATTTCAAAATTAAACATTTTTGAATATTTTTCTTTGCTTGTTTTCAACATGAACAACTTGGTGAAACTGACATGACTCTGCAAAATGTTTCAGTGTTGTTGAATCTGCATTTTCCACTGGGAGGTGTGTGTGTGTGGGGGGAAGATTCTGCAGAAAAGTTTCTCCAAGTTCTACAGCAAAATCTATACTAAAGTTACCTTTACCAGTGAATCCATTTGTTAACTTCTGTAAGTCACAGTCCAATCCTTAAGCACAAATATAACTTTCCTAATGTGAGTACTCCCATAAAATCCAGTGGGTCTACTCACAAGCGTGAATTTAGGCATGTGCGTAAGTGCTAGCAGGATCTGTCCCTCAAACATGGATATAATCATTATTTAAGCAACAACAGTATGAATGTTGGAGAAATCTGGATGAAATTGAAGACACATGGACTAATTTGGAAATGTCAGTGGTTAAGTCATATGGCCCCAAAATGGGTTACTTCCATATGTAACCCACACATCTTTTGGGTGTGGTGTTCTGTCTCATTGAGTGGCACCGAGACCACTTAGAGAGAGATAGCATGCAATTAATGAGTCTGTTCTACAGCCTTAGCTAACAGCCAGTTGGCTTTTAGCTCATGTAGTAGAGGCTCATGCACTAAGCTTCCCAAGTTCAATCCCGCCTGCCGGCGACCAGGGTCTGTTGGCATTACACATATCCACTCTGCATGCTAGATCTCTATTATAGACACAAGGGGGGTGAGGTAATATCTTGTATTGAACCAACTTCTGCTGGGGAGAGAGACAGGCTTTCATGCTTAAACGGAGCTCTTCTTCAGGTAGCAGGTGCCTCATTCCATCATAAAAGACAAAAACATCCTAACACTTCTGGGTGAAAACTTTTCACAAAACGATCACTCTATAGTTGACCTCTCAGTCTTGATTCTCAAAGGAAATCTGCACAGCAACTTCAACAGATGAGCCTGGGAGCTTAAATTCATAACTTTGCTAGACATTAAAAATCATGGACAGAATAGAGACACTGGATTTATGGCGTATCACACCAATTTATAGCCCACTAACAACTGAAGCAAAGTAGGCATTAAACACCTAACCTTTCTTGATATCATCAATTATTAACTCTCCTTCCCCACTGAATAGAGAACCTACACTTTCCTTCATCTCTTTCTTGCTCCTCATGTATTTAAGGAACCTCTTCTTACTGGCTTTCGTGTCCTTTGATAGGTGTAACGCATTTTGTGCCTTAGCCTTTCCAGTTGTGTTCCTACATGCTTCTGCCCCCCCCCCCTTTTGTACTCCTCCTTAGCAATTTGTCCATGTTTTCACTTTTCGTAGAATTCCTTTTTGATTTTCAGGTAATTAAAGAGCTCCTGATGCACCCATATTGGCCTCTTACTATTCTTCCTCTCTTTCCTTTGCATCGGAATAGTTTGCAGTTATGTCTTTAATATTGTCACCTTGAGACACTGCCAGCAATCTTGGAAAAGGAAAAGGAAAAACCTTTTCCCCTAGATTCTCTTCCCATGGGATCTTACCTACCAGTTCTGTGAGTTTGTTAACATCTGCTTTTTAGAAGCTCATTGTCCTTATTCTGCTGCTCTCACTCCTTCCTTTTCTTGGAATCATAAAATCTGTCCTTTCACCCACTGTCACCCAAATTCACTTCCACCTTCAGATTCACTCCCAATTCCTTCCTGTACGTCAGAATCAAGTCTAAAATGGCTGTCCCTCCATTATCTCCCCCATTTTCTGGAACAAAAAATTGTTCCCAATACATTCCAAGCACTTTCGATATTGTGTGTTTTGCCTTATTACTTTTCCAACACATGTCTGGGTAGTTAAAGTCCCCCATTACTACTAGGTCTTGTGTTTTGGATATTTGTGCTATTTGTTCTAGAAATGCCTGATTCACCTCCTCTTCCTCATTTGGTGGGCTATAGTAGACCCCTACCGTGACATCACCCCTATTATTTACCTCTAAACTTTACCCTGAGATTCTCAACTGGTCTGCCTCTCATCTCCTTCTGGACCTCAGAACAACTATATATATTACTGATGTATAATGCAACATCTCTTCCCTTTTTACCCTTCCTGTCCTTCCTATACAAGCTGTATCCCTCTTACCAATATTCCAGTTATGAAATGTATCCCACCAAGTCTCCGTGATACCAATTAAGTCATAATTTAGCTTATGTGCTAATACTTCCAGTTCATCCTGTTTATTCACCACACTACTTGCATTTGTGTATAGGCATCTAAAATTTTGAACAGAGTCCCCCATTGATTCTCTTTTGTTGTTCCTAAGACCCAATTGTAAATTTCCATGTCCCTCTCAACATCTAACCCTCTCTTAAGGTCACTTTTTTGTTATATTTACCTGTGAACATTTTCAACTGCCCCCTTTGACACTAGTTTAAATATCTCCTCACTAGGTTGGTGAGTTGGTGCTCAAAAATGTTCTTCCCCTTCTTGGTCAAGTGGAAACTGTCTCTTCCCAGTAGACCTTCTTCCCAGAGAAGCATCCCATGGTGGAGGAAGCCAAAGGTCTCTCATTGACAACATCTGTACAGTCATTGATTCATCTTCACAATGCACATGTCCCAGCCTGGGTTCTTACCCTCAACCAGGAGAATGGATGAGAACACAACCTGCTCCTCAACCTAGCTCCAAGAACTCTGTGGTCCTGCTTATCTGCTCCGGGTCAGACTTGGCACTATCATGAGTGTGCACAAGGATGAGCAGTATGGGGTAATGCATGTCTCAACATCTGGTGGTTTTCTTAAAGGCCCAGCTCCCAGAGAGATTTGATTACGTGAAAATCTCACTTTTTATTACCAAAATAAATAAATAAAACATGTATGTTTCTATCCCTCAAGGTTGGGGATAAAATTTTAAGTGCTCAAAAATGGGAGGAAAATAAAATCATCCCAAACTGATTATTATTGTTTTAATTTCCTAATTTGAAGACAAACTCCTGAGTCATGACTCCTGATCTTTCCATGTTTCTTGTCGATAATACTGTAATGTCATCACTTATTTGAAATCTAGGCCTCTGTAAAGTTCTTTTTGGTCCTTTGGTAGTTTTCTTATCACTCTACGTGCCAATGTAATCAGATACATCTCTTGATGGACTGGGTGTTTTGAACATATTAACTGCTATATAATGCTAAGTATTCTGAAAAAATCAGAAAAAAAAAATAAAAAAAAAATCTGGTGTCTCAAACTTGGGCACCCAAAATTAGTGGATATTTTTGACCTTCGTTGCTCTGTGCCTCATTTCCCAATCTGTAAAATGGGGATGATAATAATGCCCCCTCATCTCCCAGGGAGGTTGTGAAAATAAATTCATTAATGTTTGTGAAGTGCTCAGATACAGCAGTAGTAAGAGACACAGAAAAGCCAATAAGGAAGTTAATAATTCTGTGTTCAGAGCAGAGTATAAATAGTGGGCAGTAAATAAGGCCTGGGACCACACAATGAGGATAAAACAAAACATCGAAAACCTGCTCATTAAGAGAACCACCCATCCTTGGCACTGAATGAGGCAGGGGTCTTGTGGAGAAAATGTTTGATCATGTAATTAAAGACTTTATCATAGTACATACACAGAAGGGGACAGCCTTAATTCTGGCATATCTTAACTTTGACTTTGCAACCTTAATAATATTCTTTTAATGTAATCTGAATGTGTTTGTGTGTGATTAAATATATAGGCTGGCATTTTCTAGAGGGCCTAAGGGAATTAGGCATCTGCATCCCATTCAAATATAAAGAGCGTTGGTCACCTAACTCTATTAAGCATCCTTGAAAGCCACAGCCATTCATCACACTCTATAATCTTGTGTAATTCATAGTGGTCATTGCCATGGCATTATCCACTGCTTCCACTTTCCAGCCAACTCATTTTCCCATTCATTAATTATTACTTTCATCTCTCGGAAGTTCAGTCAACTTGCATGCTTCATCTTTACACCATTGGGTATCAAACATCTTTTTTAGTTAATGATTCTCTCCAGAAATTCAACATTGCTCCTAATCTCTCCTCATTTTTGTTTTTCTTCTCACACAAGAGCTCTTCCATGTGTTTATATACTGTCTTCCTCTGTCTTCAGCGACAACTTGAAATACTTCTGATATCTTCAGCATAGTCACTTTTTTGGGGGTGGAGATGACTTTCTCTAAGACTTTGATTACTTCATGATATCATTTTTTTCCTCTCAGAAATCTTTCTTTTTTTTTTGGTACTTCTAGAGAACTTATAGGGTAATGTAAATATTAATGGAGAAGAAGAATTTCTTGCATTGGCCATGGCTTGTTCAAAGCCAAAATAATCTACATATTCATGTGAACTCTGATATTCCAGAAGTCTTTTCAACACACAGTAAACAGAGCTTCAGTCCTGATGTTGAATTTAGCATGTTTGTACCTAATACATTAGAGATTTCCCCCCAGGTTTATCTTTGTTAAGATAACCAATAATGTTGTCACGGTCAGGGAAGAGCGTGGTTTATTTGTTGTGTAGAAGATGGGCAGGTAAGTTAAAATTTTCTTGCGGCTCTTCTAATTTCTAACCAGGTTTTGCAGAAACAAATGGACTTTTTATCCCCCTTCATAAATCAGCAGACTCTGTAGTTCATGACAATCTGCCCTGTTCTCAGTGAGTAAATTTCTGGATGAATAAAATACACTGAGGATTTGGTGGCGATGGTAGTGAGGTTGTTTCCCCTCCATACTTGTGTATATTCCTAATGAGAATCAGTGCTTTGTGCCTGAGAGCCTTTGTAACAAGAGAAAGTTGAGCGTGACATAACCTGTGTGGCTTCCTTTATACGCTTCCTATACAGCTTTACTTGAACCTGGTGTAATAAGTACATAGATTCTCCATTTCCATTTAAAAAGCAATCCTAGAATTGATCAAATGATGTTGCAAACATGTTCCTTGTTGGTCAAAGGCTGGTTGCATTCTGTACTGTGTTCCATCCACAAAGATCATGGTTATTATTGCCAGAGCAGTATCAAACTAAGAGGGGCCAGATCCTCAGTTTGTCAAAATCAGGGTAGTTTCATTGACTTCAATGAAGCTACAGTGATTTACACCTGATGACAATCTTACCCTTTTCTATATGTATTCACTCAATAAAGCACAGAACTTAAACATTTTGATTGAATGAAAAAATTCCACTGTTTAGAAATTACCCTGGATTCCCTGATGTTTGTTTGTTTTTCTAGCCATCCATAAAGGGAGTAACACCCTTGTCTTGATCTAATTTCCACACCATCATCTGCCTGCTTAGCCACCAGTAAATAACCACTGCTCCAAATAGATAACACTCCTTCTGATCTCCTTTGCTTCTGAGGAAGACTTTGTTCCCACCCAACCAGACCCTCCTTGCTTGTCCAACTTCATTCTTCTCCTTCCCTATCCATATGACTGGACCTTTCTCTCCTCCCCCGCTCCCTGATCTACTACTTCCTTACA
Source organism: Trachemys scripta elegans (assembly GCF_013100865.1). Taxonomy (NCBI): domain Eukaryota; kingdom Metazoa; phylum Chordata; order Testudines; family Emydidae; genus Trachemys; species Trachemys scripta. The sequence goes on from NC_048303.1 coordinate 5,679,892, forward strand.
CTGGGCCCAGTACCTTACTACATACCCACACAGCCCTCCGGATTTCAGTGGGACTATGCATGTTGTAAGGTATTACTCACCATGAGTAGAAGGGTAGAATGTAAGGCCCTGATCATTGAAATCAATGGGAACATCTCCATTGACTTCAGTGGGCTGACTCTAAGCTTTGACCTTCCTTTGATATTCTCTCGACCCTTTACATTTGATGCCAGTCCTACTGACTTTTGCTCCATTCTAACACTGTGGTCTCTGCCTTAACCTCTTATGGAGTCTCACTCTGTGGTGTTTCCTTCCAGAAAGCATAACACACTTGAACAAGTGTAGATCTCCAGACAGAGAGGTGACTCGTGGGCTAAGTATATAATGCTATGGTTATCTCTAGTGGAGATATTGAGGAAAATGGGAAAGAATAAGTTTGGAGCAGATATCCTCTCTCTGATCAGTCTTGATGTGAGGGGCTAGATTTTCAGTACTTGCACTGGTACGTGCACATTGGCTAGTAGCTGGGCACACAGTTACATGATTTGTGTGTGCAAATTATAGTGTGTGTAGAATAGTTCTCCTCTTTGCACATATGGCCCTAAATTTGCCTTAAGTTATTTGGGAAGCCATCAGTTTCAAGTGGATATAGCATATCACAGGGAAACGAGTGACCTTGGTTTCACTGTCAGCTCTGCCATAGAATGGCAGTGTGACCTTAAACAAGTTACTTAACCTTTCTGTGCCCCAGTTTCTCCATTGATAACAAGGGTATAACAATACTTATTATTGTTTGCAAAATGCTTTGACGTCCTTGGATGAAAGCTGACAGCTTAATAGTAAGTAAAAATATTGAAATAAATAAAATCAAATTGGGAGCTAACTATTCAAAGTGTTGAACCTCACTTCCCGCTTGTGTAAAAACCACTATATACAAGTCAATGCACAGTGCACACCTTTAAAAGTTGCTATTACAGTTGAGCACACGCGCACACACACTGCCAAAACAAAACACTCTCTTCTACGCACAATTCTCCCCCTGGGGAAAGGATGAGAGAGAATGAACCACATGTGATAGATGTTCGTCACATCACTTAATGCATTTCTGGAAGGCAATCAGATACTACGGTGATAAGGATGGTATAAAAAGCTACACAGAATAGAATAGCACCATCACATGGTTTGCTTAATACCTTGCGGTTTTTGGATGAGAACAGTTATATTTATTAACCTAGGCTCATAATTGTAGTGATTTTATCATTTAATAGGTGATACACAAGTAAATAAATTATAGATATCGATCCTGAAATAGAAGGATGTAGAGCTAGATGACCAAACAGGTCTTATCCATCTCCAACATCTGGGTTCTGTGAATCATTGAAAGAATTGTGTGTTTAGGTCCCACTCTATTTGGCCAGTTTACAGTAACTGAAACCCCTCGACTAAGATTCCCTGTATTTATGGCAATTATGTGCCTGATCCGAAGCCCATTCAAATCAGTGGAAAGACTCTCATTGGCTGTAGTGAGCTTGCATCAGGCTGTGGATTTAGATTAGAAGAAAGACGAGTTTTACAAAGTTTAGGAGTGAAGATGAAATGTGGACTAATTAACACATTGGGCAGTAGAAGTCGCTCTTATCCTCTGAATAATCCAAAATTCAATAGAAATTAGAGATGGAAAAGTTCTGTTAGGTCATCCAGTTCAGTCTTTTATGCCGTCTATTTTTAAATGACTCAAGCAATGGGACTCCCAATGGTTTTTCTGGGTGTGTGTGTGGCAGGGAGGGGACATGAGGGGGAGACTACTCCACAATCTAAAATATGGTAAAAAAATATCCACAGATTGGAAGTCCATAAAGGACCATTAGATCATCTAGTCTGGCCTCTGTGAATGTTTGTCAAGTAAAATATATGAGTGCCTTCAGTCAAGAGATTCCACAAATTATCAGTGTTCACAACTATTAAAAGGCAGGCTCTCAGAACATAGCCCAGAGAAGAGGCTGAAAAGAACAAGTCCCTGCCCTGCTTTCATTTTCTTTTTTGGTATAGGCAGACTACAAGATTAAGCAGAAATACAAGCGAGACTGGATGAGTCAAGGAGCAATGTTGGGTACTAGTAGCTATGAGTCTCACAAGACATGCGAGGATCTGATCTCTTCTCCAATCTGTGTTCCCATGTCGGAATCAGCTGCCAGCTGGCTGGGGTAGGAGCAGGTGCAGGCTGGAGCAGGGGCTGGCTAGCATGGAAACAGGCATGGACTAGAGCAGGAGCAAGGCCTAGCTGAAGCGGAAGCATTCTGTCAGAACTGCTGGGCAACCGGAGTGCTCCCAGACAGGTAGTGACATTGAGTAGACTGGAGAGACTAGACACCTGCCTTAGGGTCCTATGGGTGGGTCCTCATCTGTGGATTGGCTGAACCCTGGCTGAACGGCATGGGGCCTATCACAAAACCTGCCTCTAATAACTTATCGCTCTCTCTGGCTGAGGGATGACTCATCAGGTTTAAGCACGCTCAGGCTCAGAGTTAACTCAGGGGTGACTCATTACACCGCGCTGCTCAAAATGCCTTATCTGTCTCCTCAGTGGCCTATGTGCCAGGCTGTTCTCACGCCAGTTCCTAGCTGGTAGCGCTCCACACACACATGAAATTTTCACAACTGGCACTGATTCACACTAGACACAGCAGAGGCGACACAGATTAAATAAGCCATGGAGACTGAACTAACCAATCTCTCACCAAGGGGTGGTCTTTCCGGAACAGGACTAAGGTGCATTCACTGGAAGCAGAGCTTACCCTGTTGCTACTGCCTGTGCTGTGGATAAATAGAGAAGTTTAGATTCCAGGACACTTAAATGGAAAATAGCAGCTATAGAGAAAACTCCGAAGGATAACTGGGTCTGCCTGAAAAAGAGAACCCATCAAGATGTGACTATTCCTTCTTTCCTTACAAAATGCAATGAACGTTACAGGTACCCCGATAGTAAATTCTAACATTAGAGGAAATCTGATACTAGTTATGGGTTTCAGTCATTGAAAGTTGCCCAACTAGAATTGTAATGGAAATCTCATGCTTTGGTATTATAATTGCTTAGGCATCCAGCCCTGCAAAGACTTCTGCACATGCTTAACTTTATATACTCTGAGTAATACCAGTGACTTGACAGGGATGCATTTTCATTTAGACTAAGGTCCCTTTACATTCTTCTGACAGTGTAAACTGGGCACAAATTTTGAAAATAATATTTGGCCATTTTTGGAGAAAGACTTTATGATATTTATGGTACTCACGGCTTTCACAGCCTAAATTTCACAATAATTGAACTCTCAGTCCAACCAAAATCCAACCTCTGAACCATTTGTAGTGGGCACATTCCAAGCTTCCCAGAGCTGAAGATCCCTCAGAATTGGGAAAGATGGCAAATGGATCTGGATCCAGACTTCATGGCTGGTCCATATGGTCTTGATTCAATGCTCACTGAAATATATGGGAATTTTTCAATTTATCAAGTCCTATGTGTATAAGGTACCTAGGCAAAACCACAGATCTGAACATGCCTGAATTCTGGTTCTGGATCCACTCTTTGTGGCTTGATGCTATCTTCATTTTGAGGTTAATGGATCATTAGATTTTCTGTTAATGACTAGGGGAACTTAAACAAATGGAGAACAGGTTTTTTTCTTCTATCGAGGTCAAAGCTTGCTCAAGGACAAAAAGAGGTAGGGGAAGAAGCTATGCATGTCTAATGCTGACAGAGAGTGTCACCTGCGGACAGCGTGTTACAGCCAGGGATTCTGCCAGAGCTATTTCATGATGATTTGTTTGAGACCTACAGGCAACTGATGCCAGTTCCTGTCACGAAGATGTGTTTTAAGCACTGACTTGCTGCAGTGTAAGTGAGTAGGGAAACTGTCAGTCACATTCCAATATGTGGAGTCAACTTTATCTTATATATCTTATAGCTGTCTACAAATTCATGTCCATTTTCATATTTCCTGGAAGTTCTTCTGTCCGTAGAAAAAGAACTGATGATGCTTCCCATCATCAAGGAACGTTTGGGGAAATTCTGAAGACAAGGCTAAATGGTCATGGATTTGTGCTTCAAAGCGTTTCTTCGGCAGTAGATTTCATCAATATATTGCAAGTTAATCATTTGGGATAAAAACCTGCATGGAATCTGCATTCAGAACTCTTCTTGGATTGAGTGGAAGTTCTAGGTACAATGGGCATTGCATAATTAGGCCCTTGTGATGCAGTTATTAGACAAATAGCATTACTTATGAAAACCAAATTAGTGTGGTTTGAAGTCTTTCACGCTACGTGGGTTTGACAATTTTCCATTGGGCTAAGTCTTTAGAAGAGTATAGTCAATGGGGCCAGATCCTCAGCTATTATAAATTGGCATAGTTCCATCGACCTTTTGAGCTAGACTGATTTATACCAGCTGAGGATATAGACCAAATGCTGTAATATTTGCCAAGAAACAGTACGGGGAAGAGTGGCCGTGAGGACTGGGGAAGAGGAATTGTTTCAGAATGTCAAGATCTTCCATGAAGCAGACTTGCAAATGCTGCAGCTTTAAGTGGCAAAGTCATGCCTTTTTCACTGACTCGATCAATTCAATTGTATTATAGAATCCCTGGGAAACATCAACATTTCAAAGAATTTATTTTAAGCCTCTTATATAATAGAACATGTTGTTCAGTATATAGATTTTTCTTTACCAAAAAAAAAAAAAAAGGAAATCTGAAGTCGCAAATGCATTGAGACACACTGGTGGAGCAGCAGGAAAAATAAAAACATTCCACAGTGAACAGATAGATGTAGCAGAGAGGAAGCTGCCGCACACTTTTTCATTTGAAGAAAAAGTGAGAGAGTTTGATGAGTTCAGCTTAATCCTTGGTGAATGTTCATCATCGTCATACAACCCAGAACCAAAGTCCCATGCCTAACCTTCAAGTAGCAATCCTTCCTTCTACTGGGAATATTACTCTGGGTCTGCTTGCCAGTGTCTTGGAATAGCCTATCTAACTGTAATGTATCAGGTACACGTCCAAATAGACACTGAAAGGTCCAGTGGCCAACTCAAGAGTTAGAAGATATTTCTTTATGTAAGGACAAGTTCTGCCCCCACCTAAAGCACATGTGGACCCATTGAAGTCAATGAGAATCACACACATGCATCTGGTGGAGGAATTTGGTCCTTACAATTTACTGGGGTTAAATGAATAATTTATCAAACAAATGTAACGGCCTCTTTTTCTGCTCACAAGTAAATGGGGATTTTCTTGGTCCACTTGTTGTTCAAAATGAGCTGACCATTTTTAAGGTATTGTTTTGGACTGTTTGGGCCAGATTCTCAGGTGGTGTAAATCACTATAGTTTCAGTGAAGCCAGTGGAGCTATATTTGTTAACACCAGCTGAGGATCCGGCCCTATACCTTGACTGCTAACAGTTCTTTCTTTCTTTCTTTCTTTCTTTCTTTCTTTCTTTCTTTCTTTCTTTCTTTCTTTCTTTCTTTCTTTCTTTCTTTTATCATAGCACCTAGGAGCCCTGGCCATGGACCACAACCCCATTGTGCTAGGTCCTTTACAAACATAAAACAAAAAGTTGGTTCCTGCCCCAAAGAGCTTACAATCTAAGTATAAAACAAAAGTAACAGATGGACACAGACAGATTGGGGAGTACAAGGAAACAATATAACAATATCGGTCAACTTGATGGGCTGGTACACCAGGAGCCTACCATTGTCAAGTTTCTCTGTGAGTATTGGCTACCTGAGATGAGTTGGTAAATTGTGATTGGTCAGACATGTCACATGGTGCTGTGACATCCCTGACTGGATGAGTGTGCAAGCACTTCTGGCACCAAAGCCAATGTTCAGTCCGTGTGAAATTTGGTTGCTACAAATACTCACACAAACAACTTTGAAGGTCAGGACCAGATGGAGTAGAGGGCTGAACTGCTATTTCACTCCCAGAGGTGGTCGTTCCATGGTTAGACTGAAATACATTGAGGGAACGCTTTCTTTGCTGCCGCTCATGCTGTGCCCATTATTATTTGTGTCTCAGTACTGAACAGTGATCAGTGCCATATTGTGCTAGGCGCTGTACATACACATAATAAAAGACAGTCTCTGCCCCAAGAGCTTACAATCTACATAGACAAAACAGACAAAGTTTGGAAGACAGAATCATTATTACCCCTTACAGATGGGATTAAGCAACTCACCCAAATTCCCATAGGAAATCTGTGGCAGAGTTAGGAGTTGCACCGATATCTGTTGAGTCCCAGTCAAGTGCTTAAATACAAGACCATGGGTGAAATCCTGGCCCCATTCAAGTTAATAGGAGCTTTACCATAATTGGATCAGTATTTCACCCCATAGTTCCTCTCTGGATCGTTCTTCCTGTCTTTATGCATTCTGTAGCTAAGTAAGTCAGGGCTGTTTGCTCTGAATTCAGACTTCCTACATGAAGATCCAGGAAAGCCAGAACAGAATCTGTGCAATACTAGGCACTCCAATGTGTTGCTTGTTTACAGAAAGTTGAGAGTTCCCTTCGGTAACCATTCACTTAAATGTTGAAGGGGCCAGAAGGTATGTTTTTCCTACTGTTGTTGTCTCCAATTAAAGCAGCAAAAAGAAACATATTGGAAAGACTCATCGCTGACTGCCAGGCTGGAGTCAACTCGAAACCTTCAAACCAGCTGTACTGATGCAGCGATATAGAGAGCTCTTCCCAGGCTGGGATCTCTCCAGGGAACTGGAGGCGAGGCTGTCTTTTCTTTTCTTTCTGTCTCTATTTTTTATTTGCCCTACAGTCTCGCAAAGTGGGAACACATGAAGTTAAAAGGAATCAGCTTGTCTAACATCTAATAAGAGAAGAATCTGTCACCGCCAGTGATGTGAAAGGGAATACAAAAGCCGCAGGCATGTATATTCCTTCAGCAGCGAAAGCACAACAAGGCGAAAGGTTAGCCTAAGATCTTCTCTCTGTTGCTTTAAAAGCTCTGTTTAATTGTTAGTCACGACGCACTGTGGGCAGAACAATTAGTTGTATCTATATTAGATCTAAGCTGTAATTATTTGTTACATTAATCATGACTAGAGTGAGAATTTAATTAGTCACGAACATTAAGTGTTTTTTTTTTTTTTTTGGACCAGGGGAAAAAAATACTCTGTTTTCTGTTGTCGAAGTGAGTCTGAGCCCTCAGGAGTCACCATACAGGGCACCATGCCTAATATTTTTCCACCTGTGAAGGTGGAGGGGTTTTGGCTCAATAACAGAGCCAATGACTGACATGCATTTAAAAAGGAATGCAGCAAACCAGCCCAAGAGAGAGCTGGCCTATGTTCCTTTGCGGGACAGTATAGTAGTATAAATCAGTGGCCTCCAAACTTTTTTGATCACACACCCCTATCAGTAAAACATTTTTGAGCACGCACCCCCTGCTGCGCCGGCTCTACCATTTTTGCCAAAGCAAAAAAAAAAAAAAAAAAGCCGCTCAATACCCACCCAAACTGACAAAGCAAAAAAAAGCGCTCCTCCTGCCGCGCTCCCCCAAGGATCCTCTTGCGCCCCCAGTTTGGAGACCACTGGTATCAATTAACTCCCCGTGCTGCCTAGTCTTACAAGTTACTACAGGGGGAAGGGAGAGCAGCCCCAAGACAGCTACTCCATCTTGCTCACACATGAGCAGGACGTGGACAATGTTCTGGTTCTGCCTTCCCGAGCTGGTGGCGGGGGGGGGAGGGGAGGGGGAGGAAGGGGGAAGTTAGCTGTGCCAGGAAAATGGCTGGCACTGCTCTCTTCTCCAAGGGGAATGCAAGACCTCTTCTCCATGGGTTCTTCGAGCCACAGGTTTGTTCCCCGTTCTGCTCCCAAGGCAGCACATGTGCTGCACCTTACTCAGATCAGATCACAGGGGGCCAATGTAATTAGTCTGTGTCCTACAGTCATTGGCCTCGGTGGGAGGAGGGAAGGGAAGGGAGAATCCCTGCATTGTCTGCAAGGGGGTCCAGGTTAGCTTGCAGAATAAGGACCTAAATTACCTTGGGCTGGATTGCAAGCCCCTTACTCACCTTGGAACGCATTAGTCTCACTGAAGTCAATGGGACTCCTTTCAAGCATAACTGCTCACCAAGGTGTGCCAAAGCATTCACAGTCTAGCCCCTGATTTGGTGAATACTTTTGAATCTCTGATGGTGTCCAAGACATTTCACAAACCAGCCCATTATCCACATTCTGTATGTGCTGCTAGCCTGCCTCTTTCCTCCCCTTCCCTTCTCTTTTCCATGTGTTTATGTGTGATTCCCTTTCCACCTCTGTTTCTCTCTTTCACGTTTTTGTCTTTCTGTCTTTCTCCCTCTTTGTGCCTCCCAGAGCTAAAGATCTGTTTCTTGAACTGCTGGCGGATGGGATGGGAGGAAGGATAAATCATGAAACAAATATCCAGTCCAGCAAGCTTTTCTCCCTGCTCGGTGTGTTAAAAGAGAGAGTGCATGCACTTTTAACATCTATTGCTAATATCCAATTCTTCAGAGTATCAGATTCCTTACGCTTCCTGCATGAGAAATGGAAAACAGAGCGGAAAAGATAATTTTATGTACACGCACATACACCCAAAAGCATCCCTACCATAAATGTGGTGGGCTGTGATAGTGTGGGTGACAAGGTTTTGATAATGTGGTACTTTTAATGAGTCCCATATATAGGGCTGTTATCACCCTAAGCAGCTCTACCCTGCTGATTCGGGTAAAAAGAAAAGGAGAAAAAAAACCTTTTTGACCATCTCAGCGTTCTCTTGCTCATTACACTGACCTGTCAGAAATGACATTTTGGCCATGTCTGGTTATTCCATGCTGACAAGGTGCTGTATACACTTTTCTGCAATAATGTCAGCTTTTAAAGGTGTAATGTACTTAGGGAACCTCATTTCTATGATTTGGCCAAAAAAGAGCCATTTGCTCTGTCAGTGGGCTGAGCAATGCCTAAGTTTTCTTTAAATTAGGCATCGTTTTCAGGAAGATTGTTCTTTGAAAACTAGTTCAAAGGAGAAGAGCTGTTTACTGACAGTTTTTTTAAAGGTTCTTATTAAGCAATTGCACAATGATTACCTGACCGTGTCTAAAGAAGCAGTAACATTAGCCCTAATAAGAACAGGAGTACTTGTGGTACCTTAGAGACTAACAAATTTATTAGAGCATAAGCTTTCGTGGGCTACAGCCCACTTCTTCAGATGCATATAGAGTGGAACATATATTGAGGAGATATATATACACACATACAGAGAGCATGAACAGGTGGGAGTTGTCTTACCACCTCTGAGAGGCCAATTAAGTAAGAGAAAAAAAACTTTTGAAGTGATAATCAAGATAGCCCAGTACAGATAGTTTGATAAGAAGTGTGAGAATACTTACAAGGGGAGATAGATTCAATGTTTGTAATCAGGGGATGAGAAGCGGGGGAGGGGTCAGATAGGAGGTGGGGGCCGGGCCACGTCTGGCTCTTTGAGGAGGCACAGCAAGGAACATGTCAGCTGAAGACCTGTTCTTGGAGAAAGAGTGTAACACATCTTATACCCAAAAGGAAACCCATGAGCTAAAGATTGGAGGAAACGGGGCTGTAGGGGTGGAAAGGAAATAGATGTCTGCAAACAGCATTGTTGGGAGGATAGGGAGTATCCTCAAAGAAATGTTGAGTTAGATACTCTTTGGATCAGTGTCTATATTCATAGTTTCATTTTGGAATTGAAGTTTTGCTCATTACTGTTTGTAGGCATAGAAAAAAATATCACTATAAAACGACTCAGTGGAGTCAACTAAAAGTGAACTTACAACCTCTTTTTATTAGAATTAATTCAGAATAAGTTAGGGAGTATTTTTTGCTTGCATTACTCTACTATATTTAGGGCTGCTTTGAAAATAAGGAGGAATTGGTGAATTTTTCAGCATGAAAGTTTTCTGTTTGCCACTGGAACACTTGTGCATTAAAAAATTTCCAGTCAGCTCTCAGTGTTTATCGAAGCATTCCTCTTGCCAACTCCCTTATTCTGAATGACACTTTGCATGGTCGCCACAGAATACTCAACTCTCACAAAGCAGTAGGAGAAAGGCTAAGAGAGGAATTTGATCCAGGAGTGACATTACAGACCTGTGTGCATCACTGCTAACATGAGCTTGCAGAGCACAATAAGAAATTTAAGAACCATCTCATAGCCATGAAAGATGTTGTAGCCTGGGATAGCATGGGCTAGATTTTCAAATCCTAGCATCTTCTTTGGAAGTGCAATGTAGGTCATTAAGATTTGATCCTGCAAACATGCACACGGGACTTCACTCATGCGAGTAAAATCATGCACATTTATGTTTGCAGGAACACGGCCTTAATGCCTGAAATGCAAAATTGATCTTTTTCATTTAGCTTTAACTCAATCATTTTTACATGTGCACACATGCAATTACTCATAAAAACTGCATAACTATGAACTATTCAGACTATTCCTCCTATAGTGGGGCTGGGAGAAAGATGCATTGTTATAGTTATTTCTATTTTTAAACATTTGGCAGATATGATGGTGATGGAGCTTTGTTAATATCTCGGTAATAAATAATAGATTCTCAACCCTTGTATCTTCCATTGTTCTATTAGGCTTAATAATACTATCCAGCTGTTATGCAGTTCTTTTCATCTGTAGCTCGCAAAGTGCTCTCCATGCTCTCCATTTTAAAGGTGGGGAAACTGAGGCACAGAGCAGGGAAGTGTCTGTGACATTGTGCAGTCTATATGGTTTTAGAAGAATATGGTAAAAAGTGAATATAACGTAACTGGGATATGCTTCATGCAAAAGGTCTCTTGTAAGGTATATTACAAAGCTTATAATCTACTGAGTGTGATCATCCGATTTGTATAAATGTACCACTCTTGTATCTAAAACTAGAAATATAAAATATACCTCTGAAGGCCTATTGTAATTATGTAAAGTGTGGGCCATTAATGATGGTTTGGAATCTTGATAACTCCTATTGTCTGCAGATGGCTGTGTTTACCTGTGAGTCTTCCTGTATATGTGTGTGCTGGCAAGTGGGTAATGAAGTCTTGCAGTGACATGTGATCATGTCACCTGAACTGGAATCCATCTTTAACCTGGTGCTTTTCCAGTGGGGGGGGGGGTGGAAACCCAGAGGGACAAAGGGTTCCCGCCTTATGCAAAAGCTATATAAAGGGGTGAAAGAGAACAAAGGGGAGAGAGGAGCCATCATGAAGAATCCCCTAGCTATCACCTGAGCTGCAACAAGAACTGTACCAGGGGAAAGAATTGTGCCCAGGCCTGGAAGGTGTCCAGTCTGAGAAAAACTTACTGAAGCATCTCTGAGGGTGAGATTATCTGTATTCAGTTTGATTAGACATAGATTTGCGCATTTTATTTTATTTTGCTTGGTGACTTACTTTGTTCTGTCTGTTACTACTTGGAACCACTTAAATCCTACTGTCTGTATTTAATAAAAATCACTTTTTATTTAGTAATTTACTCAGAGTATGTATTAATACCTGGGGGAGCAAACAACTGTGCATATCTCTCTATCAGTGTTATAGAGGGCGAACAATTTATGAGTTTGCCCTGCATAAGATTTATACAGAGTAAAATGGATTTATATGGGTTTAGACCCCATTGGGAGTTGGGCATCTGAGTGCTAGAGACAAGCACACTTCTGTGAGCAGTTTTCAGGTAAACTTGCAGCTTTGGGGCAAGTGATTCAGACCCTGGGTCCGTGTTGGAGCAGACGGGAGTGTCTGGCTCAGCAGGACAGGGTGCTGGAGTCCTGAGCTGGCAGGGAAAACAGGAGCAGAGGTAGTCTTTGCACATCGGGTGGCAGCTCCCAAGAGCGTTTGTGATCCAACCCGTCACAGTGACCACCCAAGGTCACCCATCAGGCCAGCAGCAGAGCTGGGAATAGTACCCAGAGACATGCACTGTGCCTAGTGAATAGCCATGAGATTAGAGGCCTGGTGTCTATTCCCAGCTCTGCTACTGGCCTGATGGGTGACCTTGGGTGAGTCACTTCCCTGCTCTGTGCCTCAGTTTCCCCACCTGTAAAATGGAGAGCACTTTGCGCGCTACCAATGAAAAGAACTGCATAACAGCTGGATAGTAGTATTAAGCCTAGTAGAACAACAATGGAAGATACAAGGGATGAGGATCTATTATTTAAAACACCGACACACCACCAACAACCATGCCAGCTCAGAATTAAGATCTAGGGTTTGGAAACATCTCTTTGATATACAGGCTGAGTAATGGGGAAAAATAAATCCCTCTGTGATGGGGTGTCCACCCCATACAAAGCAGAACAGTTTAAATTCAGTCAATTAACCTTGTATGCTGCACCTGGAGGAGCGCCAGGGAGCAATAATTCTTACGGAAGATAAAGTTCAGCTGGGAAGCAGCAGGTTTGGCTTGTATAAAGGAATGGAGCTGAGAACAGAATGGGGCTATGGAGAAAGAAGTTTGCTGTCACTTCCTTTGAGGAGGGAAGTTTGTTTGGGGCTACAAAATCTGGCAAGAAGTCAGAGAGGGGAAGCAGTCAACAGTCACTCTGTGGGAGGAAGGAGTTTGGGCTGCTAAACCATGGGGGGAGTAAAAGATAGAAAAGGGAAGTGGGAAGGAGTCCAGGGAAATAGCGACAGGGTCTGGGAGCAAACAGACAATAGTTGCTGGACATAGGGACCCTGGACTGGAACTGGGAATGGTGGGTGAATCCAGGATTCCCTACCAGCTGCTGGGAAAGTGGCACAAGTGCTGGTCTTTAATAGGAAGACTGTCTAGAAGAACAGCATGCAGACAGCTGATCCAGTGGGACCTTCATACCCCAGAAGGGAAGGATTGTACAGTGACCTGGCTGGACAGCTGACTCGTGAAGAAAGAGCTCCAGGAGATCTGGAGCACGAGGCAGACTGTGGTGTGAGCAACCATCGGAGGGGGGCGTCTGCCATGAAAGGAGCTAATCCCCAGGCACAGCTCCAGGAGGTGCCCCAATGATGAATAGCAAACCCCACGAGACCCCCTTCTCATGAGTTGTCAACATCATCAGCACAAACAAAAACCCCATCCACACAGTGTGATGCCGGTTGAATTATGAAAGAAAACTTGAAATAGGACAGAAAATGGAAGCTGTTCCTGTGAAGGGAAAGATCAGATAAGTAAATTAAACTATATGTTGAATTCTGCTGTAAGCAGATATCCCTTAAGGCTACCAAAATAATGATTTGATTATCAAAGCTGTAGCATGGGCGGCTCATCTTCCTTTGTGCTACAAGGAGCCTTTCCATTAAATTTGTTGTTAAGCAAAATGTCTATGAGAGACTCCTTTTGGATACTGATTATCCGCCCCATAGGAAAGAACTCCTTGTGTCCCTTCCACAGACTGGAGTTACATTCCAGCAAGGAATCGCAAGGTCAAGTCATCAACCCCGTGTCTTTGATATACCCGAAATGAGCGAATTCTACCAGCATATTCAATAAAGCAATTACAATAGCATTAATGCAAATTACCAAAAGCATCAGGCACGGTGCGTTGGAGCAGCTGAAGGTATTTTAGCATATTTTCCAAAATTGTAGAGGCAGGATTTCTGCATTGCTGCGCAGAAGGAGAGGGAAGACAAATAATGTGAAACCCGTTGATTGCAGGGGTGGCGGGGAGAGGAAAGGCCTCTACACAGTGTTATCCTCCATGCTGCTTCTCCTATTGACTTTCATCTGCTTTAGATCAGGCCCTAGAAGAGGTGAGATACTAAACATTCTTCTGGTATGTGGAGCTCCCTTTCTTTTATACCTCTGCACAGAGGCTAGCCAGAATCTTGATGGGGGAACATTGTCCCTGCTCTTCCTCAGTGCTCTCCTTGGGAGATGCCTGATAGGGGGTGGTATGAGCAGAACAATGGCTGTGTCATCTGCTTTGGTCACTGGATGGCCACAGAATAGGGAACACGCTGCACTTCCTTCAAGGCGCAGTGCGTCAATGTATGCCTAAGAAAAAACTCAGCCAGCTGCTACCTGGCCCCAAACCCGCTCCCCGATGGGGCTTGGGGTGTAGTCTAACCCAATGAATAAAAAATTTAAAATACATTTTAAATAAATTTTTAAATTAATGGAGATATCCTATCTCCTAGAACGGACCTTGGAAGGTCATTGAGTCCAGCCCCCTGCCTTCACTAACAGGACCAAGTACCAATTTTGCCCCAGACCTCTAGGTGGCCCCCTCAAGGATTGAACTCACAACCCTGGGTTTAGCAGGCCAATGCTCAAACCACTGAGCTATCCCTCCCCCTCCTGTGAGTGCAATGCAAGAGCTCAGAATTCTCATGTGGAGGGGAGAGGCGTTTGTGGAGTAACCACCTTCATAGGCATGTGCCCTCCCTTTCACAATACTGCTACAATATGATTTGCCTCCTATCTTACCATGACTCTGATTCCTCGGGTATGTGGTGTGGATTTGGATGAATGGCTGTAGGGCTGTAGCATGGAAAGAGGCACAGTTCTGCTGCCAGTACTGCTAAGATGCAGTATATGCAATATCCAGGAAAAATAGCCCTATTCCCAGAAATCTCTGCCTTATATAAAAACTGGCACCCCCACCTGCAGCGACTCCAGGTCTGTGGTAGTGGATCAAAGCGATAGATCTGTTGCCGTGTTCCCCAGTCTCCACCTTTTAATACGTAAACAGAGGGATGAGCCTTATTGTGGTGAACACCGTGTTGACATTGCAAGCTATCACTTTAAGAGCAGGAGGGTTTCCTAGTTCTGCTTGCAGGGTAGAGGTCCCTTTTGCAAAGCATGCCATCAGAGTCAGTCTGAAAGAGCCCCTGTAAAGTGCAGTGGGGTGAGTTGCCCCTCGCTGCCTTAGGGAGCAGCATTTTTCTCTCTATTTCTGGATTGTGAGTTGTCATTCCGAATTCTAAGAAATGAAGTTGTGATACACTGCAGCCTTCCAGAAGGAGTATTTACATTTTTATCTCATTTCTCTCTGCGTGTGCTGTGAACACAACAGTTATTTTCATTGCTGCTTTATCTTGAATCTCATGTGTTTAGCATTGCCACTCTCAGATCCCCTTTAGTTTTCTCAGAAAGAAAAAAAAAACTAAAGGCAGAACAAGTTACTTATAAGGCATCAGTTAAAAAGGGAAATCTTTAAAAATATTTGGTTACAAAATGCCTTCTGAAGTGTGTTATGTTGGAGGAAGAATGTAACAGCTTTGGGTCATTCAGCAAGACTTGGTGGGATCCCACGGTATTATAGAGCTGTTTACTAGGATTGCTAAACAATGAGATATTCACTACCCTAGATTGTAAAAGTGGCTCAGCTTCGATTCAGATTAATTTCTGGCAGGAATGAACTCCAGAGTTGTGGATATGTAGTGGATTCTTTTTATTTCTTTGTTTATGGGGTGCTGGAGGAAGGAATCTGGGAGTGTAGACCATGTGTCTGGAGTCCCTATGAAATTCTGCTGGAGTCATAAGAACATAAGAATGGCTGTAATGGGTCAGACCAAAGGTCCATCCAGCCCAGTATCCTGTCTGCTGACAGTGGCCAATGCCAGATGCCCCAGAGGGAGTGAACCTAACAGGAGATGATCAAGTGATCTCTCTCCTGCCATCCATCTCCACCCTCTGACAAACAGAGGCTAGGGACACCATTCCTTTACCCATCCTGGCTAATAGCCATTAATGGACTTAACCTCCATGAATTTATCTAGTTCTCTTTTAAACCCTGTTATAGTCCTAGCCTTCACCACCAAAGGCAAGGAGTTCCACATGTTGACATTGTGCTGTGTGAAGAAGAACTTCCTTTTTATTTGTTTTAAACCTGCTGCCCATTAATTTCATTTGATGGCCCCTAGTTCTTATATTATGGGAACAAGTAAATAACTTTTCCTTATTCACTTTCTCCACACCACTCCTGATTTTATATACCTCTATCATATCCCCCCTTAGTCTCCTCTTTTCCAAGCTAAAGAGTCCTAGCCTCTGTAATCTCTCCTCATATGGGACCTGTTCCAAACCCCTAATCATTTTAGTTGCCCTTTTCTGAACCTTTTCTAATGCCAGTATATCTTTTTTGAGATGAGGAGACCACATCTGTAGTATTCATGCAGTATTCAAGATGTGGGCATACCATGGATTTATATAAGGGCAATAAGATATTCTCTGTATTATTCTCTATCCTTTTTTTAATGATTCCTAACATCCTGTTTGCTTTTTTGACTGCCGCTGCACACTGCGTGGACGTCTTCAGAGAAATATCCATGATGACTCCAAGATCTCTTTCCTGATTAGTTGTAGCTAAATTAGCCCCCATCCTATTATATGTATAGTTGAGGTTATTTTTCCCAATGTGCATTACTTTACATTTAACCACATTAAATTTCATTTGCCATTTTGTTGCCCAATCATTTAGTTTTGTGAGATATTTTTGAAGTTCTTCACAGTCTGCTTTGGGCTTAACTATCTTGAGCAGTTTAGTATTGTCTGCAAACTTTGCCACCTCACTCTTTACCACTTTCTCCAGATGATTTATGAATAAGATGAATAGGATTGGTCCTAGGACTGACCCTTGGGGAATACCACTAGTTACCCCTCTCCATTCTGAAAATTTACCATTTATTCCTACCCTTTGTTCCCTGTTTTTTAACCAAGGATCTTCCCTCTTATCTCATGACAACTTAATTTATGTAAGAGCCTTTGATGAGGGACCTTGTCAAAAGCCAAAAGCTTTCTGGAAACAAAGCTGGAACAAATTTAATCATAAATCTGAAAATAACATTCAAGTATTGTAACACACGTTGGCCCAGCTATTACTCTATTGTATCCATGAAATCCCAATGACTTTATGGGATTCCATAGACATCAGTAGGATTTAATGGGTGGAACTGAGGGCAAAAAAACCCCAAACCCTGAGCTATATTCACTCACGCTTTTCTGATCTCTTTTAACTTCTTTACACCCTACCCAAAGGAAGTGCTCAAAAAGAATCTCGCTAATTTACAAAATAAAGGCACAGGAGAAAATGAAATCTCAGGAAAGCAACATTAATGTTACGTTGCAAGAAATGGATGTTTTGACCTGACATAGGTTGGAGCAAGGAAAGACTTTTTTTTTTTTTTTTAAGCCTTCATGGAAAAAGAGGGGCTATATTGTCACCTTGCAATGCAACCTGCATAAAGGAACAGGGCAAGGGTGGCCCTGGTACAGAACAGGGCTGAATTATGACTGTGCCATGGGGGGAAAAAGCTTCACTGCTGTACTTTATCTTGGTGAATCTTACTTCTTCCCAGGGCAGTTCAACTGAACTGGTGATTCACTGAGGGATGGAGATGTAACCAAGTATCTGCCCACTCCCCACCCTTGCCTGCCTGCCTACTCACTCCTGTACATCGTCGAGAGGGTAGAAAATAGCAGTAGGCTGATGATGCTCCTTGGCCCAGATCGTCTAAGAAATCAATGCACCCAAATATCTTTGAGAATTTGGGCCCTTATGCCTTCCTCATTTCCATAGGCGTGTGGCTGGGTTCACGACTGACCCGAGACTGATTAATGGCATAAAAGTCTCATCCCCCAAACCTCAATGCATCATTGCAATTGCAGACTTAAGCAGGAGCTGCTCCGAGTTCCGTTGGAGGCTGGGCCTGACCTCGCACGCCGACAACCCTCCCCGCTGCTGCTGCGAAGTGCTCGTGCCCATCAATGGATAACAGAGAGCAGTGAAAGTAATGAGAGAGGTAATAGGAGTTAAAACAAAGGTGGATGAACCTCGCACAAAAACAGAAAGATTTAGGATACCTGGAGAAAGACAAGTCAGCATTATATAGAGACGAATTAATACTTTGGGATTAAACTGTGTGTGAAGGGTAGGGGCACGGCACACTAAAAATAGGAACAGAGTAATTTAGAAGCTAATCAAGCTCTGTCACAGACAAAATTAATAAGTAAAAAAAGTTTTAACAAGACATTAGCCATCCGAAGAGCCCAGGAAGCCTGGTGAGGAGGATACTGTATCAGGAGGTGTTATTAACGGTGCTATTATTAGAATGGGTATGATTAACAAGACTTGGACAGAAAAGTCACCTAGAAGTCCGTTACAGAGATGAACATGTTTAAAACGGGGGGAAAGGATCCCCAAGGGCAGAGAGTTGGATTAAAGTGGAAGTGGGTGAATTGTTATGAGCTGTGTTATATGGGATGGGGATGCGTGAAGAGAAGACAAGCGGTTGCTGTAATTGCTTTCCTACCTGTCCTTGGTCTTTGTGAACAATTTTCTACCTGGAAAAGTGATTAAAGATTTAAAAGAAGCAGCTTTACAGGTAGTTACAGGCCTGGAGCATTACTATTCATCCTGCCCTGAAGGAATGGAGAGGTCTGTTTTTAATGCTTCTCCCATGATGCCCCAGAGTTGATGATAACTACAGGCCAGGTCCTCAGCTGGTGTAAATCCTTGGCATGCTATGGAAGTCAATAGAGGTGCACTGATTGACACACCAGTGGAGGATCTGACTCACGGCTTTAGCATTCTCTCTGTTAAAATAATAAGTTATTCTTCTCTTTTTTTCCAGTGTATCCATTTTTCTTCCTGTCTGTGTCTGAAACCTAGAATGTAAGCTCTTAGGGACAGGGAGTCTCTTGCTATAGGTTGCTCAGTGCCTAGCACAATGGGGCTTTGCTTTATTTGGGCCATCAAGGCACCTCACTTGAGGTGAGGCTGGGACCATCTTTTTGTTTCATGTTTGTACAGTGCCTTGCACAATGGAGTCCTGGTCCATGCCGAGGGCCCCTAGGTGATATGTTAATACAAATAACAATTAGGAAGAAGAAGAATGGTTAATGGATTTCACCTGGAAAAGATGTGGATTTTCAAAGCTTTGGAACAGCGACATTCATATGTATATTTCCTGGGCCATATTCTGCTACACTGGGTGTAAACCAGCAATGATTCCACTGACATCCCTGGAGTTATTCTGTCATAAAACTGGTGTGAGACCAGAATCAGGTCCCCTGTGTATCTTAAATATTTACGGAACTACAGTCACCATGGTGGCATCTAGTCTCTAATCCTGTTATCCTTATAGAAACTATTTGACAACTGACACTGATAGTAACCGTGCTGCTGGGCACCAGCTAATTCTCTGGCTCAGAAATGGCGAGGCCACTGGAATACAGAAGAACAGCTCACCAGCATGTGTAACCCACACCCCTCCTGGGTGTGGTGTTCTGTCCCATCTAGTGGCACCGAGACCACTTAGAGAGAGAGGTAAAATGGGTCTGCTCTACAGCCTTAGCTAACAGTCAGTTGTCTTTTAGCTCATACGGTAGAGGCTCGCGCACTAAGCTCTAGAGGTCCCAAGTTCAATCCTGCCCTCTGACAACCGCAGTCTGTCGGCGTTGCACATGGATTTACAGAATGTGTCTTCATTGCCTGTGTTCTATCGCCCCATTTCAGCTGAGTAAATTCACTCCCGGATATCATATTAGCCTCTCTGTTTTCCAGTGGAAAGCAGTAGTGAACATGTAGAGCCCTGATACACATAATATGCCTGGCTGCTGTTTTACACTTGTAACATCTTGTATGCACTGAAATGTACAGCTATTTGCACTTGTAGCACTGTCAAGCAAACCAATGGTGATTGTGTATGATAGAAGGGAAATTGGCACAGGCGTGTTTCTCGCCTACCTACAGCCTGGTAATGCCTTGCAGTGGAAATCATTTGTTCTGAACCAAATTGGCTTAATCTACATTGTAAAAATTGCTTCTCCAAGGCAGAGAGCAGACAAGAGGAGATATATTTACTCACAAGCAGAAAGTAGGCACACTTGATTTAAATTTTAACCACGATAATTAGTAGTACACTGGTAATGCCTAGAAGCGCCAATCACAGATCAAGATCCCATAATTTTAAGCACTGCACAAACATATAACAAAATGTTAGTCCCTGTCCCAAAGAGATTACAGTCTCAGGGTATGTCTAGACATCAATCACTGGGTGGGATTTCAGCTTGAGTGGACATACCTGAGTTAGCTTTAATCTATCTAGCTTGAATCCTGGAACACTGAGTTCACAGCAGTGCAAGCTTCAGTGTGCACTAGCCTTGTGAGTAATTACCCAGGGTTCCCAGCAGGTTGTACAGCCTGCACGGAAGCTTATGCTGCTTTGCCTTCACTCTTCCAGGCCTTGTGCTAGCTAGATCAAAGCTAGCTGTGGTATGTCATCTTGAGCGGCAATCACACTCCACGATTCTAGTCTAGCTATACCTTAAGTCTAAACTGAGAGACAACAGGTGGATACAGCCAATAGATGGGGCAGAGGGCACCAGGTAACTGAGATAATTAAGATCGTCACCGTAAGCAACAATCACAACATACGTGCTGCCTGACCCATTGTCAAGTGTTCTTACACATTGCAAACAATGCTGACTTTTAAGGAGATGATTGAAGCAGGACAATATAGCTGCTTTGCGGATTTTTATGAGAAGCTCCTGCAGCTCTGCTGCCTATGCCTGGTCACGGGGTGGCTGGCCCTCTAACGGGAGAGAGATCTCAGCCCATATAGCCAATATGCTTCCACAGGTGGAGAAAATACATTACTTCACGTGACAGATGCTCATGTGACTAGACTAAACCAAACCTGGGGCGGAGGTTAGCATAGAAAAACAGAGGCCTGTGGACAAACAGGGAAGAGACAACCAGAAGCTAGAGCACAGAGAAGACAAAGGGGCCAGATGTCTCATCCAGCTGCTCAGAGAGCAGGAAGCAAGAATTGCTCAGGGAGGATAGGCCAGGCCCAGTTTAAGACTGGGATGAAGAAGGCTTTTCTCCAGGAGCAGGCCCCTTTGTGAATCTGCCCATCTCAGGGGAGCTGGACTGTAACACTCTTCAGTGAGGAGTGATGATGGAAAACTACAGATTCTTAGGTAGGAGGAACTGATTGTCACTGGAGTCTGGGTAGAAGATACAATGAGTCTGGATGGAAGAGATTTTATTTTGAGTTTATTTGGACATAATAAAGTACAGCCCCCGCAGGGGAAATTTGTCTGATAGCTTTTGGACTTGTGGAGTTCTTAAGGGGCGCTGAGCAGAAGGGGGAATTGAGGCAGGGTGCTGCAGAATCACCCAAGGCCGTGTGGGTGTGCACAGGCGGAAGACCAGTAGAACCTCAGAGTTACGAACCCCTCGGGAAAGGAGGTTGTTCGTAACTCTGAAAAGTTTGTAACTCTGAACAAAACGTCATGGTTGTTCTTTTAAAAGTTTACAACAGAACTTAGTATTTGTTGTTGTTAATCGAGTGCCTGTGGAAGGTTGTGTATTAACAGGAGTGGAGAGAGTGAAGCCTTCTAGACACAGGACAGGTGTAACATACACAGCATTGATAAAATCTGTTATAGACCTGGCACCACCTCAATTCTTATCTCAATGGACCATCTGATTGATAAATTCCAAGGCCAGAAGGGACCACTGTGTTCATCTGGTCTGACCTCCTGTTTAACACAGGCCATAGAACTTCCCCAAAATGATTCCAAGAGTATATGTTTTAGAAACACATTCAATTTTGTTTTAAAAATTGCCAATGATGGAGAACACACCATGACACTTGGTAAATTGTTCCAATGGCTAATTATAGTCTCTGTTCAAAATTTTCCTCTTATTTACGGTCTGGAACTGTATTAATATTTGTTCCCCATATAGGTACCTTATTTGATTAGTCTCATTAGAGTTGGTATGGCAACGCCCATTTTTTCATGTTCTCTGTGTTTCTGTATGTATATATATATATATATGACTTCCTAATGTATTTTTCACTGCATGCATCTGATGAAGTGGGCTTTAGCCCATGAAAGCTTATGCCCAAATAAATTTGTTAATCTCTAAGGTGCCATAAGTACTCCTCGTTCTTTTTAGATATATACAGTTACTGTTAGCCATATGAAAACACATCTTATTTGATTGCACCCAGCTTACCAAGCAATCCAGATCACTCTGTATTGGTGACTTGTCCACTTCATTCTTTACACACCCACCCAATTTTTGTGATCAGTAATGATTTTGTTTTCTTCCATGTCACTGATTAAAATCTTGAATAGTGTATGGCCAAGAACTGATCCCTGCACATACCCTTCAGAAACACAACCACACAATGATTTCCTGTTTATAATTACATTGAGACCTATCGATTAACCAGCTTTGAATCCTTTTAAATTAACATGACACATATTAAATGGATTTTTTTTAGGAAAATACAAAAAAAATATTTTTTTTAATTAAACAAAATCTTTCACTGAAAATATTAATTTCCATCAGAATATTTTGTTTTTCTGAGGAAAAATTAAAATCAAAATGTTTTCATTTTTCAAAAAAGTATAAGTTTTGGTTTTCAGTGTTTGGAAACTTGAAAAAAAAAGGGATGTGGGGATTGGTTTTGGTATTTCTTTTAAAAAAATAGATAATAGATGATGATATTGGTTATTACTTCCTTTCTAATGTACCTGTGGACACTCTCCTTATCCTTTTATTTTCAATCCCTGAAGGAAACTGAGAGAAGAATCTGACCCATGGTTTCTATCCGGAGCTGATCACAATTTTATTTCTACAGACGTAATGCCACCAATCAAGTACAGGTCCTATAGTGTTGGAGAGTAGGTGTGCCGTGTTACACTCCTCCACTCATAACACTGTGTATCAATAATTTATAGCTTTCAAGACAGCGTCAACTTTTTCCCCTGCATACTTGGGGATAAATTCTCCTCTCCTCTCAATTAATAGGATATACTCCAGTTTTGCACATGTGTGATTGGCAGGAGAATGTGACCAGTTGGTTTTAAATAAAACCCATGGGGAAAAAAACTTCAGGACTTACATTTCAGGCCGGGTGCATGTTTAAAAAGTCCTAAAGTATTGATCACAGTAGTTAGGCATAATCAAAGAGCCTCCAACAGGGTCATAGGCTGAGCGCTGCCTGTAAGGTTTTTTGTTCTCAGCATTAGGTACATCTCCCGTGAGTTTTGCTGAAGCTGTATTAATTGGATGATTAAAGCAAAAGCCCGATCAATCAGAATTTGAAGAGACGCTGAGTGTTAGCATAAAGCAAAAAATAAAAATGTCGTATCTACCCAGTTTTTTAAAAAAATCAATAAGGTTTAGAGGAATAATGTAAAGAAAGAAAATAGGAAAAAGCTAATTGCTCCATCTTTTTGCAGAGTTATTTCCGAGTCACTTTCCCATTTTTATTCTCGTTTAGGCCTCTGTAGAATGACCCTGCTCCCCTCTTCTCACATATGCAAAACCACAGCTACATTAATGGTTATGCTTGCTCCACACAACTGTGACAGTTCCTCTCAGTCTTCTGTTCAAAATTACCTTCTTTGGCTTTGCTACACTCTAGTCTGTTAATGAACTGGACTGAGACCTGAGTTTAACTCCTAACTCTGCCACAGACTCCCTCTGTGCCATGAGCAAGTCTCTTCATTTCTCAGCTTCCCTGTCTGTGATATGGGGATCTCAGTAATTCCATTGTCTGTCTTGTCTAGTTAGACTGTGAGCTCTTTGGGACAGGATTGTCTCTTACTATGTGGTTTGAGCCTGGCAGTGCTACTGTCCTAAAAGAATTAAATTTAGATTCACTTCTAAGAATGGGTGAAAACTGGAGACGAGAGGGTTGTGAGAAAGGTCAGTTGCATTAAGGATCTGATCCAACTCTCACTCAACAAAAAGAGGTCCCAATCTTGATTTGGACTGTGGTAATACTGCTAATGTCATGAACCAGCAGCCAGGCCTAGTGGAGGGAGTGGGAGCTGGGACTCAGGACCTGGAGCCATGGAGTCCGAGTCGGAAGCCAGAACCAAGGGGTCAGAGCTGGAGTCAGGAATCTAGTAGGCAAGAAGGGCTGTAATGGACAGGGGTAGGGGAAACAACAAGGCTGGGGACGAGGCAGGCACAGGAGTAATTGCGAAGCGCTGAACAGCTAAAGATCAGTTGTTGCTGTTGGACTTAAGAGCAGGCTTGATGACTTCCTTGGTCAGTCAGGCAGAGTGGTCAATTGGACAGCCCTGCTGTGGTTCAGCTGTGCCCGGAGATTAGGTAGGTGCAGCTGCAAGTCTTCATTCCTGACAGCTACTGCTGTCATAGACCTCTGTTAATTGGCAGGATGAAGGACATTCTTGTGCATCAGTTTCCTTTCCTGCTGGTCTGCTGTACAATGAGAAGATGAATCTTCTAAATAAGATAGTGTCACCTGAAGGTTCGAATCTCTTACAAATATCAGCCCTGATCATGCTCCTTTGTAGATGCTCAGTGCCTTCAAAGGGCCAAAAACAAGATTTTTCAACTGGGGGAAGGGCTAAAACTATCCTCCTAAATCCATATTCCTGTATGTAAATAAATGTTTTTTCCCCCCAAAGATGCTGAGCACCCACCAATTCCCATTATTTTCCCTTTTAAAGATCAGGACACTCAGTTAGATACCTGACTATAGACCTAGCAGCCAAACCGTAGGCAAAAATTGGTACCAAGATTTTCAAAATGGCGTGCTTATCTCCAGTGATGGCAGCTGAAGAGCTCCCAGACTTGTACATCTAACATAAGTTTATCGGTGTTTCCCCTAGAGAAAAGATTAGTTTTGATCAGCTCCAGCAGGAGGTGGATCTTTGTTATATAAGGCTTTCAGAGATTGTGGGAGGAGAGGAGAGCAAGGTACAAATAGCATGGGAAGATCTAGGTGAGTGAGTCATTGGTGAAGGCAAGTGGAGAAGAAGATTAAAGGGAATATTTCTAAACATGAGGTATTTGTGAGACTCATCATGAAATAAATAATAGGCTCTTTGTCTCTCCCATGCTAAGAAATATATATGTTCTTGATATCTCTCCTGTATTTCTTCAAAGTAAAGTATTCCTGGCATTGTGATGGTGGTCCTGACCCTTAATTGGTGTCTCTTGGGTTAAAGCGATTTCATTATTGTCAAATCATGTAGGAGTCCATTAGCTCAAGATCCCTTATTTCTTTACGTGAGCACTTGGCCTCTGAAGTCCCTAACTACAAGATTCTCCATCTGTTTGCTTCAACCCCATGACTTACCTTCTGCATCCTTCCTGCCCAATGGGCTCAAAGCAGTAGCATCTCCACGGAGGACAATGCCATACGTATCCTTCTCAGGGATGTGTGGAAATGTTGCCATCTTTGTTGGTGGGAATAAAGATTCCCTTCATGGAAAGCTGTGAAGAATTTTTTCAGCACCCGGAAACACCCCTCTCTAAGCTCTGGGGAGGAGTTGTGGGGAGCTGCACTGGTTCATATACTAGGCAAGAGGCTGTGTAAATCAGCGTAGCTCCACTGATCTGATTTCAAGTCAATGAAGTTACACCAATTTATACCAGCTGAGGCTGTGGAATTCTACCACAAGGGGTGAAACTCAAGAGAGTTTTGCCATTGACTTCAATGAGACCAGGATTTTCTGAGACCAGACAAAATAGCTTTGGAAGAATGTTCAAAGCATATTTAATCACCTGGATTTTTTGCTGAGGTCTATAGCTCAAAAATGGTGTTACTAATATCATATTCAGTGCCTACAGTATATTAGGTATTCCCCAGACAGATAAGAGAATCCAGAAAATCACTTCGCCCAGAAGACCTTGCTGTCCAAGGACAGACAAGTAGACAGAGGTGAGGGGGAAGGGGAAATTCATATATATTGTTTTTAATTAAGGTACATATCAACTAGACAAAAGTGAGTCCTTCTAAGGAGAGATTTAAATGTGGAGTGGCCTCACATTTTGGGTCAAAAATATTTGCTAATGGCCATAGAACACCACACATGGAAGTTCTGTCATGGAAAGGACCTTTGGGATGGACTAGAATGAAGCTCACACTGAAAGGCAAGTCTCAAGTGAATCACAATCAAGCTCTGTTGCACTGTATTCTGGCAAGTATCAGAGGGGTAGTCTGGATCTGTAAAAAAGCAACAAAGAGTCCTGTGGCACCTTATAGACTAACAGACGTATTGGAGCATAAGCTTTTGTGGGTGCGTCTGACGAAGTGGGTATTCACCCACAAAAGCTTATGCTCCAATACGTCTATTAGTCTATAAGGTGTCACAGGATTCTTTGTTGTATTCTGGCAGACATCATCCATGGAATCAGTTAATAAAACCAGTGACTTTGCTGCAGGTGGCAATGTAAGAACTTCGCTCTTTTCCCACTGCAGCAGGCATAAGACAGACCATCGCTAAGATACCTTCCCCTCACTACTCAACCAGCAATCTGTGAAACCAAGTGCCCTGAAGATTGAGTGATAATTTAGTGACCCTTTTTTATGGTCTGTCTTTGGGTGCTAAGGCAATTCTGTCTTCAGGCCACCTTTCGAATGCACTTGCAGAAGGTATTTGTTTTTCCTCAGGCTGATAACATTCATTGTCTTTAATGGTTTCGTGATGACAGATGAGCTTTCCCATCCCACTAAGGGGATGGCCCAGACCGTCTATTTCACTTTAAGTTCTCAGGCTGAGGATGAACAGTGCTCTGGGAGATGGAAGACTTCATTAATTAAGCCACCTATCTACCCCTCCCCCATCCATTTCAAGACCAACCTTTTCCCCCTGCAAATGACTTACTGTATGCTGCAATTTTGCACTTTGCAGTTCTTCAGCTGGTGATGAATCCTGTGACCTTAATTATATCCAGCCTTTGCACTGATGTTGAAATACCAATGGGGAGGAGGGGAAATATAGTAATTTAGTGCACAGTACACAAATCTAATATCCTTGCTACCTTCTACTCTGGTGGAAGGTTGGCGGTTTCCTTTAGAACTGTTACTTCGGGTGAATGAGCAAATGAGCATCTATTCTCCCCTAAAAGATGGGATTTTTATGTGATGGTTAGATCATGGATCTATCTTGAGCTTATGAGATTTGTAAGGCTTTAGAAGTGGCAGTGGGGGGAAATGCCACATCTCTCTTACTTACGAGCCTCTTTGAACTTACGAAGGATTTCATTTGTATACATCTGGATAAACTATCGCTAGTTAAATCCACTCAAAGCTGGTCTGGAAAGCCTAACCTTGGAAAAGAAAATAAATAATACAAAATAGCTGAACAGAAAAATGTTAGTTGAACAAAATGAGATATTTGCTAGGGGCCGAGGAGCCAGAAAATTGCAAGCATTTAAGAGAAATGCCTTTTACTTTAAATTCACTTCCCATACCACAATAATATGCCTTACTACTGCAGGCTTCTAGGCAGAAGGGGTGGGAAAAACGTCGTAAGTTCAATAGCTACCCACTGATTGTAAACATGAGAAGAAACTCTGCGAACACAGCAGTGAAATATAGGGTAATTTTCTCTTTATTAGAGTCCATGAACTCTGCTATGTTAATGGGTAGGCTCTGTATACAGTGCATATAACAGAATTATACTGTTATTTTCTGCAGTGCTTTACTTGCCTTTTCGAGTTTCCTTTAGAAAAAAAGAGAGAACTTTTTCATTTTTTCACCCATGCTGCCTTCTGCATCTTCCTTTATCATATAGCTATTAGCTTTCGAATGCCCAACATGTTCTGGTACCATAGTTGCTCTTGAGGGTAGTTTGGCTGATACCAAATACCAAAGTTCTCGCTTTCTTGGTATCGCCCAAATAATTGTAATTGGTTTAAAATAGAAAGGGGTAAAAATTATAAACAGAAAGAAAGCTTTTGGTTAGGGATTTGGCCTTTGAACTGGGAACCTGGAACTTTAAACTCTTAACCTTAGCTCTGTCTCTGAGTGGCCTTGGACAAGTTAGTTATCTGTCTTAAAGAGCTGATGATCAGCTAGATAATTATGCAGGGATTTAGAAAATAAAAGTGTTAACATAAGAAGGGCTATACTGGGTCAGACCAAAGGTCCATCTATCCCAATATCTTATCTTCCAATAGTGGCCAATGCCAGGTGCTTCAGAGGGAATGAACAGAACGGGTAATCATTAAGTGATCCATCCCCTGTCGCCTATTCCCAGATTTTGGCAAACAAAGGCTAGGGACACCATCCTTGCCCATCCTGGTTAATAGCCATTGATGGACCTATCCCCCATGAATGTATCTAGTTCTTTTTTGAGCCCTGTTATAGTCTTGGTCTTCACAATATCCTCTGGCAAAGAGTTCCACAGGTTGACTGTGCATTGTGTGAAGAAATACTTCTTTTTGTTTGTTTTAAACCTGCTGCCTATTAATTTCATTTAATGACCCCCTAGTTCTTGTGTTATGAGAAGGGGTAAAGAATACTTTTTTATTTACTTTCTCCACACCAGTCATGATTTTATAAACCCCTATCATATCCCCCTCTTAGTCATCTCTTTTCCAAGCTGAAAAGTTCCAGTCTTCTTAATCTCTCCTCATAGAGAAGCCATTCCATACCTGTAATCATTTTGTTGCCCTTTTCTGAACCTTTTCCAATTCCAATATATATATATATTGAGATGGGGCAACTACATCTGCACGCTGTATTCAAGGTATGGGCATACCATGGATTTATGGAGAGGAAATATATTTTCTGTCTTTTTATCTATCCCTTTCTTCATGATTCCCAACTTTGTGTTAACTTTTTTGACTGCTGATGCACATTGAGTGGATGTTTTCAGAGAACTGTTATATGCAGTACCTCACAAATATTATTATGATTAGACTGAATTCTTTGGTCTTTACACAGGCAGGACTCCCAGGCCTTATCTACATTAGGTTTCATTAGGAGGAGTGTATTGAATGCAGGTTTTGAACAAGTTAAACTTTACTATACCTTGTTCTGTCCATGTGGCTAAGTTGCTTCCAACCTAATTCCCTGCATTCCTTGTTTTCTTGGTGTCTCCTCAATAGCAGTCCCTCTAGGGAACATAGGCCCTCAGACTCCAGTTCCACTAATCATGATACATATTCCCTATTTCACAATATTTTAATATAAAAATTAAAAACAAATAGTTGATGCCCAGGCCCCACCTCTGTGTCCCTTCGGCAAGAGGTTGCTAGCACGTAGCTGAGTTGGAGTCCTGTCTTTACCATAGACTCAGCTGGTAGATAGTGTTGTCTTCATCAAGAATGACCTGTCTCTGAGTCTAACAAATTGGCCTCCAGATGGTTCTGCGCCTCTGTTCTGTGATGGTCTCTGTATGCTCTCAGGAGTTGTCTGCTGTCTCTTCAGTGTCTCCTTTTCCTTCAGATCACTTGTTGCCATCAGACTCCTCACATCTCTATGGGTATGCTGGGGAGGAGGTGTGAGGCCATTTGCATGAAATTCTTATGAGGCAAATTGGGGTCTATTGTCAGTGAATACAATCTCTGGAATGCCATCTCTCTAAAAATGGGCCTTCAGATTGCTAGTCACTGACTTGCTTCTTGTATCAGACAGGGCATTGACCTCCCAAAAACATGAATAATAGTCCACTGTATTGATTTCCATTGAAGGTAAGTAAGCCCACTCCTGCATTTTCTAATGGTTGGGTTGGCAGCTCATGTGGTAAGTTTCTTTCTACTGAAGGTTATAAAATGACCGGTAGATGTCACACCCTTCTATCAAGGAGCAGAGTTGTGTATTCATTTCTGGCCAGTAAAAACACCCTTGAACCCATATAAGACAGATCATGGACTCACAGATTTTTAAAGAAGGGACCATCATGATCATCTAGTCTGAGCTCCTGCACATTACAAGCCACAGAACCTCACCCACCCAGTTCTGTAATAAACCCGTAACCTCTGGCTGAGTTACTGAAGTCCTCACATCATGATTTAAAGACTTCAAATTACAGAGACTCCACCGTTTACTCTAGTTTAAATTTGCAAGTGACCCATGCCCCATGCTGCAGAGGAAGGCAAAACCTCCCAGGGTATCTGCCAATCTGACCTGGGTGAAAATTCCTTCCCAATCCCAAATATGGTGATCAGTTGCACCATGAGCATTTCGGCAAGACCCAACAGCCAGACACCTCGGAAAGAATTCTCTGTGGTAACTCAGAGCCCTCCCCATTTAGTAGTCCAGCTACACATGCCATTATAGGCCATCCCATCATACCATCCCCTCCATAAACTAATCAAGTGCAGTCTTGAAGCCAGTTAGGTTTTTTTGCCCCTACTGCTCCCCTTGTAAGGCTGTTCCAGAACTTCACTCCTCTCATGATTAGAAACCTTCACCTAATATCAAGCCTAAACTTCTTAATGGCTAGTTTATATCCATTTGTTCTTGTGTCAAGATTGGCACTAAACATAAATAACTCCTCTCCCTCCTTGGTATTTGATCTCTAAATTCATCAGAGGGATAATCTTATTTCCCATCAGCTTTCTTTTGGTTAGACTAAACAAGCCAAATCTCCTTTCATAATATAGGTTTCCATTCCTCTGATCATCCCAGAAGACCTTCTCTGCACCTGTTCCAGTTTGTATTCACCTTTCTTAAACATGGAAGAACAGAATTGCACACAATATTCCAGATCAGGTCTCACCTGTGCCTTGCATAATGCTGATAACACTTCCTTATCTCTACTGGATATAGGATGCAGCAGGCAAGGTAAGGTTTCATCAGCCTTTTTCACAGCACCATCACATTGGCTGCTCATACTGGGATCTACCAATACACCCAGGTCTTTCTACTCCTCTGTTGCTTCCAACTGAACAGTCCCCAACTTACAGCAAAAATTCTTGTTGTTAGCCCCTAAATGCATGACTTTGCACTACTATATTTAATCCCATTTCTATTACTCCAGTTTTCAAGGTCATTCAAATCTTCTTGCATGATATTCCAGTTCTCCTCTTGTATTGACAATACCTCCCAACTTTGTGTCAAAAATCTGCAAATTTTATTAGCACATTCCCACTTGTGCCAGGTCATGAATGAAAATGTTAAATAAGATTGATCCCAAAACTGATCCTTGAGGAATTCCACTAGTAACCTCCCTCCAGCCTGACAGTTCATGTTTCAGTATGACCCGTAGTCTCCCCTTTACCAGTTCCTTAGCCACCATTCAATTCTCATATTAATTCCTATCTTCTCCAATTTAATAATTTACCACGTGGAACTGTACCGAAATTCAGGAAGATTAGAACTACTGCATTTCCTTTGTCTAGAAAATCAGTTATCTTCTCAAAGAAAGAGATCAGGTTGGTCTGACACGATCTAGCTTTGGTTAAACCATGTTTCATTTTATCCTAATTACCAATTACCTCTATGGCCTTCACTTTTTCTTTCACAATTTGTTCCAAGACATTGCAGACAATGGAGGTGAAACTAACAGGCCTGTAGTTTCTCAGATCACCTTTTTTCCCTGTCAATGCCCAGGTGAGAGACATATTTTTTTGCATGACATCCTTACGTAATGAGGAAGGGACAATAGCTCTCTGTCCTCAAAATATGATTCCATCCTGCATATTCAGTTCATCTTGAATTTGAAAATGTGATATTTCTCCTGCCAGTGGACTATTGTCCTCTGGCAACCTTGCTAGTATTAATCTCTTGACTGCCTGTAGTTGGATGTCTTTCTCCATATCCTCTTTCATTTCCATCAGTTACACTGTTGAAACTGGAAGACACTGCAGCATGTTAATTGATTCAGTGTCCTGATCCTCATCCCCCAATACACTATTGCTGGGTATCTACAAACTGTTCCAGGTGTCAACTAACACCAGTAGCTGTCCTGGACAATATCTGACCTCTACCTGGTAGCAATGGAAACATATCAACATGTGCTGCCATCTCTCTGGAGCAATAAGAAGGGGATTTGTCATGATTGTCTCTAGTGTTCTGTGGTCTGATTGCATTATTACTGGGTGACCGGTGGCCACAGATAATGGAATTGCTCCACTCCAAGTACCATAACAAGAAGCTGTTTCTATTTGGGTGAACCCAACCCTTATTCAGACTCTGACAGGGCTGTGCTGGCATCAGCGATGGGCTGCTCCTGCAAAAGAGCTACACCCAATCCTTTCTTTAGTGCATCACACAGAAGAGTGACAGTAGCTCTTCTACCTGGTAGTACTTCAAGACAGGGGCATCCATTATCATTTGTTCAGCATGCCAAATGCTTGCTGTTGGGAACTGTAATAAGGTGGCACCTACCTGTTATGAGTGCCCCCTTGTTTGGGTCTGTGTCTGGACCTCTTTTGGTTTGTGGTGACCCCCTCTAGCAGTTTCTCTGTCAGTTTCTAGTGAGTCAGCTCTCCAGATGAGTTATACACAATCTGTTTGGAACACAACTCAAGCAGACCCCCTCCAGGGTATCAGTTCAACAAAGTCTTTAAGTGCTCATGACCCTCAGAGGTGTCCATGTCCCTAGGGCTTCCTCCCTGGAGACTCTTCACCAATTCTGATTTGTTCTGGCACCAGATCTCCAGCTGGGCCTCTTAACAGTTAATATCCCCTTCTGGGGTTAATCACTTTACAATTGTAGGTCACTCCCCCAGTGGCTTATGAGGCAGACCCAGTCATGCCCATTACTCTCGGTCCCAGCCCAGGGACTGTAAGAATAGCAGCCATGTGCTGTCATGTCCCTTTAACTAAAGTACTTTCAGTTTCTTGGACCACTTCCCCGTGGCCTCAGGTGTTACCTAGGGTTATCTGAATCCAAATCTATGGTAACTAATCTGTGTTCTCCAGGCAGTGCCAGGAAATAAATCAGTGGAGGACATAGCACCTCTATCTGATAAATGATTGGTACACATAGAGTGCTTCCACACAAAAAGCCTCCTTTTTATTAAGTAAAATGCACACATCAAAAATGCAATAATCTAGAACATTCCAGAATATAGTTACCCAAAGTCTGAGCTGGTATCAAGTGGAAGCAACCGGTTTCTGGTAGCCAGCCTTTCTCTTAGCTGCTGGGGAGTTTTATATCAGTGACTCGTTGCTCATAAAAAATTCAAACTTCTACAAACTAAATTCTCTAATGAAACTGTATATAGGTTTTCTCAGGACCAAGCACATAACCCATAGTGCCCCTATTAGGCTAGTAATCTCCCTAGAACAGCTTAGCAACAGTGAATAATAATTCATTATTTTACTTATCAGCAAAGCCACTTCAGCAAGAAACTTACAAACACAGGTACCCAGACCAAGGTAATCTATTCACATTCTTCCCCACCCACTCCCATGAATCTGTCCTTTCACTTTATCTATTTTAGTTAGTAACACTGCAATTGTGCAGATGTTTTTGTTCTGTCTGCCTAAGCCAAGGCCAGATTTTTTTCCTGACTCTCTAGTGTCCACTCTTCCAGCTCATGGTGGCTACGTGCACAAGATGGCTGTGGTTTATATTAAATCCAGGTATTTAATAACACAGCCTTCCTCAGTGCTTCGCCCTTACCTCAGTGCTCTTCTATGTTCAGGCCCAGCAGCTAGCCGGGAGCTCTTTCTTGCTCCCTCGGTCCCAGCTAGCACTGAGCTGTCCATGGTGCTGTAGTCCTTCAGCACACTAGGAGCACCACATTCACTCCTCAGGCTCCAAGCAGCAACTGACTCTGGTCTTCACTGCAGCTCCTTTTACATTAGTCTGCAACCCTCTGATTGGCTAGCACCTTGCAGTCGTCCTCTGATTTGGCTGTTTTCCTGCAGACTCTCTAGGCCACTTGGAGGACTCCTCTAGAGCTCTTTTCCTGGGATGGGTGTGGCAGGACCCTGAGGCCTCTAACAGGGGTTCACTGGGACTAGTCCACCCCATCACATGAACCTTCCCAGACCCACTGAAACTCCTGATTAGTGAGCTGTTGTATGGGTTCCACTATGGCAATCAGGCATGGACAGAATTTGGACAGAAGAATTATCATTCCCATGAAGCACTGTACCCCTCTCACATCCACTGGACCTAGCATGTCTCTCATTGCCTTGATCTTGTTGGAATCTGCTTTCAATATCCCTGCTATGAGAATATGTCCAATGTGATGTCACCTCATGCTGTCTGAGTCACATTTTTTTTTCTGGACTAAGTTTTATGTTCTTGTCCCTGCATCACTATAGAAAAGTTTCTAGCTTTCTGTCATGGTCTTATTCAGCTTCTGTGTCATTGCTCCCTTTACCTACAGTGAGGATATCATCTGCAATTATTTTCAACCCATGCAGTCCTTCCAGTGCTTGAATAAGTTTTCTCTGGAACATCTCTGGTGCTGGGTTTATGCCCATTGCCAGGCGCAGCCATCTGTAGAGGCCAACTGGTGTTGCAAAGGTTGTCAGCTTGCTGGACTCTTTATCCAGGCTTATGTGTCAAAACACATTGCTCACATCACAGACTATAAAGATTCTGGCTTTGGGGAATTCTGGCAAGAAGTCCAGAGTTGTGGATAGTAGCCATCTTATCAATGCCCAGTTCAGTAGCTTTGGGTCTATGCAGATGCACAATTTTCCTGATAACACTTTAACATCACCATGATGCTCCCCCAGGCTGTATTGCTCTCTACAGGTGCTATGATGCTCCTTCTCTGCAGAATTTCAAGCCCCTTGCAGATTTGATTATGTAGTTGTTGGGATATGTATGGGTTAAGTAGAGACCTGGGAAGCTGCTAATGTGCTGACATAGCATTAGGGGACAAAGGCATAATAAGGCTGTAGTTCTTTGTTTAATAAATAAGTTGCCATATTTTGCCCTTCCCTGATGCTTGTAAGAATTGATATGTATTGCAGCTGCATAAGAAATGTGGGGATCTAAAGGATAGCTTTTGGGTAAAGCATGTTATCTCCTCGTCCCTTCCTTTCCCAGCTTCATAAACAAGCCCTGGCTTCTGGCCCCTTCTGACCTCCCTGAGAATTGCTGACCAGGGAGATTTGTGGCAACAAATTGTTGCAAAGAAATATATTTTCAAGGTAAAATGCCTGTGTAATATGTGTAATTCTGTGCACAATAGAGAGGGTGGGTTTACTAACAAAATGGGTGATTTTATTACTTAATAAGGGTCTTTGGGGTATTGTAACAGATGAAGGCGTGTACATACTAACAAACAAAAAGAATGTGCTGTAAGTAATGCAGTGCTTACTGTACAATTGTGTCCAGGGAAGAAGTATTGCAATAAAGAAGCCAGTTCTCATATCCACCTCTGGGTCAACCTGCTCTTTCTTCTAGCAGTGTTACTACTGGAATGTTTCTTTATAGGTAAGCACACAGGTTCCACTCTGGGGTCTACTTCCAGTCATAGCTTTTAGAGCCCCATTGCTTTTGAAAACCTCCTCATATGCTTTTAAAATTGCCTCCATTGTCCATGGGATTCCACTTTTTCGCTTCTTGCACTGCAATTATAAACTTCTGATGTTGCACCCTGATTAGATCCCCGGCTCATATGGCCGTGTTACCCAACAGGGGTCTCTGGTACCTACCATCCACTAACACAAAATTCAGTTGGTTCCATCTGTTATATTTTGGGTTAGTTACTATGAGGTCACATTTTCCTATGGGCTACATTAAGCTCTCATTGTACATTTCTAAATCTCAACTGCTCTTTGTAGTGGATGTATTCAAGTCCAATTCACTCTGAGCAATCATACTGCTGGAGGTCCTGATATACAGCTGAACTCACACAGGGACATGTCCCTTTTACCAATGTTGCATGCACAGAAGCTGATGTATTCCTGCCTTGACTGCCTGAACCTGGACTCTTGACTCTTGGACCCAAGATGAGGGTCCTAATGTCATCAGCACTGTCTGGTGTATCATTTTTTGATGCATTTGGGATGGTTGTGTTGGTAACAGGGCTAGACTGGTCTGGAACACCTGGTTCTGCAGAAATTCTAGGCAGTGCAGCTACTATGAGGCAGTCCAGGAAGGCTGCCAAACATATACTGGGTCTGGTGCAGACCAGGATCAGGAAGTTACAAAAGTGCCTTAAATCCACTTTATATCACCCTCCCCTAGGTTGTAAGTTCTGGGCTGTGCCTCTCAGAGGCCACCACCATTGAAAACATCTAGTATTCCTGTGAAACACATGCATAAACAGCATCAGGGTGATTGCAAGGAAGGATAGAAATGGTCCATCCTGTATCAGGTCCCTTTGCACCATTTCAGTGATGGGGTAATAATAAAGATACTTAAATCTTGCATCTCCATCCAGACCAGGGAATTAAGTTGCTGGTCCCTTCTGTAATTCACTGTGATCACCATAGCAGGTCTGACTTTAGTTCACCTGCTATCTTGTTCTCTCGGGCAATGACAGGTTAAGCAAGGGACCAACTTGCCTTCATAAAGCAAAGTACTATTAATTAGGAAGAAAAGCATTACAAGGAAAACACAATTTGAAAACCAATAAATAGTTTACATGCAGGCCTTGGCTTACCCTGGATCCATCTTCTCCATGGAGACCCTGATAGGAACAGAGTACTTCACATCTTTTTAGTAGGGTCTGTCTCTTTTTGGTCATAGCTTCATGTCCATTATTGAGTGGGTGTCACCTCTCTTCCAGTGTTAGGGTGGTTGCTTTGCACAGTTTTTAGTTTTGTTTGGCTGGCTTCTCCAACCAGGTCAAACTCATCTATTCAACTTCACCAGTTGGTTAGAGGCTTCTCTAGACCGGTTACTGGCTTAGGGATTGGCAATAATTACTTTCTCCCCAATCTGCAGTGATTTCACTTCCTGCAGGAATCGCCTGTGACACCCGCACAGAGTCTGAATATAACTCCAGATCCATACAGACACATACGCATGGCCTATGAATGCTCCATGTGTCCATAATGTGTGTCACACCATGCATTGGAATGTTGCTAAAACACATCTTGGACTAGAAGACCTCTTTCAGACCTTTTCAGACATTCTGTGTTTTGATCGGTTCCTGCTCTCCTGATGCATTTTCCTTTTCCATTTGGAAGAGGGGGGAGAAATGGAGTTTTACTTGAAAATTTCAAACTGTAATACCTTGGATAGGTGGGGGAAACCCATTAGCCTTGATAGTTAAATCCAAGTGTGTTTGACCTGGGTAACTTCCAGCGGAACACTGCAAAACACAATGGGCTTGAATCTGTTTCCACTCCATGGCAGTGAAAATGAAGAGTAAGGCCTTCTCTGCACTAGAACAGGTTTTATGATATACCAACAATATATATATATATATATATATATACCAACAACAACAATATACCAACAACAACTATACCAACAATCCCTTCAAGGGGAAACTGAGTTTATACTGGCAGAAGAGTATATTGGAATGGTATACCTTATACCATTTCCTTCAATGAAATAAGCTATACTGGCAAAAATCATGTTTTTACTTGTATAACTGCATCTACAACTAGGTCTTTGGCCACAGAGAAATGTCTTGGGTTTTTCTAAATCTCATTTCTAATTGACATGACTATATTGGCAAATATTTCTAGCGGAGACCCAGCCTAACTCTACTGAAATCAATGGAGTAACATTGGTATGAGTGAGAGGAGAATCAGGCCCCAAGTCTCCTCAAAGGCTCTTTGTAAAGGCGTGCGGTAGAAAAATGTTATGAAGGAAGGCATCTCAGTCTGTCCTATTTGAAACTGGAGGTAGGGGAGAAGAAAACAAGGAGAAAAATCAGATAGAGCTGTTCCGTTTAAGGTAAAAGAAATCAATGGCATGTAGGTCGTAGCGTGACTGAACACTTACTATGAAAGAAATTAAATTTAAGGCTTGAATTAATCAGTAGCATGTTGGTTATTATGGAGGAAAAAAATTGAACCAGACATGAAATATTAGCATCCTTAGAAACAGGGCTAACACACTGGCGAAGCATGGTGACATACCCTGCTCTATTGCTTGGTCTACTAAAGGATAACAACCTACTCCTGTGTGAGATTTAGGTGACGGCTGATAGGGGGTGGGTGTCTCTTTGTTGTCCGAACTACCTTGGCCAATGCTACTCCTTTCTATTTTCCACTCTTGTGTTTGCAAAGCAGAAACCAGAATCCAAGTTGCTGCATCTGGTGCAAATTGAAATAAAACAAAGGCATGCTCATTTTAGCCACATAATTTAAGAAAGGCGACAGGCTGCTAACATTTAGAACAAGCCTCATGCACACCAGTCAGCCATTATCCTTCAGAAGCAGGTGGCAGATGGCATGAAATCATCTTTGTCAGACCTCCGTAGCTTCACTGCCACATTTGGGAGGATGGTTCTTGTAATGACTACTTGCATATTCATACTGTGTGATGGGCACTTTTCGATTTCTGTGCACCTCATTTTGGGAGGAAGCTAATATGGCTACATGTGTATTTGATGGCATCATTCACATTTGGCTTCATTAAGGGAACAAAGAAGATTTCTCTTGCCTCTCTGATAGTATCGGAATGTCACAGGGAATCAATATACAGACGACAGCTGTGCCAGCTGGAGGGCTTGGAGCACAGAGGTTTGTATATATAATACATTTAAGATATATTACCATAATGAACTGGTTAGTCTGCATGCATGCCACTGCCCTCTACTGGATGGAATCAGAACTACTCATATGCATGTCATAGACTCTGTATCACTAATAGTGATTCTCCTTTAGTTCTTGTGTTAGGGACCTGTGCTTTTGGAGATGGAAGATCTCCTTTCTAAGCCTACTGTCCCCATCAGAGTGGCCATAGTGTGTGCGGTATAGATAACTATACAGTTCTAGATGTTCTGTGACAGTATGCTATGGTGTTCCTCCATGGATCTCAAAGTGCTTTACAAGCCTTGGTATTTAGCAGATGGGTAAACTAAGACACAGAGAGGTTTCAAATCGCCCAAGGCTTTACACAGAGTCAGTAGTAACGCTAGGCAATTTCCTTAGGGTCATGTAGGGCTGGATTGTTCAAACCTTACTTTCTTTATTGAGAACTTACCCAAGTAACCCCAGTGATATCCATGACAAAACTCCCTTTGATCCAACAGGGCCGGGATTTCACAGTGCTGCCAAGTCTCACGATTTTAGTTCACCTCTTGCAGTAGCTGAGGTTTTGCTTAAAGCCCTTTGGAGGAGATATGAGAATCTTAGCTTTCACAGTTTGCAAAGAAAGTTTCTAGCCCTCATGGTTGCAGAGAAAATCTTGAAATCATGATACCAGTGCCCCCTAAAGACTTTAAAAAAAGACAAATACAATAAATCTAAAATGTGTTATTATTAGTATTATTTATTAGTATTTTAAAATCATGTTTCTTAAGCCAATTTCATGATTTTGGGGGGGGCTGGACTCAAGATGTTTGATTGGCAAAGGCAGTACAGCTTTCCCTCAGTGGGACTGACTGTGAGTGCTTGCACAGCAGTGTGGGGAAGAGGGGATCACTGTCAAGCCTATAGTAAGACCTTAGAGCCAAGAATAGAACCGAGGATCCGTGAATCCCAGTCTGACAAGAATCTACTCCCTCTGAGCATTGGCCAACACTATCCTAGTCATGCTCTCTGCCTTTGGTACATTTTGGTGTTGGTCCTGCTTGAGCAGGGGGTTGGACTAGATGACCTCCTGAGGTCTCTTCCAACCCTAGTTTTCTATGATTCTATGATTTCTTTATGTGGAATTTCACTAAGGCCCTGATCCAACAAAGCACTTAAACACATCCTTAACTTTAAGCAACTGAGAAATCCCACTGACATGGGACCAGGGCCTACCTGAAGGCTATCAAAATATTATTTCAAAAACCCCAGAATGCTGCCATTTTCTTTCCTCCCGAGAAAGACACTTTTTTTTTTTTTAGGGTTTTTTTTTAGTTTTTTTGCCTTAAAATGATGCATATTCATATGGCAGTTTCTACTTTCCCCTGCAAACGACACACTGCATTCTAAGAGTATTCTGCCTAGCCAGAAGATATTATTAAATACCATAAAAATACAGATACACGCTGTGACATCTGGATGGAAATAGCCCCACGGTCACATCTTTACAGAGGCATCCCATCTCTGAGGCAGAGCTCAGACGTGTAAAACGGTCATTAATGGCATCTTAATGGACCTCAGAAGCCTCTAGGGGCTTTAAATATGTTACTCCATGGTGAGTTCTAGTGGAGGTTTGTTGGCAGATGGAGAGTTGTAGGAACTCAAGATGTAACAGCAGAAATATTAGTGCCCTAAACACATATTTTGATTTTTTTTTCCTGGAATGGCTCATAATTCATTATATGTTTTTGGTCCAGTCAGGATTCATTTACGTGCATGGAAGGCTGGTATTTTTTTTTTCCATTTATTTTTTTGGCTGAGGGTTGTTCATATGCAGAGAACACTACAATAATTTTGAAGGGGGAAAGAAAGTCATTATTTTTAAAAGGTTTTATGTTGATTGGATTCAGGGGAACTTTATAGTCAACCCAGAGCAACAATAAAAATAAATGGCAAGCTAACAAATCAATTTGAACTAAAAACATATAAAGGAACACATCAGGGATAGCCTCTCTTCCCATGACTTTGTGCCAGGATTTCAGAATAAGAGAATTTAGAGAGAGATTTGGGTTGAAAGAGTGTGATCCTTAAAAATGACCTTTAACCATACAAAATGGATGAAATTTTCATGATTCTCATTGTCTTCAGCAGCTTCTACAGCAAAGATCTCAAAGCATCTTTAAAATGTTGTGGCAGGCATCACTAGATGGCGCTGTTACCCAGCGGCTTCCAAGTTCTTTTTGCAAGCAAGTTTTGACTCTTTTTGGAAGATGTTGTGTTTAGTACCAAAAGCATTGTGATGGTACTTTTAGTTACCACTAGATTTTGAGGCCTTATTTTTATATATTATACTTGTAACAGAAGTTGGAGGAAACATTATTTATTTATATTTATATATGATATCAATATGTATCTTGGCTGACCAATAGATAGATTAGGTCAAATGGTCCAGTAACTAGGGCACTGGATGCGGACTGTGTTCACATATCAATGCCTCTGTTTCCCGATCCGCCCTTTGTCTGTTTTGTCAATTTAGTGTGTGAACTTTCTAGAGCAAAGTCTGTCACTAACTGTTTATCCAAGCCTAGAAAAAAGGGCCCTTCCTCTCAGTTGGGGCCTTTGGGTGTTACTATTAAACAATAATAATACAAATTAATAATAAGTAAAACCAGTGCAAGGTAGCAGTGATCAGACCAACTCTGGCCCCAATAATTTTTAAAATGTTTTGGTTAAAGCAAAATGGTTGAAACTATAGTAAAGAACAAAATCGTTAGACACATAGATGAAAATAACTTGTTGGGGAATAGTCAACATGGTTTTTATAAAGGGAAATCATGCCTCGCCAATCTACTAGAATTCTTTGAGGGAGTCAACAAGCATGTGGACAAGTGTGATCCAGTGGATAAGGTGTACTTAGATTTTAAGAAAGCCTTTGAAAAGATCCCTCATCTTAAGCAAATTAAGCTGTCATGGGATAACAGGAAAGGTCCTCTTATGGATTAGTAACTGGTTAAACTATAGGAAACAAAGGGTAGAGATAAATAATCAGTTTTCGGAATGGAGAGAGGTAAATAGTGGTGTTCTCCAAGGGTCTGTAGTGGGACCTGTCCTATTCAACATATTCATAAATGATCTGGAAACAGCGAGGTGCCAAAATTGGCAGATGATACAAAACTACGACAGATAGTTAAGTCCCAGGCAGACTGCAAAGAGCTAAAAAAGGATCTCTCAAAACTGGGTGACAGGGCAACAAAATGGCAGCTGAAATTCAGTATTGATAAATGCAAAGTAATGCACATTGGAAAACATAATCCCAACTATACATATAAAATGGTGGGATCTAAATTAGCTGTTAGCACTCAAGACAATCCAGGAAGTTTTTGGAAAGTGTAGGGGACAATTTCTTGGTGCAAGTACTGGAGGAACCAACTAGGGGCAGAGCTCTTCTAGACCTGCTGCTCACAAACTGGGAAGAATTAGTAGGGGAAGCAAAAGTGGATGGGAACCTGGGAGGCAGTGACCATGAGATGGTCGAGTTCAGGATCCTGACACAAGGAAGAAAGGAGAGCAGCAGAATATGGACCCTGGACTTCAGAAAAGCAGACTTTGACTCCATCAGGGAACTGATGGGCAGGATCTCCTGGGAGAATAACATGAGGGGGAAAGGAGTCCAGGAGAGCTGGCTGTATTTTAAAGAATCCTTATTGAGGTTGCAGGAAAAAAAAACATCCCAATGTGTAGAAAGAACAGTAAACATGGCAGGCGACCAGTTTGGCTTAACAGTGAAATCCTTGCTGACCTTAAAAGCTAAAAAGAAGCTTACAAGAAGTGGAAGATTGGACAAATGATCAGGGGGGAGTATAAAAATATTGCTCAGACATGCAGGAGTGAAATCAGGAAGGCCAAATCACACTTGGAGTTGCAGCTAGCAAGAGATGTTAAGAGTAACAAGAAGGGTTTCTTCAGGTATGTTAGCAGCAAGAAGAAAGTCAAGGAAAGTGTGGGCCGCTTACTGAATGAGGGAGGCAACCTAGTAACAGAGGATGTGGAAAAAGCTAATGTACTCAATGATTTTTTTGCCTCTGTCTTCACGAACAAGGTCAGCTCCCAGACTGCTGCACTGGGCAGCACAGTATGGGGAGAAGGTGACCAGCCCTCTGTGGAGAAAGAAGTGGTTCAGGACTATCGAGGAAAACTGGATGAGCACAAGTCTATGGGGCCGGATGCGCTGCATCCGAGGATGCTAAAGGAGTTGTTGGATATGATTGCAGAGCCATTGGCCATTATCTTTGAAAACTCATGGCGATCGGAGGAGGTCCTGGATGACTGGAAAAAGGCTAATGTAGTGCCCATCTTTAAAAAAGGGAAGAAGGAGGTTCCAGGGAACTACAGGCCAGTCAGTCTCACCTCAGTCCCCGAAAAAATCACGGAGCAGGTCCTCAAGGCATCAGTTCTGAAGCACTTCGAGGAGAGGAAAGTGATCAGGAACAGTCAGCATGGATTCTCCGAGGGCAAGTCATGCCTGACTAACCTAATTGCCTTCTATGAGGAGATAACTGGCTCTGTGGATGAGGGGAAAGCAGTGGATGTGTTATTCCTTGACTTTAGCAAAGCTTTTGATACGGTCTCCCACAGTATTCTTACCAGCAAATTAAAGAAGTACGGGCTGGATGAATGGACTATAAGGTGGATAGAAAGCTGGCTAGATCGTCGGGCTCAACGGGTAGTGATCAGCGGCTTCATGTCTAGTTGGCAGCCGG
Organism: Trachemys scripta elegans; assembly: GCF_013100865.1. Classification (NCBI taxonomy): domain Eukaryota; kingdom Metazoa; phylum Chordata; order Testudines; family Emydidae; genus Trachemys; species Trachemys scripta. The sequence goes on from NC_048303.1 coordinate 5,722,956, forward strand.
TTTCAAGTGGCAAGTATCAGAGGGGTAGCCGTGTTAGTCTGAATCTGTAAAAAGCAACAGAGGGTCCTGTGGCACCTTTGAGACTAACAGAAGTACTGGGAGCATAAGCTTTCGTGGGTAAGAACCTCACTTCTTCAGATGCAAGTCAGGTTTCAAGTGGAGTGCTCCAGGGGTCGGTCCTGGGGCCGGTTTTGTTCAATATCTTCATTAATGATCTGGAGGATGGCGTGGACTGCACTCTCAGCAAGTTTGCAGATGACACTAAACTGGGAGGAGTGGTAGATACTCTAGAGGGTAGGAACAGGATACAGAGGGTCCTAGACAAATTAGAGGATTGGGTCAAAAGAAACCTGATGAGGTTCAACAAGGACAAGTGCAGAGTCAACAAGGACAAGTGCAGACAAGGAAGAATCCCATGCACTGTTACAGACTTGGGACCGAATGGCTAGGAAGCAGTTCTGCAGAAAAGGACCTAGGGGTTACAGTGGACGAGAAGCTGGATATGAACCAACAGTGTGCCCTTGTTGCCAAGAAGGCTAACGGCATTTTGGGCTGTATAAGTAGGGGTATTGCCAGCAGATTGAGGGACGTGATCGTTCCCCTCTATTCGACATTGGTGAGGCCTCATCTGGAGTATTGTGTCCAGTTTTGGGCCCCACACTACAATAAGGATGTGGAAAAATTGGAAAGAGTCCAGCGGAGGGCAACAAAAATGATTAGGGGTCTGGAGCACATGACTTATGAGGAGAGGCTGAGGGAACTGACATTGTTTAGTCTGCAGAAGAGAAGAATGAGGGGGGATTTGATAGCTGCTTTCAACTACCTGAAAGGGGGTTCCAAAGAGGATGGATCTAGACTGTTCTCAGTGGTTCCTGATGACAGAACAAGGAGTAATGGTCTCAAGTTAGTTGGGGAAGTTTAGGTTGGATATTAGGAAAAACTTTTTCACTAGGAGGGTGGTGAAGCGCTGGAATGGGTTACCTAGGGAGGTGGTGGAATCTCCTTCCTTAGAGGTTTTTAAGGTCAGGCTTGACAAAGCCCTGGCTGGGATGATTTAGTTGGGGATTGGTCCTGTTTTGAGCAGGGGGTTGGACTAAATGACCTCCTGAGTTCCCTTCCAACCCTGATATTCTATCATTCTATGATTCTATGAAAGAGATCTTGGAGTCAGTGTGGATAGTTCTCTGAAAATATCCACTCAATGTGCAGCAGCAGTCAAAAAAAGGAAACAGAATGTTGGCAATCATAAGAAATCATAAGAAAGGGATAGATAATAAGACAGAAAATATCATATTGCCTCTCTATAAATCCATGGTATGGCCACATCTTGAACACTGCATGCGTATGTGGTCACACCATCTCAAAAAAGATATATTGGAATTGGAAAAGTTTCAGAAAAGGGCAACAAAAATGATTAGGGGTATGGCATCCATATGAGGATAGATTAATAAAACTGGGACTTTTCAGCTTGGAAAAGAGATGACTAAGAGGGGGATATGATAGAGGTCTATGAAATCATGACTGGTGTGGAGAAAGTAAATAAGGAAGTGTTATTTACTCCTTCTCATAACACAAGAACTAGGGGTCATCAAATGAAATTAATAGGCAGCAAGTTTAAAACAAACAAAAAGAAGTATTTCTTCACACAATGCACAGTCAACTTGTGGAACGCTTTGCCAAAGGATGTTGTGAAGACCAAGACTATAACAGGGCTCAAAAAAGAACTAGATAAATTCATGGAGGATAGGTCCATCAATGGCTATTAACCAGGATGGGCAGGGATGATGTCCCTAGCCTTTGTTTGCCAAAATCTGGGAATAGGCGACAGGGGATGGATCACTTGATGATTACCTGTTCTGTTCATTCCCTCTGAAGCCCCTGGCATTGGTCACTGTTGGCAGACAGGATACTGGGCTAGATGGATCTTTGGTCTGGCCCAGTATGGCCATTCTGATGTTCTTATGTATTTGAATTTTCCAGTATTCATCCCACATTATTCCTAGAACCATCAAAGGTTTGCTCAATAGCTAGCAGCCACCGCTTCATTTGTACAAGGGACCCACTTGCCTGCCTGTGATTTTTGCATTCTGTGTTGCTGAAACGGCATACCAGTTAAAACACAGAATGTAAAGCAATGAAGGGTATGTGCTATGAATTAACAAAATAAAAAGTGAGATGAACTTGAACTTACGTGAATTAGCTTCACAGGAAGGTTGTTATTGCCCCTGTTAGCAGCTAAAATTCACATGCAGACACATCTTAAGTAATGTGTTGAGCTGTCCGAGAGGTAATTTGAATGCTGTCAAGACAAACAAGAATATGCTCACAAATTCAAGAGCAATATATGTGCAATTTGCACAACATCAATTTCTTTGGTTGCTTGTGGATGGAGCCATCACCATCAATTAAGTTACTGACTCTTTGATTCAAATTACTTTTTGACACATAGTGAACAGAATGTCTCACGTGAGCTTTATTTTCCTCAGTGTTCCCTAGGCAGCCATATAGTAAATGTAAACAGGTGGAACTGTGGAACATCACTGCTCCTGAATCATCCGACTAACAGAGTAGGAAGAACCATCATAATAAATATAAATATTATTCTCTGATGGGAGACAATGAGAATGGATATTTCCATCTGCACTGCTCAGCCTTTGACATTGTAATAAATTGTGTCAAAAAGGGGCCTAATAAAAATGCAAAGCCAGCTCCTCAGCTGGTATAAATCAGCAGATTTCCATTGATGTCCGTGTAGACATGCCAATTCACACCAGCTGAATACCTGGCCCACATTGTAGTCTTGAAGTTAGAGCAGAGGACTGGGTGTCAGGAGACAAATTCTCACCACTGAGGGATGCCAAGGACAATAATAGTGATAATAAATAAGACACTTGAAGAGTGACATTCACCCCAGACACTGACCTATGTAAGGGCTATGCCTTACTTGTGGCCTACCTAAGCCCAGCTTTGAGATGTTAATGTGTTATGGGCTTTATAGCATTCCCTGGAATGGAATGAATTTCACTCTAAGTCAACACTATGATCTGTAAGTCCCTTTACATTTTGTGTCAGTTCTGTTTGTCTGTTGCAGACTACTCCAGGCAGAAACTGTGTCTTCCTTTGTCTTGTACAGCTCCAAGCACAATCAGTGCTTAATAAATCATCAATTCTTATCGGATGCATGCAGTAGAAAATAAACTAAAACCTCTCCAGCGTATCATCAAGGATCTACAACCTATCCTGAAGGACGATCCCTCACTGTCACAGATCTTGGGAGACAGGCCAGTCCTTGCTTACAGACAGCCCCACAACCTGAAGCAAATACTTACCAGAAATCACACACCATACAACAAAAACACTAACCCAGGAACCTATCCTTGCAACAAAGCCCATTGCCAACTCTGTCCACGTATCTATTCAATGGACACCATCATAGGACCTAATCACATCAGCCACACTATCAGAGGCTCGTTCACCTGCATATCTACAAATGTGATATATGCCATCATGTGCCAGCAATGCCCCTCTGCCATGTACATTGGCCAAAGACGACAGTCTCTACGCAAAAGAATAAATGGACACAAAGACATCAAGAATTATTACATTCAAAAACCAGTTGGAGAACACTTCAACCTCCCTGGTCACTCAATTACAGGCCGAAAAGTCGCAATTCTTCAACGAGAAACTGCAGAACTGGAATTAATTTGCAAACTGGACACCATTAAATTAGGCTTGATTAAAGACAGGGAGTGGATGGGTCATTACACAAAGTAAAAACTATTTCCCCATGCTAATTTTCCCCTACTGTTACTCACACCTTCTTGTCAACTGTTTGAAATGGGCCATCCTGATTATCACTACAAACGTTTTTTTTTTCCTGCTGATAATAGCCCACCTTAATTGATTAGTCTTGTTACAGTTGGTATGGCAACATCCATTTTTTCATGTTCTTTGTGTGTATATATAACTTCCTACTGTATTTTCCACTGCATGCGTCTGATGAAGTGGGTTTTAGCCCACAAACGCTTACGCCCAAATAAATTTGTTAGTCTCTAAGGTGCCACAAGTACTCCTCGTTCTTTTTGCTGATACAGACTAACACGGCTACCACTCTGAAACCTATCAATTATTATGTATCTCACTATAATATGTAGAACTGTGAAACAATCTAAGACCTCGAATACAGCAAAGCTCTTAAGAATATGTAGCAATCAGACAATTTGCATGCTTAGAGATAAACGTGTTGGGTTTTTTTCTGGAGCAAGGGCTAAAAGCTAAGTTCTGCACATTGGGTTCCATGTTGGTGGACTCTTGCATCTCATGGATCTCATCACAGGACTGGAGCCTTTTGTGATGCTCTTTTGACAAGCTCCAAATTAATATTTTTATATAGCAGGTCCACAGTGGACATGTCATGGTGCTGTTATCTGAAGATGAATCTGCTCAGGACATGATGGCATGGATCCCAATCAGCAAAGCCTCACTAAGCAAGGATGGTGAGTATGTGCATACAAAGATTACCAGCCCTCAGGTAACTCTGGAGACTCTCAGAGGAGAATCACTATTGGTGGAGGTCCTTTGGAGTTAGTGGCTGTTTGAGTTATGACATGTGACTGACAGGCTGAGAGACAATAGGAGAAAAATGCACTGTACACAAGTGAGCAATGACTGATTAAAATAACATGGATGAGGGAAGGCATTATGCCTGAAGAAACACATGATCTAAGATATGCAGCTTGACTACCACTGTGAAGACAGCTGAGATGAGAATAAATGGTGGCACTGGAATATGTAAGTCATCAGTGGCATATGTATCTCCCGAGCAAAATGAAGGAGAGATAAAGAACATGGTGTTCTTTTTTGCAGCTAAAATGGGCAAATAAAAGGAAAAGGATATTGATTAAAGAGAAACCTCAGTCACCTTGATAATGACTGGGCAATCACCAGAGAATCAGGGAGGAATGGTGCGATGGTCAAATACTGCATATCTCTTTTACAGAATGCACTTAACAACCAGTGCAATCAGAAGCTATTCTGGACTTAGTCCTTGAAAATGAGCCAAGTATGACATATACGACAGAAATAGTCAAACATCTAGGGTCTACTGTAGTGATCATAATATATTCAGATATGAAATATTCCTCAGGGTACAAGTGAAAATAGAATCTCAGAAGTTAATGCAACTTTTTTTTTAAAAAAAGGCTGGTTTGGAGAGTCTAATATATGGAATAATTTGAAGGAAGTAAAATGATATCAACAGCAGTGCAGAAAATCTACCATTATGAAAAAAAAAGTAGGAAGTTCTGTATCTAATTGGCAGATATGGAGGATGGATACCAACTATATTCATCCCAATAAAAATCTGGGTATCATAAAAACGGATGGCAGAGACAAGGATGTGGTTAAGCAAAGATAATAAGGAGAAGCAGAAGGCATTTGAAAAGTTCAAAGGATATGTTAAGTGGGAGGACTGGGTAGATTATAAGTATAGATAAAGCAAGTAAGAAATAATTGGAGTGAAAATGAACAATGAATATGAAACAGGCCAAGACATCTCAGCCCCATGGGGTGTTCAGATATTTACACAATAGGCAAACGGGAAGAAGGATATCCTTGGTAATTGTGATAATGAGTTGCGTTGTTACGTAATACATCGGCCCTGCAAAATAGTCTTGTTCATCCTTATAGGACCTGATCCAAAGCCTACTGAAGTCAAAGGGAGTCTTTCAACAGGCTTTAGATCAGGTTCTACAATAATACTAATTTGGGCTGGAGGTTTGAAGGGAGTTGAGGACCCGTTTCCTGGGAGTTTGGTTCCTAAATCTCTTAAACTCCTTTGTAAATCCCAACTTTTACTTCTTTAGCAGGTCCCATCCTCACCACTGTTTTAAACAACAATCAAAAAACAAAACCAAAAAACATACTTGAATGAAATTCACATTCAATTCAAGCCAAACAATTGTGTCTCTTAAGGGAAAAGGGGTGGGAGGGAAAGATAATAAATGTGTCACCCAAAATGCTGACATAAAAAAACCCCAAACAACAAAGAACATAAAGTAAGGCATTTTTTTTAATGGCACAAAATGGATTCAGATTTATTTTGTAGGAGGAGACAAGCCCCACACTCGACAGCCCATCTCAGCCCAATCTAAGGCCCTGATCCTACAGTTAGATCCAGGTGGACAACCCTTGTGCTTGTGCAGATTCCATGTGAAATGAAGGGTCAATTCCCACAGATTTATTTGCAGGATCAGGGCCTAAATTAGGGTAGCAGGTTGCTAAGTGGTACATGGTGTGTGAGTACAGATAGCCCTGAGAAGGATGCCTCAGATATATTCAGGCCTTATAGTTAATAAAGCAGAATCAGCTTGAAATCAGTTCCCTGCTTCATAAGCAGCCAATGTGAAGAATGTAGGATGAGCATAATAATAATACCTAGTTCTTATATGGCACTTTTCATCAGTATTTCTAAAAGTGCTTCACAAAGAAGGTCACAATCACCCCCATTTTACATGTAGGGAAACAGAGGCAAATAACTTGCCTGGAGCTACCAGAAGGATAGCGACAAGAACCCTGACTTTTTACGTCACAGTCCAGTCTGCTGTCTACTAGGCTACACTTCCGGGCTTGTGAATAATTAAACAAGTACGCTGCTGATTTGTGAACAAGCTACTGGGGATGGTGGTTCCCAGTTGAATGCTCACATGTGCTGTGGAGCTCAAGAGGTTAGTACGGACTGAATTTCTATCTGGCCATTGGCTTCTCTGCTGAGACTATCAACAAGGGTGTCAGTTAGCAGTGATTCCACTGGAGAGTTTTGTGACAGGGACAGTTGACAATTAGGAACATCAGACTCAACAGTTGTCAGATTTGGACAGTTTTTTGGTGGGAAATAGTGTTTTTGACTAAAAGATGTTTTGTGTGAAAAATCTCTACTTTTATGTGTGTGTGTATAATGGGGTGGGGGAGAAGAGGAATTATTTGAAAGATGAATGCCCAAAAAACATTTCTTCTGAAATGATACTGCAGTGCCTCACACTCCCATGGTCCTCTATTCGTTGGGCTCCCCAGAGAGATTTCATCTCCTATGAGGCATCATGACCGTGCAACTACCATGATTTGCCATTTCCAGTCACCAAGAAGGGCAACTGTGGTGCATCATGGGAAGTATAGTCTGAGCAGGAAGCTTGACTTACAGAGGCAAATGGGAGCTTGGGGAACCTGAACTACAACTCCCATGATGCACCACAGCAGCATTTTTTAATTTCAAATTTTCCCCTAAACATTTTTCTGGGGGTGGTGGAAGGAAAGAAAATTATTTTCCAGCCAGCTCCCACCAGATGCTAACAGCTTTTTTTCACTACAAACCTATGCTGGATTAATCTCAGGTATTATTTGTGCACGTGAGTGTTTCCTAAATGGTAATTTATACTACCGAAATCCAAACCATCTGAAATAGCATACTTGTTTTTACTGCAGAATTTTTGTCCATCAGCAAACTGCATCTCACAACATGCTTTAGAGGAAAGTAAATATTATTATACCCATTTTAGGTGAGAGGAAACTGAGGCAATGTAAACGGTAAGATTAAACATCCTTCTTTAAATCCATAGAGAGAGTCAGCAGCAGAGTTGAGAACAGAATCCACGGCTTCTTTCTCCCAGTACTCTCCTGTCACTGCTTCCTCACTTTTCAACTCTAAGACACCACACTTGCTTATAGTTAATGGGAAAGAAATAGAAAAAAATCTCCAGACTTCCTTGTCGCAATCATTTTCTTTATTAGCACTGTACCCTGCCCCAGCTAGTCAGTAATCTATATAATCAGTAAATATAGCTTATTAAATGCTTGGGCCAGGTTATCTGCCTGTCAGCAAAAGGGGAAAACATGTGTTTGGTACATTGCTGCTGAGTGTGCTTTCTATTTCATCCCAGTGCACACCTCAGCTGAACCCAGCTTTTAATAAGCATTGTATTCAATGCCCTTTTTAAAATGATTGAATTATGTCTGTTTTTATGGTTCTGTAAAAGCCTTTATTAATTTGGGGGAAGCTGCTGCATCTTCTCAGCCCGACCAATCGCCACCGAGCAATTCAATTATTCATGCGGCTTCCAGTTGGCTTTGTTTATTGGGTCCAGCTCATGGCACTTGTAATTTTGGAAGGAGGGAGGGGAAGAGGAATGTAGGGTGGGGGGAGTCATTGCTGTTCTCATACAGAAGTAAAGATAGTCTCTGGGCTGTACAGTGTATGACCCGAGCAGATTAGCATGTCTGGTAAATTGCTCCATTGGCTAGGCGCTGCTGCTTAAAATCCTCTAACTTTCAAGTTCTGTCTCCTCTTAGCCCAGATCCTCAAATGTATTTAGTGGCTTAACTCCAATGGGAGTTAGGCACTTACATGCATTTGAGACTCTGGGCCTTCCCGCTCTGCAGTGTGAAATCCATTCAATGGCTCGGAGTTCCTGAAAGCACATGTACACAAGCACCCTTCCTGCAAAACACGAGGGGATTCTAATGCCCCAGGACTGTATAGTGCGCGACCTGAGATAACAGTGCATAAAGACACTTAAGATAGCTATATTATTGCAAGTGAACTAGCTTTGTTTTTCTTGTCCCTTCTGAATGTCTTAGCTGGTGCTTGAGCTTCAGAGAAAGAGTCAGTGTTTAAAAATTACCCCTTTAAAGAGATGAGGTACTAAATTTGCTGTGATGTCTTGCTGTATATGGATTTTTTATACAACACAGAGTCTGATCCTTAGCCCATTGAAGTCAAAGGCAAAAGTCCTGTTGACTTCAATGGAGACGGATTTGGACTTTGGACTCAGAATTAGGAATGTTTGTATTGAGTGGTGGAGCCATTCTCCGAGGAACTTTCCTTTTATGTAAGGCCTGATTCTCTCCTCTCCCAAACCCAGAACATGATTAATTCCATTAATTAAAAGTAGGAAACAAGCTCACTCTGAGGTGGTATGGTTCAGTGGCCAGGACCATATGCTGGGCCCAAGAAAACTGGGGCCTATTCCTGGTTCTAACCTGATGGGTGTCTTTTGGCATGATATTTTCTTTCTATGTGCCTCAGTTCTGAGTGTGGTGGGAGTGTAATATATAAGCATTCAATGGAAGACTGCCTGGCTCGTCTCTCAAGCCACAGTCAAGTAACCAGTTAGGAGGGGCAAGAGGGATGGGGGGAGCCATAAGAAACACTAACAACCAAAGAAATGCCTGTCTCTGACTGAAGCACAACCTCACTGCTTACCCCTCCCATGCGATACAAAAGAGGTGGTACCAAGCCCCCAGACTCAAGACTCTCCAAAATGGAACATCACCATAAGTTTTAAGGGGTGGGACCAGGGGTATGCACTGCAGGTATATTTGGGCCTGCTAAAAAGGAGGTAGGAATAGGGACATGGGTAAAGGCTCTGCGGCCATGTCAGCAGGCCCACTGATGGGGGTGAAAAAGGGGGCAATTGCCAAAAAGCTCCTGGGCCCTTTAAATCGCCCAGGTGGGCCGCAGGAGGGCTCCTAGGTGCGAATTGGGTGGTACCGGCAGCAGCGAGGGCAGCTGTGTGGGCAGGTGGAAGCCCGGGTCACCCTGGAGGAGCACGCACAGCAGCTCATTGGGCGCCAGCCAACACAGGCACAGCACCGCCCAAATGTCAGGCGGACAGCGTCCACGTGGGCTGGGGGCCCATTGACTGTTCTGTCCTGGGGCCCGGAATTGCTGTTGGTGGGCCTGGGCGTCAGACCTATGGATATGCTTGCTTGAAACTAACCCCAATAAACATCCCATTGCCTGCACCTCGGACTTCTGGTCTTCTACTTTCTGTCTACATGACAAGAACCAGGGGAAGCGGGGAAAGAAAAGCCACTAACAGGTCCATTGGATAAAACAAGGTCCTTCTACTAGAGCTATACATATGATATCTATCTATTCTGGAGACCCCTCTCACTGCAGTTTGGTTCTCATGCAAAGTCGATTATAGTCAAAGGAAAAACTCCATTGACTTCAATGGTCCTGAAAATCTGGCTCTCTTTGATCCTCTTTTTATGACATTTTGAGTGTCTTGCATGGCTGTACTGCACACACCCTGCACATTTAGAAAAAAAATAAGGAATGCAGCAATGTTTGTGCAGGCTGGATATAGGGTTGCCAACGTTCTAATCGCACAAAACACCCTAGCCCCCGCCCCTTCCCTGAGGCCATGCCCCTGCTCACTACATTCCCCCTCGCAAAGTGGCTCGCTCTCCCCCACCGTCATTCACTTTCACTAGACTGAGGCAGCAGATGGGTGCGGGAGGGGGTTAGGTGCAGTGTGGAGCTGGTGTGGAGCCAGGATAGGTAGGGACTAGCCTGCCTTAGACCTGCAGCACCGGCGATTGGACTTTTAATGACCCAAAGCCACAAGGGTTCCTTTTCAACCTGGTCACCCTTGCTGGATAATCACCCTTGGAAGTGGCAGTGGCAACTGGCAGAGTGAAGGTATACTGGGAAAGTCCAGACTCTCCTGACTTCCTGAATGAGATGGAAATTAAGGGGTTAATAAATATCTTTGGGTAGATTGTGCCACTTTCTGGATCTGAGAGATTATATTTTTCAGCTCCCTGAGAAGCAGCGAGGCAGGAAGGCGAAGCAGCAAGGCAGGAAGGCAGGGGAGCTTTCTTTTGTACACTTGTTTTTAAAAGAAAAATAGCTTAGAAGGGATTTTAGTGCTGGAACACAGAGAACATTGGACTGGCAACATTGGCGGCTGAAGTCTCCTCGCCAGTGAAGAGACACAGCTCCGTTAGGGCTGTTTTCTTGGTTTTCGCCCCATATCATATTTTACAATAATGTTTATCATTTCAAAAACTAGGCACGGGATGTGGCAGCCCAGCAGGCCTTGCCCTAAAGCTCCTTTAAAACCTTCCATCTCCTATTGTTCTCTCATGCTTGGCCTAGTGGCTCACTCTGCTGCTGTTCCCCATCTGTCCGTTGCTTTGTAATTAATGTAGCCTCAGCAGAAAATCTTTCCTCCTGGTTGTAGCATTTTCCTTCTGTCACTATGGATCTAGGCTCTGTGCTCGAAGTAGATAAAATTTGGGGGTAGACTCCTTAACTGGAATGCAGATTCCAGAGTCTTGCTATTATTATTTATGATAGCACTCAGAGGCCATGATCAGCAACAAGGTCCTCCTGGTTCTATGTGCTGAACAAACACAGAGGTAGATAACTTCTGCCCCAAAGACCTTACCCCAAGGGCCTGGTTCACTACTGGATTACTCCAATTTTACACCACCATGACTTCAATGGAGTTACGTGGATCTAAACGTCAAATAAAGCAGTGATGAATCAGGCCCTTAGAAACTATCCTTAGAAACCAGATTGAAAAGAACCAGCTAGAAATGGAGAGTTGGGTTTCAGCGATTGTGGGAGATGTTTTTTGTGCGTTCCTAGCTTAGACAAACAGTGAAGGAAGAAAGTGTCAGGGAAAGGCACATTGACAAAGAGCAAAGGACACAACCCGCTTCATATCTACGCAAGGCAAATCAATTTAATGTCTTTCATTACTGCTTGAAAATGGAAACTTACATGCGAACAATAAACTTTAATCTGGTTGACAACAGTTTAAAAAATGCTCTGAAAGCAAGTTTCAGCTGCATGACATACTTTATGACACTTATTAAAAAGAGCCAATTAACCTGCCCATTGGTACATTTTAACTTGTTTTCTAAAAGGAAAGGCAGCAAAAGGGCAAAGTTTTTCATTTGGGATGTTCTCAGCTGATTTCTTTTCCCCCTCTAAGTGAAGGACATTGCTACTGTCATTGTTTCTAACCAGTCCAGTCTGAAATATATGCTACTGGTGGCCCACCGACCCAGACTGTCAGAGTGAATGGCTGCATGTTGTGTTAAACTTCATAGTCATTGCAGTTTGCCGTAGAAATTCATTAATTACGGTAATGACGACACCACAAGATGAGGCATTTAACAAGGTACATCTGTCTGGGTATTACAGAGCACTCTGCTTGCACCCACTTAAGCTAAGGTTACGGAAATGTTTCAGCTGTAACCCCAGTTTTTGCAGTCTCAGGATTTTCCCAAGCATTGGGACTGAATTTATTTTTTTTACCCCCAAGTTTGGTGGAAGGCCCTTTTTGTATTTTGATTGGTCTGTGCAAAATCCTTTCTGCCATTTTTGAGTTATGGGAGCGTGAGGTGACCAAAAAACCTGTCGTCTTGTTATTATCTGTTTATTTGTATTACCATAGTACTTAGCAGTCCCAGTCATTGACCAGGATGCCATTGTCCTAGGTGCTGTACAAACACAGACCAAATAGATGGTCCTTGTCCTAGAGAGTTTTGAGGGAAAAAACCCGAAACAAATTACACTTTATTTTTTAGACATACCAAGCTGCAGCCCTTATATACATGACTGGCCTGGAGAAAGTAAATAAGGACGTGTTATTTACTCCTTCTTATAACACAAGATAGTGTCACCAAATGACATTAATAGTCATCAGGTTTAAAATAAATAAAAGGAAGTATTACTTCACATAATGCACAGTTAACCTGTGGAACTCTTTGCCAGGGGATGTTGTGAAAGCCGAGACTATAACAGGGTTCAAAAAAGAACTAGATAAATTAATGGAGGATAAGTCCATCAATGGCTATTAACCAGGATGGGCAGGGATGTTGTCCCTAGCCTCTGTTTGCCAGAAGATGGGAATGGGCAACAGGGAAAGGATCACTTGATGCTTACTTGTTCTATTCATCCCCTCTGAAGCACCTGGAATTGACCACTGTCAGAAGACAGGATACTGGGCTAGATGGACCTTGTTCTGACCCAGTATGGTCGTTCTTATGTTCTTAACCCCAGCTGGTTTATACCTGAATAGCTCCATGGACTTCTGTAGATCTATGCTGCTCTAGACCATCTGAAGATCTGGCCTGCTGTAGCTACAGCAACATTAACTGAAGGATGGCTTGTATGTAGCTCTCCAGGAGGACTAGTGTTTTTACTTGGTTTGTGATTGAAAGTCACTTTTGAATATGCTTAGGGGGCACCTTGCTACGATATTTTTAGCAAGTTGAATGAAGCCTTGTTTCCTTGATAACACCATTGGAACTTTTCCCTGTCTGGTCCCAGGCTGCTGCTGGGACAATTTATTGAAGTAAAATTGTATGTATCACACTGAAACACATAGTAAAGATACAACCAAAAAAACTGACCTTATTGCCATGAACAAGAGAAAATCATGGCAGGGCCAGAACAGTCTAATCTCCCCACAGGTTTCATTGCATTCTCCAGTATTCTAAGATTTAAGAACATTCATATTTCTTTACATTATGCTTATCCATGCTTACCCCAGCTGTTCTCCAGCCTACTCAACCACTCCCCAACCAGAGTGAGGCAGAGCTACCAATGCAATTTCCAGCTCCTTGTCATGTGATTAGGTGGTAGTGGAATCTTGACCTCATCTGCCTGTTCCTGAGATCGCGCATGGATTCAAAATCCCACATTCTAGCCAGGGTCTGGTGTATTGGAATTGGAAAAGGTTCAGAAAAGGGCAACAAAAATGATTAAGGGTATGGAACGGCTGCCATAAGAGGAGAAATTAATAAGACTGGGACTTTTCAGCTTGGAAAAGAGGTGACTAAAGGGGGATATGATAGAGGTCTATGAAATCATGACTGGTGTGGAAAAAGTAAATAAGGGAGTGTTATTTACTCCTTCTCATAACACAAGATCTAGGGGTCACCAAATGAAATGAATAGACATGTTTAAAACAAACAAAAGGAAATATTTCTTCACACAATGCACAGTCCACCTGTGGAACTCCTTGCCAGAGGATGTTGTGAAGACCAAGACTATAACAGGGTTAAAAAAAGAGCTAGATAAATTAATGGAGGATAGGTCCCTCAATGGTTATTAGCCAGGATAGGCAGGAATGGTGTCCCTAGCCTCTGTTTGCCAGAAGCTGGAATGGGCGACAGGGGATGGATCACTTAATTATTACCTGTTCTGTTCATTACCTCTGGGGCACCTGGCATTGGCCACTGTTGGAAGACAGGATACTGGGCTGGCTGGACCTTTGGTATGACCCAGTATGGCCATTCTTATGTTCTTATCTGCAAACATATTGGTGAACCTCGGCTAAGTTTTAAGTGAAGCTGGATCACATAGCAATCCTATGTGGCCCTTGATTCCATGGATTTTAAGGACAGAAGAGACCATTATAATAATCTAGTGTGAGCTCCTGCATAACACAAATCATCTAATTTCACCTGGTAATTCCTGCTCTGAGCCCAATAACTTGTGGTTGAAGAAAATATGCAGGCCAGCTTCTCCAGTCCACTAAGGCCACTTTGGGCTACTTATGCAAGGCAGAGTGGTTTTAAATCAACTGGAAATGTCTCTGGTTTCGGGGGAAAGCTCCACTGCCATAGAACGGTAGAGGTGGTGTAGCTGCCTCCGATACCAGCCATCCCCATACTCCAGGTGTAAGAGGAAGAAGGGGCATTTAGGAAGTGGGCTGGGGCATGTTAGGCAGGAGGAGGGTTGGCAGGATGGAGCTCCACTTTGTCTAATCTTTTTCTAGCAGAGTGACTTTTTGCCAAGAGCACCAACAGTGTATGTTACAGCAGGACCCCCTCTGCTCTAACTTATACCAAAGTCAGGCAGTCTTAAATATAAGCCACCAGTTCCCTGCAGCGACTCCATTCCAAACTGGGGCTTTAGGGATTTAGGTTTAGGGATCTATTTAGAACAATGCTTTGCCACATCAGAGCCTTCATCACAATGTATTTAACTGAACAGTTCTAATTTCTAACCTCTCCCTAACTCTGTGATCTTTTTCTTGTTTATTAAAGAGAGAAATTGATAACCAGGTGGGATTTTAGAGTTCCTACTTTTCAAGAAACCCTTTTTCCCCCTGTCTTAAAAAGTAAATTAATAACCTCATCTAAACAGAAGTGGGATTGTTTCATCACTTGACGTTCCTAGGCAAAACAGCAAAAAGGAAGAGCACAATGGAAGCAATTGCTAAGGTAAGGTATGAATAAAGAAAACAACTTGCAAAAGAACAGCTGTCAAAGAGACAATGAACTTGAATACAATAGTGAAGTAAGGAAAATGTCAATCTTCCTGATACTTCAAATCACAGTCAGGGAGTATAGAGCATTTATGGGTTACAGATATAAAATAATTAGAGTATCCTAGACTCGTATCTATGTAACCCAGAACTGAGATCTTGCAAACATCTGTGGTAAAGTTACAAGACTGGATCAGTCTCGCGGTCCATCAAATACAGAGTGGTAGCCGTGTTAGTCTGTATCAGCAAAAAGAATGAGGAGTCCTTGTGGCACCTTAGAGACTAAGTAGCACAAACCTGTGTATATCTGGGCTGCAGTGTAGACATACAGACGCTCCCCGACTTACGTAAGGTGTTCGGAACGCCTTGCATAAGTTGAATTTTGCGTAAGTCGGGAATGTACACCCAACAATTACGCAAAAAAAAAAAAAAAAAGCGCAAGGAACTTACGGAACTTTTTCCATAAGTCCGGATTTGCGTAAGTCAGGTTTGTGTAACCCGGGGATCCTCTGTACTCTAGATGTTACACTGATGATTCCTTTCAAGCCTGAAGAAGCACCTGAAAAAGAAAGAATGCAGTCACTGAATTGGTAGTCTGTGGTGAAAAAAGGAAATCCGGGGGGGTAGGAGGGGGGTTAAGGGCCTTTTAACATGCATACAAAGCAACCCTTAAAAGAGCCTCCCAGATAATTTGCTCTCAGGAGGGTGTGGGAGAGAAAAGCACTTTTCAGTGAGCGGTTTTATCCTCAGGTTTTTGCTTTATCTCACTTTCTCCAAGGGTAGGGGTTGACCCCCGGCGGGGCATGGCATCTGATTTATTGTGCTATGGTTAATGCAACAAAGTCAGCAATTCAAAGCTATGTTGTGTGAGTGTGTGGTTGCCTGATTTCTTCCCCACCCCAGCAGAATGTTTGTTTTGCTGGAGGGAACTCTAGAAGCAGAAGGCCAGGCAGGAAAAGTGATCATAGTCATGAAAGGCGGAAGCTGTGCTCCATCTTAGTGTCTAATTCCTCTAGTACAGCTGTGGCTTGAATCTGAATCATGGCTCTTTTAATAACATGACTTTGAGCTGATCATAAGCGGCAGAGCCCAAGATTTTAAATAGTTCAGATAAGCAAACAAACTTTTCAATGTCCGTTGGAGCTCATCAGGAAGGTGATTGAGGGTTTAGGGCACTGGCTTGCGGGTGCGAGACCTGAGTTAAATTCCCTGCTTCGCCACGGACTTCCTGTGTGACACTGGATGAGCCACTTGGCCTTTGGGCCTCAGTCCTCCACCTGTAAAATGGGGAATGAAAAGGCATCATAGAGGATAGTTACAAATTCTGTGTCATGTGAGCAAAAATGCTGCAAGTATTTGAGTCTGTGAAGAGAAATGAAGAGAAAGATGAACTAAACGTATGTTTGGTACAATCTTTGTATGTGGCTAGGAGCTTTCCAGAAACCCGCCTTAAGTATTGATCCCAATGTGGAACAACTGGAAATTATACTTGCGTGGAAATGAATTCAAAGCCAAGTTTTGGGTAGAGTTAATAATCAAATAATATATGTGACTGTGGCATTTGTTTATTGCAGCCACAGTTGTAATAAACGTCTGATATGGTCTCGTGTATTGTGTGTTTGATTAGTAGTAGAAACCAATCCCAACAGCTAGTCAACCTCGTCACCTCACAAAATCTGAGATATTAGTCTGATATTATGGTATGTCTATTAAATTGTGGTAATAACTTACTAATTATGTCAGAACACATCATGGTAAGGCACTGTGGATAGAACATCTGCTTTTGCTTTAATAAGTAACAGGATCTCAGTCCATCACTAGTCATGATGAAAGATTGCTATTTCCATGTTGACAATTAAATCTATCCTAAAAAGGTGTTTTTTTCTTTTATAAATTAATATTTATTTGTGCACTCCTAAAATATGAAGTAGACTCATGCAGACTAGCACCTGACCCTGAATATTGCTTGTGCATTCCTATTAAAATTGCCAAGATCCTTAAGCATATACCTAACTTTAAGCACGTGAGCAGTACTGGGCCTACTCACATGCCTAAGAACCTTGCTGATTTATAGATTTTAATGTATCATTATGGGAATATTATGATAATCTAGTCTAACCTGTTTGACATAGGGCAAAGAACCTCATTATCTTTCTGCATTAAGGCCTTAACTTCTGCTAGAGCTATTGCATATCTTTCAGAAAGACATCCAGTCCCAATATAAAGACTTTAAGAGATAGAGAATCCAACACATCTCTAGACAAGTTGTTCCAAAGGTCAGCTAGCCCTGGTTAAAAAAATGCGCCTTGTTTCCAAATCAGTTTTTTCTGGCTTTAATTTCCAGGCACTCGTTCTTACTCTGTCTTTTTCCATTAGATGAGAGTCCTTTCTCCTCCATGTATACACTGCAATCAAGACTGTTTCACCACAGCACCACACTGGGAGCTCATGTTGAGTTGCTTGACCATTATGACCTCAAAATATTTTTTCGGAGTCACTGCTTTCCAAGTTACAGTCCGTCATTCTGTAGGCGTAGCCTGTATTCTTTGTTCTTAGATATATGACCTTGTGTTTGGCTGTATTAAAACACATACTTTTTTCAATGGGCAGCTTCCCAAGCAATCCAGATCACTCTGTATGACTGACCTGTCCTCAGAATCATTTGCCACACTGACAATCTTTGTGCCATGCATACATTTTATCATCAGTGATTTTATATTTACTTCCAGACTATAGCTAAAAAATAATGAATAGCATCGGGCCTAGAATCAATCCCTGTGGAATACCACTAAAAATATCCCCATTGAGTGATGAATCCCCATTGATAACTACTTTTGGGGAATCTTTCAGTTAACCAGTTCTAAAACCATTTAACGTGGTCTCTATTGGTTATTTTATTGTACAATGCTAACTTTTTCATCATAATGCCACATGCTACTAAATGAAACACTTCATGGGGATTTGATAGCAGCCTTCAACTACCTGAAGGGGGTTCCAAAGAGGATGGAGCTCGGCTGTTCTCAGTGGTGGCAGACGACAGAACAAGGAGCAATGGTCTCAAGTTGCAGTGGGGGAGGTCCAGGTTGGATATCAGGAAAAACTATTTCACTAGGAGGGTGGTGAAACACTGGAATGCGTTACCTAGGGAGGTGGTGGAGTCTCCTTCCTTGGAAGTTTTTAAGGCCTGGCTTGACAAAGCCCTGGCTGGGATGATTTAGCTGGGAATTGGTCCTGCTTTGAGCAGGGGGTTGGACTAGATGACCTCTTGAGGTCCCTTCCAACTCTGATATTCTATGATTCTATGATTCTATGAAAAAAGAAGAACAGGAGTACTTGTGGCACCTTAGAGACTAACAAATTTATTAGAGCATAAGCTTTCATGGACTACAGCCCACTTCTTCGGATGCATATAGAATGGAACATATATTGAGGAGATATATATACACACATACAGAGAGCATAAACAGGTGGGAGTTGTCTTACCAACTCTGAGAGGCCAATTAATTAAGAGAAAAAAAACTTTTGAAGTGATAATCAAGCTAGCCCAGTACAGACAGTTTGATAATAAGTGTGAGAGTACTTACAAGGGGAGATAGAGTCAATGTTTGTAATGGCTCAGCCATTCCCAGTCCTTATTCAAACCGGAGTTGATTGTGTCTAGTTTGCATATCAATTCTAGCTCAGCAGTCTCTCTTTGGAGTCTGTTTTTGAAGTTTTTCTGTTGTAATATAGCCACCCGCAGGTCTGTCACTGAATGACCAGACAGGTTAAAGTGTTCTCCCACTGGTTTTTGAGTATTTTGATTCCTGATGTCAGATTTGTGTCCATTAATTCTTTTGCGTAGAGACTGTCCGGTTTGGCCAATGTACATGGCAGAGGGGCATTGCTGGCACATGATGGCATATCATGATGGCAAGTACTCCTGTTCTTCTTTTTGTGGATACAGACTAACACGGCTGTTACTCTGAAACCTATGATTCTATGAAAGTCTAAGTATATTAAATCTACACAATTACCTTTATCAATCAAACTTGTGGTCTCATCACAAAATAAATTCAGGTACATTTGATAAGACCAGGTCTTTTCTGGATCCTTTCCAGTTTCTCAACATCATTTTGAATTACATCTGCATGATTTTACTCATATCTGCTATATTTACCTTCATAAAGTAAAAAAAGGAGAGATTGACAATACAGACTGCAAAAGTAAGGACAGAGAGACAGCTAATGAATGGGACCAATTATGTTGCTATTTAAGTCAACGGGAGTTTGTGAGTAAGCCTCAGTCTTTCAAGGTGCCTAAATCCACTGGGCACTGGGGGCGGATCTGACAACAGGCTAGAGAAGTGGGGAATTAAGGAGAGGGAGAAGGGTTGAGCATAATCATAATCTCTTGATAATATCTTCAAGGTCCCTTTTGTTTGAAATAGGTCTTCTGCATGCATGCAGCTACCTTGGTGGTCCCTACCGTGTGTCAAAGCCAAAACTACTGTATACCTTTGTAAACTGTAGCCTGAACGACCGAATTCTATTTGCTTAGGATGTTCCTTAGGCATCGACTTGACCAGTTTACCATAAGTTCAAGTCTACATTGTCTTGTCTGTACTAGAGCTATAGAAGGTGTTAGTTGGATCATGTTCATTGACACAGTTGAACAACACACCTTTTAAATCCTAGTCATGGCAGGTATTAAAGAATTTTGTTAGGTTGGGTATGTAGGGCTTCCTGAAAAATGAAGATCAGTCCAATGAGGCGATGAACATCTCCAGCACCCACTGAAGTTACAAGGATGCTCAGAACCTTGCAATATCCACCCCTTAGGGCCATTGAATTCAATGGAAAGAGTTCCATTGACTTCAATGGGCTTTGGATTGGTTCCTTAAGCATCAGTTCAATAAGGCAATAAAACACCTGCTTAAGTCCCTCCTTTGTCAACAAATCACTTAAGGACATACTTAAAGTTGAGTATGTGCTTAAGTCCCATGAAAGTCAATCTAAGGATGTCCTTGAGTGCTTTGTTGAACAGGGATGAACTATACTATCTGGGCGCAAGGGAGGTATATGGGAAATCATAAGACTGTAGGGACAAATAGAACCTTGAGAAGTCACATAGTCTAGCCCCCTGCACTGATGCAGGACCAAATAAACCTAGACCACCTCTGACAGGTGTTTATCCAACTTGTTATTAAAAAAATGCAAAGAACAGGTCAGGCAAACACCTATCATGGTCTAGATAGTACTTAATCCTGCCACAGTGGATGGGGCAGAACTAGATGACATATCAAGGTCCCTTTCAGGCCTACACGTCTATGATTTCTCAACCTCCCTTGGAAACCTAAGGAAACCTTTTTCAGAGTTTAGATACCCTAATAGTTAGAAAGTTTTCCCTAATATATAACCTAAATCTTCCTTGCTTCAGATTACAAGCATTACTCCTTGCCTTACCCTCAGTGTAGGATAAACTTAATTTTAGCTGATGTATTTAGTAAATGTTCATGTTACTGGAATGAGACCAGTTGAATAATGAATGAAACACACTCCACCCTTTGCTTTCTTCTGTCTACATAGTCACACCAGCACAGAAGATATATAGTTCCCATTGTCATGCCATCTTTCGCTTGTATGCAAAACTGGAGATTCCAAGGTAACAGGGGGGAGGGATAGCTCAGTGGTTTGAGCATTAGTCTGCTAAGTTCAGGCTTGTGAGTTTAATCCTTGCAGTGGCCACTTAGGGATCTGGGGCAAAAAATCAGTACTTGGTCCTGCTAGTGAAGACAGGGGTATGGACTCAATGACCTTTCAGGGTCCCTTCCAGTTCTATGAGATAGGTATATCTCCATATATTAATTAATATTATATTAGGGTTTGAGCTTCAGTATGACAAGTAAAATCTTTTCAGCTTTGTATTCAGTCCTTGCCAAGGGCATGGAAACCAGCAACAGAAGCTTCAACTTAAAAAAAAAAAAGATAAATTTGTTAATTTTATTTGCATCATTTCTGACTAGATCAATTCATATGCCCTCAGATTATGATTGCCTTCATATAAGTTGCTCTCGGAAGTTGACAACTTCCATAAACTCGCTGTCAATGAGAACTACCAGTTATGTGTAAAATTTAGTGCTTAATACAGTTTTTATTTTATTGCGAAAGGGTTCTGCATAGCTAAGATGATTTAAGCAGTGAATGAGATTCAAGGAAAACTGCATAGTAAAATGAAGAACAATGCTTTACTCTTCTCTATAGCTTCCAAGTTTGCTGGGGAGAAGTCTTTCTTCTCTATCTGTTTTTGTTTCAGGGTCTTTGCTACTTGGAAGTAATGAGAGAGCAAAACTCCTATGTCCATTTTTAAAATCCTTGAAGATGGGGAAGATTCAGATCCAGATTTTTTTTTTCTATTGTATTCAAATCTGCACTGAAAATAAACAATAATCATGAAAATATTTCTATATGTATCAAATGTCATGGACCAGATTATAGAGTTACACTGAGTATAAGGCTAGAAGGGACCATTAGAACATCTGTACATCAAAGGTCATTAATTTTCTCCCAGAAACCCCTATATTGAGCACAGTGACTTTCACTAGACTTTCGTTTCAGTCTTCAGGAGACCAAGGGCATGTTTACACTACACAGTTTTGTCAACAAAAGTCAGCTTTCATCGACAAAACAGTGGAGATGTACACACTGCAATGCTCCTCCTGCCAAAGTAACTCTCCTGCTATGCTGACATAATAAGACCACCTGGACGAGAGGCATAGAGAGATTTTTGCGACGAAGTCAGAGCCACACAGTGTGTAGACACTGTGTTGCTTATGTCACCATAAGTGGCCTCCAGGAAGTGTCCCACAATGCCCATCATGACAGCTCTGGTCAGCAGTTTGAACTCCGCTGCTCTGCACCCAGGTACACAGGCATGGACCCCTCCCCCTTTAAAGCCCTGGGAATTTTTGAAATTCCTCTTCTTGTTTGCTCGGAGTGCACAGCTCACATCACATCTTCCCAGTTGACCGTGCTGGATCCCTGCAGCAAATGCGCTCCAGCCTGGGGTACACCGGAGTTATTGGATTTTCTAGGTCTGTGGAGAGAGGAACCTGTGCAGTCACAGTTCCGTTCCAGCCATAAGAACTTTGATACCTATGGGCAGATTGTTCGTGTCATGAAGGAGAAGAGGCATGAAAGGGACATGCAGCAGAGCTGTGCTAAGATGAAGGAGCTAAGGCAGGTATACCAGAAGGCAAGGGAGGCCAATCCTTGGCCTGGTACATCACCAAAGACATGCTGCTTCTACAAGGAGCTGCATGCCATCCTTGGTGGCAAACTCACCTCCACCACCAAGAGCCTTTTTGATACTTCGGGGCAAGGGAGGTGGCTGGAGGCATTGACCAGCAGAGTGAACCCCAAGGATGAAGTGGTGGACAAGGAAGTGGAGTTGGAGGAGGATGGGGACAGGAGACATGGTTGTACGTTGGTGTGGCAAGCCAAGACCTCTTTTTAACTCTGGACAATCTAGCCAGTCCCAGCACTCCGTCTCTGGTGTGCCTGATACAGGAGATGGGAAGTAGAGCTCTGCTTTTTCCCCACAGGTCAGAAGAGAAATAGAAATAAACCATCCTCAGAAAACTTGGCTGATGAATATCGGGATGTCCTGGGAATCCTCCATAGAGATCTCTAGGAAATTTTCCTGAAGGTACTCTGCAGTGGTCTGCCAAAGGTTTCTTGGGAGGATGGCCTTGTTTCTTCCCCCACGGTAGGAAACTTTACTGCACCAATCAGCAATTACTTCAGCAGGCACCAAAGCAGCACACAAGTGAGCAGCATATGGACCCGGTCTACAGCTGCACCCATGCAGGAGTTTCACCCTTGCATCCTCAATTACCCTCAGGAGCGAGATACCAGCTTCTACCCTGCCTGTGGAAAAAAAGTATTCAAAACAGAGTCCCTAGGTGCTTGTAGTGATTCCCCTCTTAACTCCCCACCCCCTTTTCCCATCTTGTCCCTTCTCCCCCGAACTAAACTCACCATGGTTAGGACTCTCACGGGGCTGTGTGCCTGCCAAGGGAAAGTGAGAAAGTGGTTTATGTAACTTCTATGAATCAATGCTGTGAGCGCACTCACAAGAGTTCCTCTGTCTATTGTTTCTTTAGCTTCTGCAGATGTGCCCTTGAGAGTCTCCTCCTGCACACTGGCTGAGCGGCTCTGTCTGATAAGAAGACAAACCAGAACAAGTGGGAAGGGATAGCTCAGTGGTTTGAGCATTGGCCTGCTAAACCCAGGATTGTGAGTTCAATCCTTGAGGGGGACACTTAAGGATCTAAAGCAAAATCAGTACTTGGTCCTGCTAGTGAAGGCAGGGGGCTGGACTCAATGACCTTTCAGGGTCCCTTCCAGTTCTATGAGATAGGTATATCTCCATATTAAGGAAGATGTGTTCCTGGAGGTGCTGCAATTGTCTGATGATGGAGAGAGGCTATCAATGAAAAATTGAGAATGGATAGCCAGGAGAGGAAACAGTGACACAAGAGGATAGTGCAGCTGCTCAAGGACGTAACAGACATGCTGCGGTTCCTGACTGTGCTGCAGGTGGAACACATCTGTGCTCCATACGGAACTGCCTTCCATGCCCTCCCCAAACTCCCCCACACACATTTCTTGCATGTTTTTGGGCCATCCCAATACCCCATGCACCCCACCCCTAGTGACATGTTTCACAATGACAGCTGGACATATACCCAGCTGTGAGAGCCTCATTTCATAAAACTGCTTGTCACTGTCCTGTCCCTTGTAGGAAATAGAAATGTTTCTACAGCTGTTAAATTAAAAAAAAATGTACTTAGAGAAAGAAAATGAATCCTTATCTGTCTCCTACACACAGTGCTTGCTGCTGAAATTCATACCTGGTGGCTATTGGTGCATTTATAGAGTAAAATTAATACACAAACAGCAATCATGACGAGGGTCATCTTACAATACAAGAAAGCAATGCCTGTCTCAAACATTACAGAAAGACATATTACTGGGGCTCATTGTCAAAATACTCCTTCAAAGCCTTCCTGATTCTAATAGCCCCCCATTCAACCCCTCTAACAGCCCTGGTATCTGGCTACTCAAAGGCAGCCATCAGCCAATCCACTTCAAAGCTTCAGCCCTGTGAAAACTCCCCCCCCTTAACTTTACAAATGTTATGCAGAGCACAGCAGGCTGCTATGACCATCGGGATATTTTCTTCACTGAGGTCTAACCTGCTAAAAAAGGCAGCACCGGAGACTATTTACATAAGAACATAAGAACTGCCATACTTGGTCAGACCAAATGTCCATTGAGCCAAGTATGCGATTTTCTCACAGTGGCCAATGCCAAGTGCTTTAGAGGGAATGAACAGAACAGGTGTTCATCAAGTGATCTATCCCGTCGCCCATTACCAGCTTCTGGCAAACAAAGGCTAGGGACACAAAGGCACTTTCAATGGCCGTTCTGCACCTGCTGAGAACTCCTTGCTGCAGTCAAGGTTTCTGGTATAAGGCTTCATGAGCCAGGGGTAGGCTGGGTCTCCCAGGATCACAATTGGCATTTACACATCCCCAGCTGGAATCTTCTAGTCTGGAAAGAAAGTCCCTGTGCAGTCTCGGTCCTTCATAGCAGGAGGCGATTAATAGCCATGCACACTTGCATCACTGCACCCCCCATGCTGGACTTCCCAACTCCAAACTGATTTGCAACGGATCAGTAGCAGTCTGGAGTTGGCAGCTTTCACACAGCGATCGCCACTTGCTTCTCCACTGTGATGGCATGTCTCATTTTGGTGTCCTTGCCCCAGAGGGCAGGGCGAGCTCCGTGCACAGTTCCAGGAAGGTGGCTTTGGGCATTTGAAAGTTCTGCAGCCATCCCATACCTGCATCATGGTGCAATCCCACCACTCAGTGCTCGTTTCTGGAGCTCAATCGTGTGCAGCTGCTCCGTGAATGCCAACAGTAATCTTGAATTATTTCTTTCCATGGCACACAGCAGGGCAGACACCACAGTGTCATTATCAGATTCACAGCTCATGACATATCACAAGATGAACAGCGCTGTGTTCATGATGTTCATCACAAGACTGGAGAGCAGTGCAGGACCCATGCTTTCAGACAGAGATGGCAGGCACACAGTTTACAGGGGCTGTTGAAAAGTGGTGCAAAACATAGTTGGAAGCCCATAGAATGATGGGATGGCGAAAACTGAATCATGTAACATTGCGCCCGCCCCCATGAGGCACTGCGAACCCTTTCCACAGCAACCAGCAGCAGATGGTGGTGAGTTGCTACCCAGAGTGCAGTGCTTTCTCTGTCAAAGCAAGAGCACCAACTGTGGACACGACCTGCCATCACAAGGAGGTTGTGTGGAGGTGCAAAGCAGTTAAATTACAGCAGTAGATGGTCATTGACATAACTTAGGTCAACTTAACTTTGTAGTATAGACATAGCCTAAACTGTGTCCCATAGGAAGAGAACAGGAGAGACCAAGGCATCCCAATGCCTAAGGCCCCTATGATAGACGAGAATTGATTAGCTGAAGTATAGACAGATGATATCAGCAGGTGATCCATGCCCCCTGCTGCAGTGGAAAACAAAAAGAACTCTAGAGTTCCTGCCAATTTGACCTACAGAAAAATCTTTCTCAACCCCAAAACTGGTGATCAGTGAGCATGAGCGCAAGTCATGCCAGCCAGCCATCTAGAAAGAGGATTTTCTGGAGTACTTCAGAACATTGGTCCACACAATCTGGGGTCCCATCTCCAGCTGTGGCTGGTAGCTGATGCTTCAGAGGAAGATAAAAACAAAACAAAACCAAATATATCTATTGTGCATTAAGAGAAAAAAATCCATCCTGTCTCTACAAGCGACTGACTGACTGAAACATGAGAGTTATAGTCATTAACTAGAACCAGGGGTCGGCAATATTTCAGAAGTGGTGTGCCGAGTCTTCATTTATTCACTCTGATTTAAGGTTTCACATGCCACTAATACATTAAGGTTTCGCGTGCCAGTTTTTAGAAGGTCTCTTTCTATACATCTATAATATATAACTAAACTATTGTTGTATGTAAAGTAAATAAGGTTTTTAAAATGTTTAAGAAGCTTCATTTAAAATTATTTAAAATGCAGAGCCCCCCGGACTGGGGGCCAGGACCCGGGCAGTGTGCATGCCAATGAAAATCAGCTCACGTGCCGCCTTTGGCACGCGTGCCATAGGTTGCCTACCCCTGAACTAGATGTATTATAAGCTTGTTGAAGTCAGTGCAGGCAATACTGTTCTCCCCATGGCCCATGAAGGAAGGGGATAAACATGGGGACTCAGATTCACATATTAAGCTAAAGGACAATGTTGGCCCAACAACAAATGGGTATAAATTGGCCAGGAATCAATTTAGACTGGCAATTAGAAGACAGTTTCTGACCATCAGAGGAGTGAGGTCTGGAGCAACTCACAGTAGAAGGAGTGGGGGCAAACAGTCTAACTAGTTTTAAAATGGAGCTTCATAAATTTATGATCAGGATTATATGATGAGGCTGACATGTTTCTAATGACAGAAGGATGTACTCTGACCATCCAGCCCAGTCCCCTGGCACCCTTACTCAGTGTTAACACCTTATTCCATGAGTGGTCTCAATGGGTAGGTCTACATTGAAGCTGAAAGCGTGCTTCCTAGCACAATAAGATAAATATGCACTAGCTCTGCTTGGGTTAGTGTAACGCCCGGCAGGCGAAGGGGCAGCCGAGGGCGGTAGTCGAGTGTGCACAGGTGGTTGAGTAGTCAGCAGGTCAAACCATATCAGAGGTAATCTGGGGTAATGGATAGCATTCTCACAGGGGGTCAGTAATCAGAAGTTCCAATCCAACGGGCCTGCTCAGTGGGTTGGCATGACAAGGCAGCAGGACAACAAGGCAGGGTCGGGTGAGGTGAACTAGGGAGTAACCAGCAAACACTGGTCCGTTGCTCAGACCGCTTCCTCTTCTTATTGGGGTCTTTACACAGTCCAGATATCCAATGAGAGTGCTGTCTGTACAACCAATCAGGGGCCTGGGTTGTGGCTGACGTAGGCCTTTATCAATAAGGCTGTTGGTCAGGGATAGTAGTAGTTCAGGGTACAGCAGCTAAGGACGCTGCCAAAGGACCTCATGGGCCTGGCTCAGTAGTGGGGTCCTCCCTGCTAGCACTCTAGAAACAGAAATATCACTGGGAGCAACAAGGGCACTAGCTCAGGCTAGCTATCTGAATATGTCCCCCGGAAGATGTGTACTTTAGCTATGCTGATGTTGTTAGCACAGTAAAACA
Organism: Trachemys scripta elegans; assembly: GCF_013100865.1. NCBI lineage: Eukaryota > Metazoa > Chordata > Testudines > Emydidae > Trachemys > Trachemys scripta. The sequence continues at coordinate 5,750,339 of NC_048303.1, forward strand.
AGCAGAGCTAGCATATACCTTTCTCCCCACACCGGGAAACGTGCACCTATGCAGTGTAGACATAGCTAATGACTCCTGATCTCCTTTCCCCCAGATCTATTTCTTATCATGCCAAAATCTGGAGCCTTGAGTACTTTGCAGTGTCTCTTCAAACAAGCTTTATTGTCTTCTCTATTCTTCAAGTGCTCAGACTTCCCATTATTTATATAGGTCCTAATCCTGAAAACATTTATGTATCATATTTACACAATGTGAGTAAGTCAGTGGGATGATTTGGGTGTGCAAAGTTAAGTAAACACATAAATTGATACCTTGAACTGTAGTGGTCCCCAGCGTGTGCTAGGTGTTGTATGAACAGATAGGAAAACAGAGTCCCAATGCCAAGGATTTCACAATCTAAAAAATAGTTCACCGCACTCATACCAGGAGTGCCATATGGACATCAATGAGGTTACACCTCTGAGTAAATTCAGCTGGGTGTGGCCCATTTGTGACAAGAATATTTTGCATTACCAGATTGCTGAGTCAGAAATATATTTCTAGGCTCCATGCATGTGCCACCTACATGCACTCACACACCAATACATACAGCCATACACTGGCTGAAGGCAGTACATATAACATGCTAAACACTGCACAAAACAATGCTGCCAAATTCCATTGTTTAAATACTTTTCTTTGTATTGTATAATGTGGTGGTTATTATTATTTAAATAGGAGTCTACACCTTGATGATTCAATAATTCAAGTGAATCAGTGGGGAAATAAAACTTCCTCTAAATCAGAAGATGACCAGATCCAGATGACTGGTAAAAACGTCCCTTGATCGGTAATTATATATTCATTCTTGTTAAAGATTGTTTGTATAGGAAAAAAATAGGAGGGGAAGGTGGGAGGTTGAGTGCACTGTTGATTTAAATCTGTAGCAGGAAGCCATGTGGAAAAGGCCTAGATAAGGTTCTATGCAGAAGCACTGCAATGAAACAAAGAGAAAGTAGTTTTAGGGACAATTCTGTGTTCCTTGTTCTAAATAAAGTTCCTGGTTCAGTATTAGAAGAAAGTGACTCTCTTTGTGATGCTTTACCACTGTCATGGGGATGCACAAATCTATATGATATGGAAGATTTCACTAGGGCTAAATTGCAGGGCTGGTCGTGATATGATACGATTTGCTGAAAACATTAAAGCAGAGTTCCTTGTTATAAGGTCATGAACATAGAATCATAGAATATCGGGGTTGGAAGGGACCTCAAGAGGTCATCTAGTCCAATCCCCTGCTCAAAGCAGGACCAACACCAACTAAATCATCCCAGCCAGGGTTTTGTCAAGCCGAGCCTTAAAAAACCTCTGAAGATGGAGATTCCACTATCTCCCTAGGTAACTCATTCCAGTGCTTCACCACCCTCCTAGTGAAATAGTGTTTCCTACTATTCCTACATAGGCCTACTTCAAGCCTTTCTCCCACTGAGGAGCCCCCTACTGTCTTGGATCAGAAGGTGTATTTGTCCAGCTCTGACAAATGGGTGCTCTGGGTGAAAAAATCTGTCTCATCCCTTTAGAAACACAGAAAACCGAGCTCCATGAAGATTTGTGGCACTCTGCATTTGTAGGACATTGCTTGTATGAGACACACCCACCTCGATCTCTGATCAAAAGTCCAAAGAAAGATGAAGCCCTCAGGAAGCCTGATCATACATCCTGGGGAATATCCTTTCCCAAGCCCAAATCTGGCTGGTAAACATTTTTCACGAGAGCACGAATCACCACAGCTATCAGACCCCAGGGGGAAACCTGCAGGGATCCCAAAGCACCAGAGGATAAAAAAATGCCATACTGGGTCAGGCCAATGGTCCATCTAGCCCTGTAGCTAGGGCCAGATGCTTCAGAGGGAATGACGAGAACAGGGAAACTTTTCAGTCGTCCATCACCTGTCAAGACCAAGCTTCTGGCAGTCAGAGTCTTAGGGACACCCAGACTGTGTGTTCTTGACCACCGATCCTCCATGAACTCATCAAAGTCTTTTTTTAACCCAGTTTTGAACCAGACGGTGCGTGTCTTTCCTTCTCACGGCTGCACAGCTCCAGCAGGGCAGTATGTTGTGTCCAGTGGGAGTTTTGCTTGAGTAGAGACTGAATACAGATGACATGATTCAGCCTAGCCTAAAATAATAATGCCTAATTCTTATATAGCGCTTTTCATCAGAAGGCAGGTCAGTATCATCCTCCCCATTTTACAGATGGAGAATCTGAGGCACAGGGAGGTGAAGTGACTTGCCCAACACCGTCAGGGAGGTCAGTGGCAGAGTGGGGAATAGCTCCTATATTTCCTCAGTTCCAGGTCAGTGCACTATCCACTAGTGTCTCCCTGAATTCAAGCTGGGCTATTGAGTGGATGGGGCAGGAGATTTTCCATAAGGTGAAGGGAACATTGCCCAGCAACAGCAATATAAAGCCAGTATTAATGCTGGCAGGAGACCTGAGCACTGGCCTTCAGCCTTAGAGCCATTTGCACCAGGGCTCCACTCCTCCTCCTCACCGCCTGATAACTGACCATCCTTTCTTCACTTCCTCATCTTCTTTGTATTGATCTTTCATCATATAATTGGCGCAAACAGCAGAAGGAAGGCTTAATGACAAACATTACAATGAATAAATAATTACAGCCACAAATCGTCCTCAACCAACTGATTATTTGTTCAGTGACAACATGACAAGTAATTGGCTTTACATAATTTACAAGAATGCCGGCAAGTGGGCTTTTTTTTTTCTTTTAGTTTTTTTAATAGTTATATTAAATATAACACGTTATCATGCTTGAAATACCCTTTTAAAGACAGCAAGGGCTGGACTTTATAATCAGTTTATGGCGTCCTTGTGTGCCACTCAGTAGGGACCTGGAAACTGGTTGCAACTGATCAGCAGAGAATTCTCTTGCTGGATGCTTTAGCAGTGCCCAGGTCTCAGGACGAGTGTGTGCCCAAGGGAGCTTGTTTGAAGCTTGCCCTTTCGATGAGTTTCTTCCCAGGCGATGAGCCCAATAGGCCAAAGGGGAAGAGGTTAGATGAGAGGATTATGATGTATAAAGAGGAGCCCAGAGCACAATTAGTGGGGAGAGAGATCAGGATAAAGGTGACACAGGCAAAGGGTACAGGAAAAAACCTGCAGAGAGCCGGCACTTGCTGGGCAGGCCTGCAAAGGCCTGCGAGGCCCTAGATGGAGGACTGCCAGGCTGGCGAAGCCTTGGTAATGTATCAGAAGGACTGCTGTGCCCACCGGAAAGGCTGGGAGCTACTGAGCATGGTGGAAGCAATTGCTGAATCTGGAAGAGATAGCTGGGCTATTTTGGCTTTGAGTTAAACTGTTATTTGATGGTCATCAGCCATACCCTGGAAGGGAAGAGTCATTCAAAAGCACCAGTTGTGGTGGTTTGACTGAAGAGGAAGAAGGTAGACGGAGGCAGTGGATGGATCTGACATCAGATTCAGTGAGTCCCTGCGACCAAAGAAAGCTCCTGGATGGTCGGGACGGCCTGGTGTCTCTAACCTTTCATCTTGGTCTCAGGGATGTGCTGGAGGTAAAGGGGAGGGCTTGCACAGCAATCTGCACTGACTTAGAGACCTTCCAACAGCTTTAAGATGCCTTGGATCCAAGGCTGGCCTTGAGAATCAGGGAGCTGAATGTGGCTTCCTGGCACCGCACCCCTGCACCTCACTTTGCTCACTGTAAAAGACTCCAGGATTAACATACACACTCAAACCTGGGTACCTATAGTCAGACCCCTAAATCCATATCTAGACACCAAAATATAAGGTTGGCCTGACTTACATACATGCCGAGCATCTACAGTCCCCACTGAAGTCAAAGGGAATCATAAGTGCTCAGCACCTTTGGAAATCAATTGACTTTTATTAGGTGGCTTAATATGGGTCTCTGGAGCTTAACTACGCATGCCCAGGTTTGGAAATGTGGGCCCAGGTTTGGAAATGTGGGCCGTTGTGCCATTTAAGCAGAGCCCTGGGAGAAAATTGTCTGCTTCTGATGTTACTTTGACGTTCTAAATGTCTATGGTGAATTCTGGTGTCCTCTGGTAGCCACTGTTTGCTGCACTATTTTTCTGTTTGCCTTTATTTAATCTACAAGCCCACCCTGGCACAAACAAAGACTCTAGTCATCACTTGGAACACCAGCGGCTGTAAGTTCCCCTTGTTACCTCAGTCCTGAGTCACCTCTCTTCTGAACACACCCCAAGAGCGATTTCAGAACCGTTTGGGGGTTGTATGACTTAGAACAACTTACTAAGGGTCATGGTGGGTTCTCCATCACTGACATTTTTTTTTAAATCAAGATGGGATTTTTTTTTCTAAAAGACCTGCTGTAGGAATTATTTTGGGGCAGTTCTCTGGCCTGCATTACACAGGAGGCCAGACAAGATGATCATAATAGTCCCTTCTGGCCTTGGAATCTATAATAGGAGCAACTCCTTGATACTCACCTGAGTCCATTGAAATGAGAGGAATGAAGAAGACTGCAGACCAGTTTTGAACCAAGATTCCCAATGCCAGAGGCCAAAAATGCTTTATTCATTACAGGACCTTTCTTGCAGAAAGCACCATAACTAATGACCACATGTTGAATGAGTAATGACCTGAAAATGGCATGATTTGCAGTATGATGTGCTGGCAGAAAGTTTGCTAACACCTCCCAGTTGTGCACTTTCCAGAAACTCACTGTACATAAACATAAAGGGCTGCAATCTGTCAGTTAATATTAATGTGGTCATTTGCTGGGGAGTTGAAATAACATGATGCACATGGGACTTGCTACCCTGACCTATTTGGTGGTAGTGATTCATTAAATGGTCACTTATTTGGACAGCAGCACCTATTTGCACCGCTATTAAAATTCTAAGAACTTAACTAGGTATTTACTGCTTTCAAATAGAAATTTGCACCAAGGTTAGCTGCAGACCAGATTTTCCATTATTCAATACAAGAAAGAAGTAGAAATTCAAATACAGCCATTAGAGAAGGGTGGGATGCTTTGCCAGGAATGACTTAGTCCAGATTGTGCTGAGTGGTTGAGCCATTATCTGGGTGCTTCTGAGCATGGGGTACCTAGCTATTACCACAAGGTAATCCACCCACCTGATTTAAGGAGACATCAGTAGTGAGTGGTGGTTAGAGTTGTGCAAACAGTTGATGATAAACCCCCAAACTTGGCATTTATATTATTATTATTTATCATTTCTGTTACCATAGTGCCAAGGTCATGGACTGGACCCTCAGTATGCTAGGCACTGTACAAACAATGAACAAAAAGGCAGTCCCTGCCCCCAAAAAGTTAACAATCTAAGCAGATTACATTAGGAACTTGCATCTGTGACCTGGTTCATCAATGTTTGCAAATTTGGACTGAATTTTCCATGAGTGAGTAGGGAGTTAGTTTAGCCATGTGAACTGGCAAATTCTCTTTGTGCTCATCAGTAATTTGCAAACTAAACCACCGCCACAGGCATGTGTGGGGAACCCCATGAAAACATAGAATTTCATACTGTTTTAGATACTGTATGTTTCCCAGTCAAATGCTCTCGTCAGTACACTTAATTCCTTCATCAGGAAACAATGTCAACTGACTTTGACTTTGACTTTCTTTCTTTTCTGGCAGTGCTTAGATTTCCAAGTCATGGATCACGATCTCATTCTGCTAGGTACTCTACAAACATAATTAGATGATGGTTCCTGCTCCGGAGACCTTACAACTTAAGAGAGGAGACAATAGATGGATACAGGCAGCCAGGGAAGCACAACGAAAGTGAGACACTATTGGGCAGTGTAACAGGCAGTGGTCTCAGCACACCAGCTACCTAACTGTTGCCAAGTGGAAGTTTTCTAAGAAATAGAATAAGAGATAACCCATTGAACTCATTGTCAGGGGATATTGTGAAGACCAAACGTATAACTGGGATAAAAAAAGAATTAGATAAGTTCATGGAGGATAGGTCCATCAATGCCAAGTAGTCACAAGGGTCAAGGGATGCAAACCAATGCTCTGGGTGTCCTTGAGACTGACTGCCAGAACCTGGGACTGGACAACAGGGGATGGATCACTTGATAATTGCCCTGTTGTGTGCATTCCCTGTAAAGGATCTGTCACTGACCACTGTCAGAAGACAGGTAAGGGGCTAGATGGACTATTGGTCTGATCTAGCATGGCCGTTCTTACGTTCTTATGACCAAAATCTATTTTTGTCTGACAGCTGGTTGGTGTCTCTATAAAAATGAGGGCAAAAAACCTAACTTACCACATATTACTGATTCTCCAAAATGGTTTGAGCTATTTCTTTTAGTTGAAGAAATAACCGCCTGATCCGTCCTCTGCACAACATAAAAGAGTGAAAAATTATAGCGACAAAGCTGTAGTGTCATCAGCCACTTGTTTTTGAGGTAGCTGCAATCCAAGGGAAAGTCAATAGAAGTTGGGTACCTAAGATCCTTAGGTGTCTTTGAAAATCCCACCATAAAGCACTGGGTCTTTTGGGAGAATGAACCTCAGATGGTGGACAGGGTATAGTGGACATCCTGTCCCTTGGTCCCATGTGTCTGATGCACTTTTCAGCCAGCCTCACTGTAGTGTTTTATTTACCCCTGCCAGGCAGGGTTCCACCAGAAACCTGCCTGTTTTCCTGCCAGCTTTCCTACCAGGCTCCTTCGCCGCCCTCCTGGCAGGCGGCTAGGGAGCCCAAGTTTCCAGTTACCCCTCCTCTGCCTGGAGGGCTAATGGGGAGCTGAGAGCCTAGAAACCCTAGAAGACCCAGCTACCAAGTTATTAGCTTAGTGACTCATTAGCAGCCCAAGCACCCAGGACTTCTAGGGTTTCTGGCTCCAGGGCGGCCTGCTAAGTGGTCTGTCTCAGATTCAGGGTTCCTAAGCCTTCAAGTCTTCCTTGCTTTCCAGAAGCCTGACACACAGAGTGCCGTGGGGCCAGGGCTCCCGGTAGAGCTGCGGGCAGAATAGCAATCCTGCTACATTTTGAAATTTTGGGTTTTCGCTCCAAATCAGAAACAAAATCAAAATTTCTACATATCAAAATCCTGTGCAGAATGGAATTACTGTTCTCCACCCAGCTCTAACTGTTGGAGATAACGAGGAAGTTCAGTTCCTGTTCAGTTATCCCCTCTGTTGAGAGTGTCAATAAAAGACCCACTTAGAGTCAATGGATTTTTGGGCTGCAGACTCCGGTGGCTGGACCTTGTGAGTCCTTACTCAAATGAGCAGCACTGATACACATGAATAGTCCCATGATAGACGGCAGTGGGTCAAATTCTTTATCCACTTGTTGGTCAGTCCTTACTCCAATAAAAGTCCCATGAGCTTTAATGTAATTTTGAAATAACTGAGTTGGGAGTTCTTGATTTCTCTGATCTAATACCCACTGGAATCAATGGAAAAACTCCCATCAGTGTGAGTTGGATACATGTGCTTCCGGGATAAGTAGGAAATGTGGTTGAGTGAATAGGACACTGGGCTAAGATTCACGAGACTGAAACAAATTCTTGTCTTAGCCACAGATGAATTCATATGCCTGTGTGACCTTGAACAACTCTCTCCCCCATTGTGCCTCAGTTTCCCATCTGTAAAATGGCAATACTATTTTCCAGTCTCTCAGGAGTCTTATGGGGTGGGAGTGAATCCATTCATGAATCTCAGGCATTCAGCTACTGTGATGATTACAGACATATAAATACACGGCTCAAAAGAGCAACTTTAAGCGACTAGCCTGATGATAGAATCATAGAATAGAATCATAGAATCATAGGGTTGGAAGGGACCTCAGGAGGTCATCTAGTCCAACTCCCTGCTCAAAGCAGGACCTAATCCCCAACTAAATAATCCCAGCCAGGGCTTTGTCAAGCCTGACCTTAAAAACCTCTAGGGAAGGAGATTCCACCACCTCCCTAGGTGACCCATTCCAGTGCTTCACCACCCTCCTAGTGACAAAGCTTTTCATAATATCCAACCTAAACCTCCCCCACTGCAACTTGAGACCATTACTCCTTGTTCTATCATCTGGTATCACTGAAAACAGTCTAGATCCATCCTCTTTGGAACCCCCTTTCAGGTAGTTGAAAGCAGCTATCCAATCCCCCCTCATTCTTCTCACCAATGCTGAATAGAGGGGAATGATCACGTCCCTCAATCTGCTGGCAATGCTCCTACTTATACAGCCCAAAATACCATTAGCCTTCTTGGCAACAAGGGCACACTGTTGACTCATATCCAGCTTCTCGTCCACTGTAACCACTAGGTCCTTTTCTGCAGAACTGCTGCCTAGCCACTCGGTCCCTAGCCTGTAGCAGTGCATGAGATTCTTCTGTCCTAAGTGCAGGACTCTGAACTTGTCCTAGTTGAACCTCATCAGATATCTTTTGGCCCAATCCTCTAATTTGTCTAGGTCCCTCTGTATACTATCCCTACCCTCCAGCACTCCTCCCAGTTTAGTGTCATCTGCAAACTTGCTAATGGAGCAATCCACACCATCCTCCAGATCATTAATAAAGATATTGAACAAAACCGGCCCCAGGACCGACCCTTGGGGCACTCCACTTGATACCGGCTACCAACTAGACATGGAGCCATATATCACTACCCATTGAGCCCGATGATCTAGCCAGCTTTCTATCCACCTTATAGTCCATTCCTCTTTAACTTGCTGGTAAGAATACTGTTGGAGACCGTATCAAAAGCTTTGCTAAAGTCAAGGAATAACACGTCTACTGCTTTCCCCTCATCCACAGAGCCAGTTATCTCATCATAGAAGGCAATTAGGTTTGTCAGGCATGACTTGCTCTTGGTGAATCCATGCTGACTGTTCCTGATCACTTTCCTCTCCTCTAAATGCTTCAAAATTGGCTCCTTGAGGACCTGCTCCATGATTTTTCCAGGGACTGAGGTGAGGCTGACTGGCCTGTAGTTCCCAGATCCTCCTTCTTCCCTTTTTTAAAGATGGGCACTACATTAGCCTTTTTCCAGTCATTCAGGACCTCACCCGATCACCAATGGCTCTGCAATCCCATTCGCCAATTCAAAGATAATGGCCAATAACTCTGCAATCACATCCACCAACTCCTCTAGCCCCCTTGGATGCAGCGCATCTGGCCCCACGGACTTGTGCTCGTCCAGCTTTTCTAAATAGTCCTGAACCACTTCTTTCTCCACAGAGGGCTGGTCACCTTCTCCCCATACTGTGCTGCCCAGTGCAGCAGTCCAGGAGCTGACCCTGTTCGTGAAGACAAAGGTGAAAAGAGCATTGAGTACATTAGCTTTTTCCACATCCTCTGTCAATAGGTTGCCTTCAGTAAGGGCCCACACTTTCCCTGATCTTTTTATAGCCTTTTTATACTGGCATTCAAAGCTGTGACACAGAAGTCAGTGATTAGGTATATCATCATTATTCCAGCCTCAAAACCCTGCAAGATAATAATCAGGATTTGAGAAATTATAAAGATAATTCTTACATAACACAAAGCTCATTATTTGGGATCCCATCCTTTCCCCCAGCACCACCATCCTCGCTCAGCCTTTCTTCTTTGAATATTAAGCAATATTATTTCATGTGTACTTTATACCATGTTCAGAATTAATGGCATAATTAGCCATGGAAAATATTTAGTTGTTGCTATGTGTTTATTTATGTTCTCGGGATCATGTAAAGTTCTGCTACATTAAAATTTAATTTGAAAGAAAAAGAGTTTTATTCATTTTTCAGTGTAATGACCATTTCTGTGTAGCTTATATGAATAATAAAATATGGCTTGAACACACTTTTCCATTTGTTTTCTGGGCATTTATGTAAACTCCTAAAAGAAAACACCGTAATGCTTTGTTGGCTGACTATTTGACAGAGAATTGTAGACATATATTTTGTTCTCCACATCCTGTCAGTGAATATTCACAGCCCTATCCATTATTGAGCAGTTAATTTGTTAATCAATTGATCAGTTGGTTTGGGGATATTTGGCTCGGAGATTAACAAGCACACTCGCACAAAAATCTTGTCTCTCTGGTAAATTCAGGGACACTGAAGTAGAACGTAAAGCGTGCTTGTGTTTACAGATCTTGATTGAAGCTGACACAGGATGGCAAACAATGGAAAGGAAACCTTTCCTTGCAGCATAAACATGTTGGCCCAAATCTTATGGTCCTTACAGAAGAGGTGATTGTCCTGTCCATGGTGCAACCTGTGGAAGGAGGCCCTATTGAGGGAAAACTGTGACTTTGCATTGAATTGATCCATTGAGCAGGGTGATATACCCAGCCTACGAACAAACAGGGATTTCTCTCTATCTTGGGTACATCTGGGGCCCACATTAACATAGAATCTGACCAGAGCACAGTCTTCGATGAGTATATCCTCACAACACCCATGTGAGGTGGGGCGGCGATGCTATTAACTGAGGCTTTGAGTGTCTAATTGACTTGCCCAAAGTCACATAAAAGGTCTGTGGTAGAGCAGGAAACCTGGGTTTTCAAGTTGAGGCTTGTACTTTAACCACTGCACCCTCCTTCCACTTCGGGCACCAGAAGATTCCCAATAGTCATGTGAAATATGAAGTGTTTAGCTAACTCCACTGACAGCCAGTGTTTCTACACTGCTTAGCTGGTGAAAACGGACCTTGGGAAACTCAATGGAGCAGTGGTATGCTTCACCTGTGCTCTACTCAAGACATTTGGCAACAGCACTACAGGAGTGCTCCACAGAGTCGGCACTTATGCAGGTGTGTCTACTTGATTATGCTACTGGTTCAATGCACTTGGGGATATCAGCCACAGCACCCCAGGGACATTCTTCTTGTGAACTTTAGCAGCACCACAAGGGGGTTTTAGGCAGAGCAAAGAGCAACAGCTCAGGGCTGAAGTTTGCATGGGTCTCTTAGCAGTGCTTCAGTTGCAGTCTACTTGGGACACCCAGTAGCAGCACAAGTTCTCACTACCTAGGAAACTTGACAGTACAGCAAAGAGTTCCATCTAGGACACAGCAGTGTGTGCATCCGACCTGAAAATCAGCTGCACAGTGGGTGTATAAACCCTGGCATGTGCAACATTCACTGTGAAGAGGGATACTAACAGATGGGAGATATGGGACGTTTGCACACCTCTGCGACCTGGCCATGGATAATAGTGCAAAAAAGCTGTTTTCTTGCTTCTTATAGGATTAATTTGCATGTTCCGCATCCCCTTCATGACCAAGTAGTGTGCTTTGTGGGCTAAGGCAGGGGATATCTTGACAACAAAAGGAAAAAAGATGGGACCGGAATAATATCTCTACTGAAATCCTGCCATCGCGAGCCAAATTCTGCAATGAGATGAGCGTGCAGGGCACCAACTGTCTTCGATGGGATTGGCATGTCGGCATCCAAGAGCAGGGTTTAGCCTCTTATGTTTGTATTTTTCAGAGGAGCAGGATGCACATTGAGAATACTGGGACATGAACCAGCATTGGGAGGAAATCCAGAGCCTTCGAAGGCTGCCATGGTGCTAACTGCACTGACTGAATTACATTGTAATGCTCCTCCACATCAGATGCTCAAGTGATTTTTTTGCTTTAGGTTGAACAGGTTCCAGGATTACCAGATTTACCCTTTTGGTTTGGAAGGCCATTTCCCCCTGTTGATTTGCCTGTGGTAGAACAACAAGCATAACACAGAGACAAAATCAAGAGAAACAAGAAGAGAGGGTGGGGGGAGCGAACCAACAACTTGTTTATCAGATTCAAGTCGAACCATCTGTTGTTAATGATTAGATCTTCAGCTTCCAATTTTCATTTGAATGTTATTGCTCATTTCTAGCTGGGTACCGAAACGCCACTTACCACTGCAAGCAGGATTCTAAATAAGAGACTATTTGGATTGGAAATCTGCTGGAGGAGGAAATTATGTTGTCTATTATACAGCACAATACCGTTGCTAACACTGATACTTTCTGGTGGGCATGTTGTGAGAGATTTAAAGAAGGGAACTCAGGGTGGAAGGCACATTTAGAGGTGGGGTAAATTACACATGGGTTGAACTGGGCCTTGGTGAGTCCAAAGGGTCTGAATTTTGATCTTAGTTACAATGGTGTAAATCAGCGTTAACCCCATAGATGGGAATGAGGTTATTCTGGATTTACAGCAGCGTGGATCAGATCAGAAGCCAGCCTAGGGAATTTAAATTGGTGTAATTTACAGCAAGGTATTATAATGTGTATGTTAAATGAGAGGTAACCTACTTTAATTTGCACTTTATGCTCTCTTATTGGCTGCTTTTTGAGATACACCCTTTCAGCCCTCTGTATGTAAATTACACAAACTTAGAATCGCTTTGACTCCTTTAGTTCAATGTACAGTGTGTCTATGTAGTGAAATATTGCTAACACACCACCTTACACATCACCTCTGAATTTGGCATAGGAAATAGGGACTTCTGGGCTTGATTGCCATTTCTGTCTGGCCCTGGGGAAAAAAATAATCTCTGCGCCTCATTTTCCTCATCTATAAAACTGTGACTGGCAAGCCTCGCCTGAGTCATAAGGGAAACAGCATCAATAATATCCGTAGAAACACCATCCCACCATACATCATATGGCTCCCCAATACCATAACATCTGAGTGCCTCACACTATTTCAAGTAGTTATCCTCACAGTACCTCTGTGAGTAGGGCAGTGGTTCCCAAACTTGTTCCACTGCTTGTGCAGGGAAAGCCCCTGGTGGGCCGGGCCAGTTTGTGTACCTGCTGCGTCCGCGGCTTTGGCCGATAGTGGCTCCCGCTGCTTCCAGCAGCTCCCATTGGCCCGGAGCAGCGAACCACGAACAGTGGGAGCCGCGATCGGCCATACCTGTGGACGTGGCAGGTACACAAACTGGCCCGGCCTGCAAGGGGCTTTCCCTGCACAAGCGGCAGAACAAGTTAGGGAACCACTGGAGTAGGGAAATGCTACTTTATCCTTATTTTACTGAATGGAAACTAAGACACAGATGGATTTAGTGGCTTTCCCAAGGTTGCATAAGAAGCCTGTGGCAACGCAGGGATTGGGATGCAGGTCTGCCAACTCCTAGACTAGCATCTCTACCCCTAAACCTTCCTTCTTTTATCTGTAGTAGATGCTTTGTCTCATCTTCTTATATACCATGGCCATGAGACTGCTCTAAACACCTACAAGTATAATTTTCAAAAGCACCTGAGAGACTTAGGCTTCTATGTCCCATTTGCAGAAGTCACATAGGCATTTAGGACCCTAAGATTTCAGTGGTAGCTAGGTGCCTACATATCTTTGAGGATTTAAGCCTACATGTAACATGACATGAAAATGGACCTTAAGAGCCAATGATTCATAGACTTAAAGCCAGAGGGGACCATCATGATCATCCAGTCCAGGGGTTCCTAAACTGTGGGCTGTGAGACAGTCCCAGGTAGTCTGCCATGGGTAGAGTTTGGGAGGGCATGGGGGTGTTCCCCCCTAAATAGTATACGGTGGAGTGGCAGCCGGTGATTCACCCCCTTCCCCACCACGGTTAGAGGAATGCAGCACCCCCAGCAGGTGGGAGAGGGCAAAGTAGAGCCATGGGATGGTAGGTGGAGAGCGAGGAGAAGGGGCCAGCCCCGAGTGGCAGCAGTGCCCAGGATGGCTGTAGTAGGCTGGAGGGTTCGCAGATGTTCCCACTCTGAGATGCCACATCCAGCGCCAGCCTTAGAGCAAATGGCACCCCAAGAGAGGATTGTCTTCAGCACCCCTCCTTTTGCTAGTCTGTTGAATACCTTATTTTTATTTCATTTGTAGGGCATTTCATGACTTCGTTGCACAATTTGCATGCATGATTTATCCCTGTCAAATAAGATGATAGATTTGCATGCTAAAATCGGTAAATCTGTGTTTATTCATGCCATATATAAGCAAATAAAAAAAATGTTTCCTCTAAGTTTACAGAAATGTTTTAATTTTAAGAATAACTGAACTCTACTAACGTCAATAAATTGAACTGTGCACCAACATTGGGTGGATCAGTATTAAACGGTTACAGTAGAATTTTAATCCTAATCCTTTGTTCTTCAATTTCTTCTGCACTGGGACAGTCACTGCTTCCTAAAGCCTGGTCTATGTTGTTCTGCTTCAGATATTTTCCCATCAACTTTGCCCCTTGCTGCAAACTAGATTACAATTGAGCTTTTTGCGTCCTATACTGAGCTCCTAAAGGCTTCTCTGGTGGGCATCTTTTATTTTCTATTGAAAACAGACAATTTTAGGAGAGCCAAAGTCTATGATCCACCATCCTCGAAAGTTATCAAACATCACGTGTTAAGCACTGCAAAAGAAATAACAGTATTTCTGTTATATTGTTGCATAGATAGGGGTTTCATAGATATCTCTGGCATCTCATTAAATATATCTTTATTAGTCACTACTTACAATCTGCAAGTCTTAAAACACAAGTACACTTTCACAATTACACAATAAAACAAGGTTCACAATATCACAGCTGGGGTCTCACTTCATTCTTATATCTCACTGACTGACTGTCAATGCCCCGCCCCTTATATACTAATGAGGGCGTGGCTGACAACGTTCTAGGAGGTTTGAGGAAAATATAGTTCTCAGAAAGTCTGGAAGGTTCCACAAGATTCTACAAGCTCCAGAACATTCTAGAAGTTTAGTGAAAAATGAATCTACATATGAAATACCTGAAACATGGTACTTCAAACATTCTATTTTCCCTTTTGTTGCTAGCAAGAAAAACAGCCCCCGAAGCCTGGCGCCCCCCAAATGCAGCACCCCAGACAGTCGCTTGGGTTGCCTGCCCCTAAATCCAGCCCTAGCCGTATCCTGCGATTCGTGGTTGTTAAGTCCCTTGGAGTATCAGCCCCGCAGAAACCCCCCACCCCCAGGGATTGGGGCTTGGCAGTGGGTGATTGGGTAATGACCAGGCCCAAGACATCTTCTTGTGCCTAACACTGGCAGCCCCAGAGCCCTTCCCTCATTCCCAGGCAGGAGGTTCCTATGAGGCGCGCCAGGGTGCTGGGTGGGTGACTGGGGCAAGGTTGTCAGCTGACCAGTTCAAAGCACTCAGTAGGCCGTTGAGGGAGAGGGTGTCAGTGGGGGCTGGTTGTGGCACTTGCTGGGCCCCTTTGCCCTCTCCCTGGGTCTGGTCCCTGCTGAGGCAAGGGGTTGTGCACGGTCCACAGGACCCCTCTCCCTGACGGACGTGTGTTAATAGTGAGCCACAGTACCTACCGCAGCTGCACAAGTGGGCCTCAGGGGAAAAAGTTTGGGAAGCCCTGAGCTAGTCTGATATCCTACTCATTGCAGGCCACCAAACCTCATCCACCCCCTTCTGTAGTCGGCCCATAACCTCTGTCTGAGTTCCTGAAGTCCTCAACTCTTCATTTAAAGACTTCAAGTTACAGAGAATCCACCATTTACTTTAAGTCGCTTCGGTCCTTTAGAAAAATTTACCCCTAGACACAGCGCCAGTGTGGTAACAGTCTGATTTGTTTCAGTTTGTTTTGTTTACTTTACAATCTTATTCTACTTATAGGATCTCTGTGCTCTTGTACTTATGGTTCGTGACAGAATCTTAATTCACTATTTTTCACAGCTTACATTCACTATGAGGAATTTGTTCTATTGATTGCAGGTAATTACATTTTATTTGTTGGTTTCCATCATTAATGTGGTTCATATGGAGGCCTGACCTACAATCCCTAAGGTAAAAACAGTATTGTTTTATCAACAGTTTGCCTTGTTTTTTAGCATCTAATGAATAGAAAGAGAGAGGTACCAGGAGAAGTTCTTAAGAGGGGCTGTTTTCACTGAACAAGAAGACAGCTGGGATACCAAACCATTTGTGCTTTTTGACAGTATGTGAAGTGGTTTAGATGCTACCCTGTTTGATAACTGAAGGATTCTGAATTGGAAGAGCAGGTGGGGGGTTCCTATTGACTCAATACTGTCTGTACCTCTGGTGTGTTCTCTCTATGACTCTTCAAGGTGCTTAGCTGTTGTTTATTCACAATAAAATCAGTTTGAAGGACATCATTACAAAGTGGTGGCCCGTAAGGACATTTGGCCAAGAGTCTCTTTGTCTCCCTCTACTGGCTGGATCACATATAGAGATTTATAAGTTTAGTACTGCTTCTTTGGTACTAAATCTACTACTGTCACTCAGGCAATAGATGTGCCTACGTTTCATTCCTGTGGGCCCAGGTTCAATTCCTGCAGTTAGCACACCAACGAGCACAGGATTGATGGATTCCAATACCAATTTGCCTTAGCGTTGTGCTTTCTACATGTCCCATATCTACAGTGTGAGTTAGAAGATATCCATAAGGCTATAAAATAAAGAGTTCAGTCAAGCAGGAGCACTTTTGGATTAAAGTGAGAGGCCTGTGGTGCAGACGATCCTTTGTAACCTATTTGTAGTGCAGCATTTGAATCTGTTTCGTTCAAAGAACGGGAGAGAAGCAGTAGGGAGGAGATATGCATTTCAGTTGGAATACTCTGCAGGGCAGGTCAACTCAACTAGAAGAGGCCAGAAACATCTGGAAAAAAGGATGTGGCCACGGCAATTACTACATGTGCTCAATAGCTGTTTTTGAAATTGTACATAGGAAGTTTTCTGAGTGGGCAATCGCCTGTCAGGTCACATCCAGTCGCTCTCTGAACCAATCTGAACATGAGATGGGAATGGGGAAGGTAAGAAATATAGGAATTAAAGATGGCCCTGTGCACTCCATGGCTGATTAATGCCGGACCAAGAGATTTCTGCTGTGAGGGGCCCCATTAAATGTGCATACTACTTTGGATACAGGCTACAGATTACTGTTTCAGCATCAACCGAAGACCAGTCAACTATTAACCAAAGGGCTGGAACGCTGCTAACTATGATGATCCCAGACTGTTTGTTTAATGACAGAATTCTGAAGTGTTTGAAAGGACGGAGAGACTGCCATTCTTAAGCTCTGGAGAGTCCAGGTGGCATGTGTTACATATTATGGCCACCCTATAAAGACTGAGAAATCATCCCGGAGAGAAGATTGGAGGGGTATGTGTTTATACATTTGTGCTACAGTAAAGACGTGTAAATGTTATGAGGGCACCTTATATCCGAATATATGGAACAGCAACAAAGTGAGGAAGTCTGTAAGAAAACCAGTAGATTTACTACCTAATAGCTTTAGTTAAAAGTTATTCATAGTATTGTAAATACTATTTACAGTGTTTTACCCTATATACAAGGTTGTGTTCTATTTTCATGGTTTTCTGTGTACATTATCTGTTGGTTTTATAAATTCATGGAGGTTAAGTTGGATAAATTCATGCAGGTTAAGTCCATTAATGGCTATTAGCCAGGATGGGTAAAGAACGGTGTCCCTAGCCTCTGTTTGTCAGAGGGTGGAGATGGATGGCAGGGGAGAGATCACTTGATCATTACCTGTTAGGTTCACTCCCTCTGGGGCACCTGGCATTGGCCACTGTCAGTAGACAGGATACTGGGCTGGATGGAATTTTGGCCGTTCTTATGTTCTTCTTATTTTCTTATGTTTTACTAAGCAACAGTGTGGTTCTCTTTGAAGTTTACTGTAAACTATTACGATCCACTTCTTATTAGGGTTTTATATACACGTTCCTGGAGGTTTAACGCTGTGCAGTGCTTTCTGAAAAGTCACGAAAAGGCAGAACTCTGTCCTTTGCTTCAGGAGGAAAGAGAGTTGCATGGACTTACATACAATATTGAATCACCATCCTACTGTCCCATGAGCGACAGCTTTCAGCCCTCATGGTAAGATACCTGAAAATAATTGCAATGGCTATCATCTTGGCTGACATACTGGGATTGAACTGAGGACCTCTGGAGTTAAAAGCATTAGCTGCCACAACTTGATTTAAAGCGCCAAGGCTCTTGGTTAGGGTTGTAACAGATTCACATCTGCTGTGACCTGAGCATGGAGGAGATCTGTATACTAACCAGATATCAAGCGGGTAGCCGTGTTAGTCTGTATCCACAAAAACAACAGAAACAATGAGGAATCCGGTGGCACCTTAAAGACTAACAGATTTATTTGTGCATAAGCAGGGTTTTCATAAGTTACAGGTTCCTGTGTAGCTTCTCTCCTGTAGAGTTTTGAATCACAGCTTCAGGTGTTAGTAACTCCCCAAAGATTGATACCAAGAAGACTACTCACATGCTTAATGTTAAGCATAGGCTGAATAGCTTTATTACTTTTTGGCCAAAGTGCTCAGCGCTTCGCAGATCTGAGCCCTTATAAAGTGCCCTTTTACTGTAATATCAAGGGATGCAATCCTGCTTCGCTGACGCTAATGTGAGCTTAACAGTTGACTTGGGAGCAGGAGCAGTGTGTAGGCTGTAAATATTCATGAGCACGAGATGAGGGTTGGATCATTCCACAAAGCTGGGGCCAAAGGATCCCTCTGAAGTTTGAAGTGCGCATTTTATTATAGTCTTAAAGTTTAAGATTGCACCTGTGCCCCTGAAAGAAACTTCTTTTGCAGGAAGTCAGTACCATTAAATGGATTTCACCCTCTAGGGCAAGAAATTCCCGGCAGAAGTGGAATGTTAGGGTTCCAGTATTGTAGATGGGTTTAATTACCAGCTTATCTAAATGTTACTGCACCTGTGGACAGTAGATGTATTTTGACTTCATTCTATCTCCAGTATCAAATTAACTTTGGCAAAAGCCAATTAACTACTGTAAATTATTCTACTTCAATTAAACATTAGGGCCAAACAGAAGCAGTGAAGGACTTTAGTACATTAATTTGCAATCCATAGACTTACCAGGAGCCAAAAAGAAAAGTTGAATGGTTTCAGTAAGAAATGAGAAATTATCTGAAAGCAATGCAATAAAAAATAAGGATCAGGCTAACTGACATTATCATTTTAACTTAATTTGTCAACACAGTAATATATCTAGCTATATTAACTCAGTTGACAAATCAATTACAGCTATAATGAAACTTTATATGATTTTACTTTTATTTAATTAGTTTCATCAATGTTTTTTTTTATTTGCAACTGCACATTAATGTATCAAAGTATAAACGATGGAATAAAGTTAACTAGCAGTCCTCGAAACATACGTATTTTAGAGCCAAAAATATATATTGTGCAAAATGTTGTAAGTAATGCAAATTGCAATATGGATTGTTAAGCTGGCTAGAGCCCATTTTCTTAAATAATAAAAATAAAATAAATGGTAATAGTAATAATAATAACAATTATTATGATTATATAATCCATTTCTTTGTCACAACTATTTTAATTTCACAGACACTTCTCAAATAATAAATGAGAAATCTTTCCCCAGACATTTATTTTTTCTTCAAATCCTTTTTCTCCCATTGTATTCTCCACAAGGGAATGTAACTCCAACACAAACACAGGAAGTCTAAAAAAAGTGATATCCAGGTCGCTGGTGCTAAATACATTTGATGTATTATACACTGAGGGTAAGAGAGAAATTTGCCCTATCCTATTTTATGTATTTGTCTTTTTTAAAATGTTGTTCACCAGACACATTACTATCGTAGCAACTGCTGCATCAAATGGTAATTATACTAACTCTAAGCTATAGATCGCCTTCTTAAACAGACACAGGGAACTGCATTTTTGTTGCTCTGTGCAGTGCTTTCAAAGAATATTGTAGCACATGTTCCATGCAAACCCTAAGTGGCCTGATTCAGGAAAGGGCTTAAGAGCATGCTTAAGTCCATCCCATTTAAGAAAGCTCTTAAGCACGTTCTTAAAGTTAAGCCTGTGTTTAAGTGCTTCCCTAAATAGAGCTGAATTCGGGCTTTAGGTAGGAAATTATTATATCAAATCTACAGGAACTTTATAGCTGTTACTATGCTACGCAACATGATAATCTGGATTTTTACACTGAGGGCAAGGATAGAACTCAGCTCTTCCTCTTCTAATAACACAAGCCCCATCACTTGAACTAAAAGAGAATCATCAGTAGCTTTCTGCCAGTATAAAGCCAGTGAAACATAGTTAAGTGGTTCTAACCCCTTACTGGTGGAGAGATGAGAAGGATGGTCTAGTGGTGAGAACACTAACCTAGCACTTGAGAAGCCTGGGTTTAAATCCTTACTTTGCCCTAGATTCCCTGTTTAACCTTTGTCAAGTCACTTAGCTTCTCTGAACAAAGGTGTCCCATTTGTAAGAATAAGGAGGTGGTGGCAACATTTTCTTACCTCACAAGGGAGAGCTGAGTTAAAGTTTGTGAAGCATTTTAAGATTTCTTATGAAAAATGCTATGTATTATTTACATGTTAGCCAGTTCATTACAGTAATCATTAGGGAAGGGAGAATTGGATTGGATGAAATGAAAACTAGTCTAAAAGTGAACTGAATTTGAAACTTTTTAAAGGTTAATCTTTCTTTCTTTCTTTCTTTCTTTTTCTTTCTTTCTTTCTTCACTCACATCAGTTTGGTTCAGAAGCAGAACTAATGGGATCTGGCGCTCTTGGCCCAGATAAGAAGTAGTGCAGATGCCAAAGCAGTGGTATAAAAAGCAAGAGATGATAGAATTGGAAGGTGCATGGACAATACCCTAGCAATCATCCCTAAGCTGGAGATAGTGTTTCCTGAAGTTTCAGTTTGTGAAGAATTCACCAACCTGTGTTCCTTTCAAAATAATGACGAAGATTTGGGATAATGGGTGTCTAAAGTTTATCTCCTAAGTGTGCAGTTAGGCACCTGTGGCTTTTCAAAAGAGCCTATGTGATTTAGGAGCATACGTCCCATTCACTTTCAGTGGAACTTACACTCCAGTGTTGCTTAGGTGATTTTGAAAATTCCATTCTGTGATGGGACCTAATCCCCATAGCTGTAAGGAAAGGGAGAGAACCTAACTAGTTATGCTCTGCACCTGGGAGGTAATTAATTAGAGGAGGAGGAGGTAGGCTGTATAAGGAATGGAGGGAGCTTCATTAAGGGAAAACTCAGGAGAGAGAAACTAGAGAAAGTTCTTGCTCTCTGGGACTGGCCTGGAGGAGGGGCCAGTAGTTACAATTCGCTGTGGCCAGGAGATAGCTACAGGAGCACGGTGACTCCTGTGGTGAGGCCCTAGAGTAGTAAGAAGCCCTGAGCTAGGGTCTATGGGGACCAGGGAATGAGCTAGAGTCCCATGAGGGGTGGAAAACTAGTTTCAGTAATACTTGGCTTCCCAGCAGGGAAAAGCCTCTGGGGCTGTACCCTGACAGAGGGGAAGAGTTGAAGTTGAGCTCAGGAGGAGCAAAGGATCTCTTTGGTTTGCTTGTTTAAAGCTGAACCCCAGAAAAAGATCAATGGTGACTTGGCTGGAAGGCTGACCCACAGAAGACTCAATAAGGCAATCTGGAGAAGGGATGGGATGGAAGACTGACCATCATGGCTGAGGAAGTATGAGAGCAAAGTTCCCTGCAACACCAGTCTGGGATGAGGAGGTGTCCAAAAGGTAAGGATATGTCTTGACATACCCCTAAATAGGTGGCCTGATTTTCAAAAGGGCTTCATACCCCCAGTTCCTGTAGAAGTCAAGGGGACTTAAAATTAAGCACATGCTTATGTGTTTTGCTGGATGGGGTCTGAGGGTTCAGCCACTTTTCGAATCCAGCCCTTTGGAACCTACGTTCCCCCCGTATAATGAACAGTTTCATGTGTCCCAAAGTTTATCTGGAAGATACCATACCAGATATCATGGTGTTGCTCTACATAGCCCCCTCACACGTGCTACTAAAACTTGGTGATTCACCTGATCTGTAGCAGACAATAAAAATGTTAATTTTCTCCAAACGGTGCAGTTCTAATATCTTGTCTTTCAACCCTATCTATCTGCTTTAAAAGTTAAAGGCGGCTGGTGAATGGTCCAAAATTCATGCAGCAATTTCCACAAAACAATTTTCCAATATGGCAAATACTCACTTCATCAGCACCCTGGAAAATAAAGAGGAACAAGTGCTTAAAAAGTGAGCCAAAGAAAGTTGGGGGAGAGATTATTCAGTGAAACAGTGCACTGAGCCTAGTGATGTTGCACTGAGCCTAGTGATGTTGCATGCGAGAAATATAAATTGAGGATTGTTCCTTGGGGAACCACGATGGACTGGAGAAATCTTGAACAAAACTGCATTGTGTTTCCTTTTCCTCAGTAAGCATCATTGAGTTTCATTTTAAAGGCACACAATCTGGGTTAAAGCTAATTATTTGAAAAAACAAGTTAAAATTAGTTTCAGCTCATGAGTCCCATTCATTTACGTACAAATTTCCCTGCCAATTTGCATGGGTTTTTTTTATCAGCTTTGTGGGGGGTTTTTACATGTTTTCTTCCCTCTGTTATTGTGAGGAAGATCAACAAAAACAGGGGAAACTGACTAAATGACTGTACTTTGGGAACAGGAGAACATGACTATCCTGCACAGTGATGGCAGATGCACAAAATAAAAAGACTGAAAAAAATATATTTATCTATACCATAGGTACTTAAATGGACCCCTTTACTATAGTATCTGAGCACTTAACAAGTGTTAATGTATTTATCCTCACAATATGCCTATGAGGTGGGGCTATGTTAGTATCTCCATTTTACAGATGGGAAAACTGAGGCCCAGACTAAGTGACTTGCCTAAGATCACACAGAAAGTCTGTAGCAGAGCTCAGATTTGAACCAGGTTCTCCCAAGTCCCTGTGCCCTAATCACTGCACTCTAATCCCTTTGAGCTATAGAAATTTCAGGTATCATTTTAAAAAACAGTGGGTCAATTTTTTTTTCAAAGTTACAGCATCCTTTTCATCTAGGGCCTACTCTCGTTCCCATTCAAGTCAATGTCAAAACTCCCACCAACCTATTCTATAAAGTTCTTATACTGTGCTCCACACCATAGTTTCTGGGAGACTTCAGTGGTGAGGTTCAGCAGTTTAGGAAATAATATAAGGATTTTTTTGTTTGTTTGTTTCACTGGTGGCTTTAGTGGCTCTATTCAATATTTGCATTGGTGTAGCTGGGTGCACAATTCCTTCCTGTACCCCTTGTTATTAATTTGCTCTATAAATAGTTAATTAAAATGATGATAATGATCTTAATCCTGTCAGTAACATTTGTGGTTGCCCTTTAGAACATAACCTCCCACTTCTCCTCATTATCGGCAATGGTGACAGAGGTGGAGCATCTCCCTTGGGAGACACTGGCTAGTAATTCAGCCCTACTCCTTTTTGTATCTCTGTATTCCCCAGCTCCTCTCCCTCAAAGGTGGAAGCGTTTAAGGTCTCACCCTGTGCCCATGAATTCAACGAGACGTCAAAGAATGCAGGATCAGGCTCTTAACATAGTAAGCAATCTGTGTCGCCTGATTGCGTACGGCTCCCACTGTCTCCTTGACAATGTGACTATTCACTTACACATTTGCCAGGCTCAGAGCAAGCATTTTGCTAAGTTGCAAACATCGGGAATATGGAAGAGTTTCCACGACTGTTGCTGCCGAATGACTTGAGTGTGACAGCTTTGCACAGAGGTTCCACATTTTTATTTCTCTTTGGCAGAAAGCAGGGGTCTTATTCCTGATGAGTCAGAGCACAATACATTTCTTTTGTTACTTTTTCTTTTTGGCATTATTTTTTAAAAAGGAGTGGGGAGCAAAGTTGCAGGGGGTCAGATGTGGATTTCAGATAGCAGATCTTTGAAAGGAAACAAAAATATATACCCCCCCGCACACACACACATCTATTTACTGAGCTGCAAAGACATCCTGCATTCACAGTCATGTCAAACAGGGTGGCTGGGTTTTCTTCCTTATTTTTTTTTTGGAAAACACTGTCTGGCAATTTATTCTGGAAATAGTTGCAGTCCATGAACCTGATTCTCTTCTCACATACACCAGTGTGAAGTAGAGCAGAGCTGGTCAAAAACGTTGATATATTTTCTGTGAAAACTTCCGCACAAAACATTTTTCAGACCATTTCATTTTTTTTTAATTCCATGAAAACCTTGAAAACTGT
Source organism: Trachemys scripta elegans (assembly GCF_013100865.1). Classification (NCBI taxonomy): domain Eukaryota; kingdom Metazoa; phylum Chordata; order Testudines; family Emydidae; genus Trachemys; species Trachemys scripta. Next base: position 5,774,363 of record NC_048303.1, read on the forward strand.
TTTAGTTCCCATTCCCTTCCCCAGAACAGAACATTGAATATTTTTCTGTTTGTGGAAACATCTTTCATTGTAGTTCTTGGAAAACTGGGAAATTTCAACCAAAATGAAAATTGTCTGAAAATTTGGTCCAAAAAACATTTTTCATGGGAAAAAATATGCTAGGGTGAAAATCTTTTAACTAGCTCTAATTGGGGATAGCTCCAATTAAGTCAATGAAGTGACACTCATGGAAAGCTGACTTAAACCAGGAGAGAATTAGGAGCACTGAAATGAAGCTCATAGATTCCAAGGCCAGAAGGTACTAACTGTGGTCATCTAGTCTAATCTCCTGTAGAACTTCCCTGAAATAATTGCTGTTGGAACTACAGCATATTTATTTTAGAAACTTGCTGTAAAAATTGCTAGCAATAGAGAATCTACCATAACCCTTGGTAAATTGTTCCATTGGTTAATTACCCCCCCACCCCAAAGATCTGGGATTAGCATCCAGATCTCCCATTTCCCCACTTCTGCACTCTATCTGCTAGACCTTGCTGCCTTGCAGAATTGTGCCTTTGCAAAGGTGTTGCAGTGTATAATTGTTACATACGTGGACCTGGATTCTGAAAAGACGTACAAACGTCTTTATCTGTACACATGTGAGTGGTTTTATTACTTTCAATTGTGTTACTCCCAAAATACAAGGGTGTCAGGGGCATTAATCACATGGGCATTAGAAATTGCAGAATTGGAACCTGGGAGAGATTTTTTTTTTAAAGTTGTAATAGAACTGAGAACAGGTTTTAGGTGCTTTTTGGAATGCATATTGAGAAATGTGTTAAGTAGGGTTCCACAATATTTACAAAGGGTGATATTTTCCCAAATGTCTCCTTCGGAATAGCAAACTTTAGCAAGTTGGATAGCTGTAACTAGTTTCATAATTGTAACCACGTGTTTCCCATCACAACAAACCTCCTTCATCCAAATTCTATTCTGATTAAAAAGTCTTTTCAGCCTGGCACTTGATGGACCTGTGTAAACACCAGCAGTCCATTAGCATTAATTGACATCTTTGTTGCCAGGTTTCCCTGAAAGGCCTAGGAGTGGATGGACTAGTGAAAGTGAACATGTCTCTGTAGTTTAAAGGTGAAGGTCAGTTGTAGGACAGCGTGGGGGGAAGTTCATTCTGCTTCCCTGTGTGCTTTTGATCATCTAGGGATCTTGAGATGAATTCAGCCTTCAGGTCTATCTGTCTGTCTATCAGACCCAATCTCACTTCCATTACAGTACAGGCCTTTAAACTACTATTTTTATGGATCTGAGCTGTCTGTCCAGAACCTTTCTGTAGCATGGACAGCTAGGAAACCTAAGTGCCACAGAAACCACGTGTCAAACCCTGCTTGCCCGAACCACCTTTATCACCCTGACTTCTATGGCAGCTTTGTGTCAGGAAAGCTCTGCATTGACCCAGCACATTAAAGCACCCTTTTAAAATCATGCACCGTGATCTGTGTTTCTCTTTGTTCCTTCTTGTGAATCATGATGTTCGCCCCCACTTCTCAAAAAAGCCTCTTCACCTCTGTAATATTTTCACATTTTGGGGAACTCTCTGAAAAGTTTAGCATGGGAGAACTGCGGCTCTTTAATTCCCATTAGAATTTCTGAAACGACAATAGCTGAAAGGTTAGGGCAAAACCTATTAGAAAAGAAATGTTGAGGCAAATCAGGTGAGCTCATCGCAGAAAATAGGGAAAGATTGGTTCCCTTTTGGGATTAGCTCTAATTAAGGTGAGCAAGCAGCTGTACCTGTTTGGAATAACAATTGTGCTAGCATGTCACTTTTTTTCTGCTTAGTTGAAATTTATATAGTTTGGGAATGGTGGATGTAAGAAAATTAGAGCTCATTTAGAATCTGTTGAAAGGACACTGCGCCTTCATTATTAGTTTTGCATCTGAATTTTCCTGGGGCTGTCCTCTCACGGTTATAGGTAATGGATTTTTCCCCAGATGTAATTGGATGAGTTTAATTTTTTCTTTCATTACCTGTCTAGAAGCCCTCTGCCCCTATTTCCCTTTGTGTTTTATTAGGACTGTAACCCCTATTTAAATAAAGCCTTTGATTGTGCTTATATATGTTCAATCAGCACTTTCTGATTGAATAGTTCTGGTTGCACAACGCTCTCGCCTAGCATTTTTTACTAATTACATTTTACCTATGGTTGTGTACTGTCGAATCTCGGATGGTGTTTGTTTTAACTTCTCTTTCTAGAAGTTTGTGTCTCCCATTAGCCACACTGTATATACATTGCCTCCCATTCTACCATAATATAGTAATTGCCCAACAAAAGAGAGAGTTCTTGCTTCTAACCTAATCTGAATCTTTGGGTATGCAGATGAAGTATACTACTTTAAAATATCCTCTAACATTTGGATTTGGGGTCTTCTTTTCAGCTAGAATTTTTTTAAGGTACTTGCATTCTGTATAAGTATTTTGGGATTATTGCTACAAAGTGGGACGAATTCCATCAGAAATAGATATACACGGACTCATTCACCTCTCACTTACATCAGTTTTACGCCAGTGTAATTCTAACTTCATTTACACCAGTGGGAGTAAGCAGTCAGACCCATGACTCCCATCACCCACGACTCCCATCACCCACACAATTAACTGCGGGTAGAATTTCTCCCTGTGTGTTCTGAATTTCTTTGTCAAAATCTCTTTATTTTGTTTAATATAACAAAACTGATGACAAGACTTTGGTTAAAGACTTTAGACCAAACTCAGAGGTGTATCTATGGAAATCAAAGGGCCCAATTACCACCTTAATTACTAATTATTTCAGTAGGGGCTAGGGACCAACTAAGCCCCGGGTTGTAGAGCAGGTTTTAAACTAAGGGCTAGGGGAAAGCCGACAGGTGCGAAGGAGTACGTTGTTCGGACAGACACATCCTTAGGGGAGGATTTATTAATGGAAATTCTCTATGTCCTAGTAAGGCGGAGAGGATGGTAGATGATAAAATACGGGTAGGATCTGATGAGAAACAGTCAAATGAAAAAAAAAAGTCCCATTCAATAACATCGTGTGTAATGTCAGCTAAAAAGTGACAAATTCTTAAAGTGCTTATATACAAATGCTAGAAGTTTAAATAATAAGATGGGCAAACTAGACTGCCTCGTATTAAATGAGGATATGGATAAAATCGGCATCACAGAAACTTGGTGGAATGAGGATAATCGATGGAACACAGTAATACCAGGATACAATATATATCAGAAGGAAAGAACAGGTCATGCTGGTGGGGGAGTGGCACTATATGTGAAAGAAAGCATAGAATCAAATGAAGTAAAAACCTTAAATGAACCAAACTGTACCATAGAATCTCTATTGATAGAAATGTCATGCTTGAATAATAAGAATATAGCAGTAGGAATATACTACTGACCACCTGACCAGGATGGCGATAGTTACTGTGAAATGCTCAGAGAGATTATGGAGGCTATAAAAATAAAAATCGCAGTAATAATGGGGGATTTCAACTATCCCCATATTGACTGGGTACATGTCACTTCAGGAACGGATGCAGAGATAAAGTGTCTTGACACGTTAAATGACTGCTTCTTTGGGCAGCTAGTCCTGAAACTCACAAGAGGAGAGGTAATTCTTGATTTAATGCTAAGTGGAGCACAGAATCTGGTCCAAGAAGTGAATAGTGCTGGACCGCTTGGTAATAGTGACCATAATATAATTAAATTTAAAGTCCCTGTGGTGGAGAAAACACCACAACAGCCCATCACAGTATCCTTTAATTTCAGAAAGGGGAACTACACAAAAATGAAGAAGCTAGTTGAACAGAAATTAAAAGATATTCTCCCAAAAGTGAAATCCCTGCAAACTACATGGGAAATTTTTAAAGACACTATAATAAAGGCTCAACTTAAATGTATACCCCAAATTCAAAAAAATAGTAAGATAACTGAAAAAATGCCACCATGTCTAAACAAAAAAAAAGGAAAAAAAGCAGTGAAAGGCAAAAAGGCATCCTTTAAAAAGTGGAAGGTAAATCCTAGTGTGGAAAGTAGAAAGGAACATAAACTCTGGCAAGTGATGTATAAAATGTAATTAGGAAGGCCAAAAAAGAATTTGAAAAACAGCTAACCCAACGCTCAAAAAGTAATAGCAAAAAAAAAAAAAAAAAAAGATATGTAAGTACACCAGAAGCAAGAAGCCTGCTAAACAACCGGTGGGGCCACTGGACGATCAAGATGCTAAAGGAGAACTCAAGCTCAATAAGGCCATTGTGGACAAATTATTTGCATCAGTCTTCACGGCTGAGGATGTGAGGGAGATTCCCAAACCTGAGCCATTCTGTTTAGGTGACAAATCTGAGGAACTGTCCCAGATTGAGGTGTCAGTAGAGGAGGTTTTGGAACAAATTAATAGACTAAACAGTAGGAAATCACCAGGATCAGATGGTATTCACCCAAGAGTTCTGAAGGAACTCAAATGTGATATTGCAGAACTATTAACTGTAGTCCGTAACCTATCATTCAAATCTGCTTCTGGTTCTCCCAATGACTGGAGGATAGCTAATGTGACGCCAATTTTTAAAAAGGACTCCAGAGGTGTTCCCGGCAATTACAGGATGATAAGCCTCACATCAATACCAGGCAAACTGGTTGAAGCTATAGTAAAGAATCAAATTGTCAGACACATAGATGAACATAATTTGTTGGTTTTTGTAAATGGAAATCATGCCTCACCAATCTACTAGAATTCGTTCAGGGAGTAAACAAGCATGTTGACAAGGGGGATCCAGTGGATATAGTGTACTTGGATTTTCAGAAAGCCTTTGACAAGGTCCCTCACCAAGAGCTCTTAAGCAAAGTAAGCTGTCATGGGATAGGAGGGAAGCTCTTCTCATGGATTGGTGATTGGTTAAAAGATAGGAAACAAAGGGTAGGAATGAATGGTCAGTTTTCAGAATGGAGAGAGATAAATAGTGGTGCATTAACAGTGCCTTTGTGTGGTTCAGCTTAATACATTTCATGCTAAACCACACAAAGCCACTCTTAGAGCCAAGTAGAAGTATCCACACAGGGAGTCAGTGTGGTCTAGCTAGTGCACTTTACATTCAAATCCTAGCTTACTCTGCACTAATGTCTGTGTCGATAAACCCTTAGCAATCCAAATTTTCCCTTACTACAGGGGTGTTCAGAGCTAGGATTTTGGTTCAGGCCTATCTTGTGGGATGCGGAATTGAACTGATCCTCATTTCAGTGCCTAAGCACTTCAATCAGAAGTGTTACCTCCTTGAAGAAGTAGTGATGCTGGCAGACCACATGCCAGCTCATGCCAAGCCCCCAGGCTTTCCTGAGAACTGAAAAATGCATAGCTGGAAGCCAGTTTGGCTTCCTTCTGTGCTAGTATTGTTAAAATAGATATTAGAGTTATAAGACTCTGTTTATGAAATGCTTGTAGGATGCTCCATTTATTAATATCTGTATCCAGTGTATCCAGTGTTACCAGTGTTACCAGTGTTACCAGGTAATGTTTAAATATTTGCTCTGTAATTATAAAAAATGTTTGCTAAGGCCTTGACTACACTTGCAAGTTAGAGCGCATTAAATCAGCCCCGGGCAACATAACTCCTGCAGTGTCCACACTGGCAAGGCACTTAGAGTGCCTGGACTCTGCGGCTGGAGCGCTCCGGATAATCCAACTCCATGAGAAGCATAGAGCTGGAGTGCCGGGGTGTCAGCGTGGACGATGTATTGCATTATTGTGCTGTGATTAGCCTCCGGAAATGTCCCATAATCCCTTGAAGTCAAGTGGCCACTCTGGTCATTGTTTTGAACTCGGATGCAGGCATGTGGATATCCCCTTTCAAAGCTCCGTTTCTGACATCCCACATGCTTATCTGCTCCGGGACACAAAGCAAACGTTACTGTGGAATGTTCCTGCTGCAGAGGCAGGCATTTGTGCGTGTGTGTGTGAGAGGCGGGCGGGGGGTGGGGGGGGCTGATGTAGGGGTTTCCCTGTCCCCCGACACTGTCTGAACTTACAAGACAGCATGCTGACACACTCTCTGCCCCCCAAAACACACTGTCTCTCCCCCCACATACACACAACACACTCCCTGTCACACTCCACCCCCCCCCCTTGAAAAGCACGCTGCAGCCACGTGCACACTGGGATAGCTACCACAATGCACTGCTCTCTGTGGGGTTGCAAGAGCTGCTAATGTGGACATGCCACTGCACTTGCAGATGACAGTGTGAACACACGGAAGCACTTTCCCTGCTGCTATCTCCGAGGGCTGGTTTAACTCCTGGCGCTCTACATCTGTAAGTGTAACCATAGCCTAAGCCCAGGTCTACACTAGCAGGGGGGTTGACCTCAGATACGCAACTTCAGCTACGTTACGCAAATAGCATAGCTGAAATCAACCTATCTTACGTCAACTTACCTGGCCATGAGGACGGTGATGAGTCGACTGCTGCCGCTCCCCCATCGACTCTGCTTCCGCCTCTCGCGAGCTGGAGTTCCAGAGTTGACGGGGAGCGCAATCGGAGATTGATTTTATCGCGTCTACATAAATCGATAAATCGACCCCCGATAGATTGATCACTACCCACCAATCCGGCGGGTAATGAAGACCTGCCCTAATACTGTTAAGCTAACACTGTAAACCCCCACAGTCAGGGGAGAAGTATTACCAAATATGAAATGCAATGCTTATCACAAGAGGTGTTATCTCCTCCCCAACAAAAGAAGGTCTTGCAGACTTCAGACAAGCCATTGTTGATTGCTTCCCCCACACTCCTGAAGAGAGTACCTGCACAAGCCCTCATCCCATCACAGCTTGAATGCTAGCGGAAGGGAATAAAAATGCCTGTTAAGGAAAAATCATTATCCTATGTTGTCTGAGCTCTGAGTGCCAAAGATTTCTAAGCATAAACAGTGGGTCCACAGCTGTTTTGCTTGGGTTAGCTTTAAAGGACAAATAAAGCTTGCATATTATAGCAGCTACTATTATCTTTTGGAACCTAAGATTGTATCTCGTTTGTGTGTGTCTGTTTACCTGCTTTAACCTTGTAAATAACTCTCTGATTTCTTTTCTTAGCTAATAAACCTTTAGTTAATTATAGGATTGGCTACAAGCATTCTCTGTTGAGAGATCTGTGGTAAGTGACTGGTCCTTTGGTACTAGTACTAACCTGAGTATTGTGATTTTTGGTGTAAGGGCCCATCTATCACAGAGGCAGGCTTGCCTGGGTTTCAAGATTGGAGTATCCAAGGGCACTGTCTATGGCTCCCTGTTAATGTTCTTATAGTGCCTGAGGAGTTCACACTTGTTACTTGGGGGATGAAATCTAAGAATAGAACACACAACCAGTTTGTTCTGTGCCCTGTTTCTTGACAGTTTGCCCGGAGGTTGGCACCCAGGGTCGTGAGCCATTCCAGGCAGAGTGACCGAAGTGACTTCCTTTGAAATTATGCTTGCATTCTTTGTGCTAGGGATACAGATGCTGGGATTCTGCTGTTCATCTAAATGTTTCTAGTTCAATAGCTAGAACCAGATTTCTTCTGGCACCTATGTTTTGGGGATAGGGGCTCAGCACAGGGTTTTCCCCACTCAGAATGGGAGCTATGCCTCTCTTCTTCCCTGTGAGGATGACAGAGACCCAGGGTCTCGCACTGCATTGTGATGTTTTCAGTGACACGTCATATTGCAACATCTTCTGAATCTCACCATATTTGGGTTGGATTTAGCAAACGGGGGCAGGAGCGGATCAGATTTCCATGCAAGGGTGTCTTGCTCAGAGTTCAATCCTGCAGGTTCCATTTCCCATTGACCGCAATGGGAGATGAGGCCTTCCTGCACCATTTAGGTATTGCTCAGGATCTTAAAGTACTGGGCCCTGGGCTCTACCCTTGAAAACTCATATCTGGAGCAATGTTTCCAAGCCTGACAGTTCAAGGGAGTGGGTGAAAACCGGACATCAGTGGGTGTCTAGAGCATGGGCATTTTATTATCCATGCATCTCTAGCCTTATGTTGCTATTCACAGATACAGTTCAAACAGATCTGCTTGGTATTGCAGCTCGGATACATTTTCATCCGTCTCGTTATTACAAAATGACTAAACAGTGGGTGGTTATAAGAGATCACTATTGGAACAATCTTACAGATAGCTTTTATCACCATCCTCTTGTGCATACAAATAGCTTCTATCTCTCCATACATATTTATATATCTTAGATACCTTCAGGATTCTTTTATCCTGAATAATTTTAACACAACAGACAACAAGTCTCAGGGTAAAATCATCACTGCCAAAGAAGGCTGTATCTAAAATAAATAAGTAAGTAAAAATAAGCTTTTTACCTGGAAGATGGACTGTTCATTGCATTTCCTGGGATGCATTTTGGAATTGTCACCTGGTATGACTGTGCAGAATTGACTGCAACTGTCTGACCACTTTGCTTTTGGATTTCAAAATATAACTCTGCCAATAAAACAAAAGTTTTCTATAAAAAAAGAGGGTGAGAAGATGATAATGATAGATGACATGAAATCCGAGCATTGCAAGCTCCTTTAGAGACAAGTGTTAAAAGCCCACTGCCAGAGGTATTGAAAACATGGCCTGGATGAAACAATAGAGAATGTGCATTAGGGATCCCTTGCAAGGAAATGATCAAGGTGACCTAATGAGTGGCTGGCTCTTATGGGCTCTGTTCAAACAAATGTTGTCTCCATGGCTTCTATCCTAAAGCTGACCTGTAATTATTTTTGGCTATACAGTCACAAAGACGGCTCCCTACTCTGATGCCTTCCTGTTTCCAGATACATGGAGGGTTTTTTTTTGTTTTTGTTTGTTTGGTTTAAAGGTGCTCAACATTCTCCCCTAGTTTGTGTCCTCACTGAAGTCAAATTTTACCGATAACTTCAATAAGGGCAGAATTTGGAAAACATTGAGAGCTTTTGGAAATCCCATCCCATCTGTAATAGATCTTAAACATCTTCCTCAGCTGGACTATTCCCATGGGAGGAGTTGCAGTTCCTTTACAGCCTGACTTACGTAAAGCTGGATAGGTTCTCCTGATACATGCATGATCTTCTGGGCTTCATACTTTTATTGCTTCTGGAAATATACAAAAATATAAATTTCCCCTTAATCAATATTCACACTTGCTGATGGTTTTGCAAGTATTTAAGTGATAATCCAAGATGAGGTTTTACCAAAGAGGCAAGTACAGGTTTCGGCAGTGAAAATTATAACTTCTTAAACATCGAAACATTTTTATTAATTTGATCCAGGCAAAAATACACAATTTTGACAATTTGATTTTTTTCTGTCATTTTCACAGTGAAAACAGTTTCTGCACAGATGACTTTAAAAATTACTTTTCTCTTTTTCAAGAAAATTAAGGTTTAAGTGCATCACTTTTTTTTTTTTTTTTTTTTTTTGCTACTGCTGTGTCTTTTTTTGGAAATCCTAATAAAATCTCATTTCTCAGCAGTTTTTTCTGAAAGTTTGTCTTCACATTTTTGTAGTTGAGTTTCAAGTTAGCACATACAAAACAATGACAACTACACAGTTTTCTGTGTCTTCAGATATTTATGTTTATTCCAGTGCATTAAATGTAAGTAGACAAAAGTTGCACTAATATAATGTTTTTAATGGAGAAGGATGCTGAAGCACTTTAGAAAATGTATTAATTATACTCATTAGGAATCACATCACACTCCACAGAAATGTAGCCACCTCTGGGGTGTAACATGGCAGCTGTTACACTGTAATAGTATACAGTAGGTTAAGGTCAAGAAGTGAAATACCACTTCCAAATGATATGTCTGGGGAAAATTTAATGTAGGGAGAATGTAAGAGCTAGAGGTAAGCAAATAGTGGGATTTTTCCCCATTAATATTTATTGAAATTTGAAAGCAAATTTGATTGTTTGTGACCCTTTTGTGATCACTTTCCATAAACATTTGAGGGTTCTTGTTTTGCTGGATATAACACTTGCTAAAGGTATCATTTATCCTATGTTGCTTAGTTACTGACCACACATGTTATTTTTCTGTTTCCTGATTGGACAATTTATGCAAGTGACCAACACCTGAGAAATTAAGAAATAAGAATATTGCAGTTGAATACAAACTTCAAAATTCCTTCTGTGTCAGTTAGCTAAATTAGGTTACATGATTTGATGATGGGAGTAAGAGCAGGGATTATAAATTGTGTGTCAGCAAATCAAATTATCTGCTGCCTAAGAATTTTTTTGCGGAAGTTATTCAGGAGAAATTTTGAATAACAAATCTAAGAATTTCACGGACAACTCACTAAAAGGCAAAATTTGTCAAATAAATTATAGTTGTTCAGCTCTAATAATTACTCCAGCTGGGAACTTGGCCAGAACATAGCATCATTTTAGCAAATAAGTGCCAGGGGATTTTTAATAGCCACAGATGGCCAGAACCTTTGGTTTTGAATCTCACCTGAAACATAACACGGAGCAGCATGCGGGGGTGTTGATTCAATATTCACTTGGAAGAAAGCGACTCTAATTTATTCAACATTTAGGGCCAAATTCAGCTTGTAGAACCTCAAGGGAGTTGTTCAGAGTTTGCATCAGACCAGGATGTGGTGATCACTCAGCAAGGTCTGTCTCAGCATCTATTCTTGGTCGTGTTATGGTAACCAGCTTCCCAAAAGGAGACACTATAGCATTATGTATGTCTATGAATTTAGAGACCTCTGCTTTGTGGAAGTGCTTGATGGGAGAGGACAGTGTATGTGGAGGAAGAAATGAAGTCTGAATGTTACACTGTCTTGACCCTCTCTGTTTATGCTCTCACACAGTACAGGTTACATGTTCACAGCTCCCATTGGTATACATGCATATCCAAAGTGCCTACTTCCCCACTGCAGGGATCTGAACAGTTACATAGTACTGGAGCATCCTTCATACAAAATATAACACTTGACATTTATATGGCACTTTTCACATTGCAACTGTTTTCCCCCCACATACGATGCGTAAGAAAAATTGTAACAAATCTGTGGCCTTCTAGAATTTCATGGCTGTCACTCATTCTGCCCAGATCCATTGAGAACTTCACACAGCTTAAAAGCACAGGGCCCTACACTTCAGCTAAGAGAGATTCCCCTTAACAGTTAGCAGTGTAAGGTTTATGACACAGTCGAGAAGTTCTGCTTCCATCCAGTAGAGGGCAGTGGGACACACAAACATGATCCAATGCATTAAAGAGAGACACAGGCAGGCTAATTTAATTACATTTAAATAAAGCCACATCCGGGATTAGTACTCAGTGAAGTTTCTGGCACCTAAACCATGTTCGAACTACTAGATCATGATGCTTTCTGAGAGCACAGAAAATGTAGAGACACCGACAGGAGCAAAAACAAGGTGGTGACAAAGCAATTCACGTATAATCAGAAAAGTAAAGTGATGAGAGCACCGAGGATGGAACAGAGGGAATGAGAAGGGAAGTGAAATGCAAATATGAATGACTGGGAGTTATTCTTATTGTCTAGTTACAATGAGAGGAGAATGAAACATGGGAGGGGTTTGCAGAGAGCTGCCAGGATTAAATAAAGACATGAGCAGATATGTGTTCATGAGCTCAAGTGGTGAATTAGTGACCATGTAAAGGACACCATATTATCTAGCATCTGTCGGGGCAATTAAATGCAGCCTAGGGAAACATGCACCAAAGAATGATTGGCATGGCGGCTGACTCATTATTCTGTCAAATATTTGCTATGGCAATAAATTGAACATGATTCATGATCAATTTCAAGCTTCCCATCAGCTGATGTGCCAGATCCTCACCTGAGTAATGACTTGGGGACAGTGCAGCTACTGATTAATAGCCGGTTTGATGCCGATCCTTTCTCTGAGGCAGCTGAGTAACTGTATCTGAACTAGAGCAAACGCGGGGAATAAGGGGAATGTGAGAAGTAGCATGGCAGGGTAACGGCACTGCCAAATGGCCCACTGAAATGTGGGCAGTATGTGGAGTATGGGCTCAAGCCTTATCCACCTCACCGGAGAGGAATTAAATGCTCTCAACTCTCATTGACCCACATAGGTATGTAGTGTTGTAGCCGTGTTTGTCCCAGGATATTAGAGAGAAAAAGTGGGGGAGATTATATCTTTTATCGGCCCAACGTCTGCTGGTGAGAGAGACAAGCTTTTGAGCCCCACACTGCTCTTCTTTGAATCTGGGAAAGGGACTCAGAGGGTGTGTCTGCATTGCAATTAGACACCCACAACTGGCCCGTGCCACCTGACTCGGGCTCGTGGGGCTCAGGCTAAGGGGCTGTTTCATTGTGGTGTAGATATTCATGCTCCAGCTAAAGTCCGGACTCTAGGATCCTGTGAGGTGAGAGGGGCTGGGCCACACCACAGTTAAATAGCCCCTTAGCCCGAGTTACCGGACATGGGTCAGCCACAGGGTTTTTAATTGCGGTATAGACATACCCAAAGTATCACAGCTAAATACAAGGTGGCACAGATTGTTTAGCATAAGTAGTTAACATATTTCAAGGGACCATTCAAGGTGAAGTTGTCTATTAACTCTGGTCATAGGTGAGACCTACCTAAGGTGGCTTTTATAAACTTGTCATTTGCCTTAGATGACAAACCAAGTGTTTGCAGTGAGATAGTGAGGTGAGAATACTGAAATCACTTTAATCCAGCTGGTTCTACTGCTCAGCCCACCATGGTATCTATTACGGGAAATACCTTCAAGATGAGATGTGGAGGAACACAAAAGAATCCTGCAAATATTGTGGTAACCGGTGGGTACTGGAAACTATGCTTACAAATGACAAGCTATCACTTTAAGTGTGGGGCATTTCCTGGTACTGCTTGTAGGTGAGAGGGCTGTGAGGGAAGCCATATGATCTGGATCATCTGAGACAGTTTGCCACCAGTCTAGAGTAAAGTGGGAATGAGTTGTGCCTCTGTTTTAGGGAGCAGCCTGTTTTGTTTTTCTCTGTTTTGGGGTCCTTGGGTGTATATCATTCTGAATTCTAAGAAATAAAGCAGTGTTACTTTGCAGCCTTCCAGCAAAATCCCAGAGCATTTTGTTTTTATCTAGCATCCCTGTGTGTAGGCTGGGAGCCATAACAGAAATTATATCGATTTCTAGAGGCAACATTGATAGGATGATTGAATGGAGGTCAGGTTGCTCACCAGCTTGCAGCACTACTCACATGAGAAAGAGTGGCAGAGGCGATCTCTATTGCATAAGCAGCAAGAAAGGAAGGATGGTCCAGAGTTTAGAGTGGTAGCCTCAGACACAGGAAGACCCAGCTTTAATTCCCCGCTGTGCTACAGATTTAACGTGTGGCTCTAGACAAGTCACTTGGTCTCTCTGTATCTCCATTATTCTACTGCAAAATGGGGATCATAACACTTCTCTACTTCACAGGAGTGTTGTGAGCATAAGTACTCGGGCACTGTGGTAATGGGACCATATAAACTACCTCAGATGGAGATGGAGATGTAAACAGCATCAGCAACATGGCACAGCCTTTGGGTCATAAATGATGTTGCTGAGATGCACCATTCAGAGGATGGTGAATTTCTTTCGGGAGTTTTATGGTCCCTGATGATTCCTTTACCTGGATAGGACTTGGTCATTTGTAGGGCCCTTCCAAATTCATGGTCCATTTTGGTCAATTTCACAGTCATGGAATTTTAAATATCATAAATTTCATAATGTCAGCTGTTTAAGTCTGAACTTTCACGGTGCTGTAATTGTAGGGGTACTGACCCCCAAGGCAGTTTTTTTTGGGGGGGGGTCGCAAGGTTATTGGGGTCACAAGGTTATTGTGGGGGGGGTTGCGGTACTGCTACCCATACTTCTGCGCTGCTGCTGGTAGTGACGCTGTCCTCAGAGCTGAGCGGTCAGAGAGCGACGGCTGCTGGCCGAGAGCCGAGTTCTGAAGGCAGAGCCGCTGCCAGCAGCAGTGCAAAAGTAAGGATGGCATAGTATGGTTTTGCCAACCTTACTTCTGCACTTCTCCCTGCAGAACAGGGCCCTCAGGCAGCAGCTGCCACTCTCCAGCCACCCAGCTCTGAAGGCAGCGGTGCAGAAGTAAGGGTGGCACGGTATGGTATTGCCACCCTTACTTCTGCACTGCTACTGGTGGGGTGCTGCCTTCAGAGCTGGGCACCCGGCCAACAGCCGCTGCTCTCCAGCACAGAAGTATGGGTGGCAATATCCTAAAATAACCATGTGACCCCCCAGCAACTGCATTTTGGGTCAGGACCCCGAATTTGATAAACACTGGTCTCCCCTGTGAACTCTGTATAGTATAGGGTCAAAGCACAAAAAAGAGCAGATTTCACAGAGGAAGACCAGATTTCATGGTCCGTGATGCATTTTTCATGGCTGTGAATTTGGTAGGGCCCTAGTCATTTGTGTCCCCAACTCTGTACCTGTTGGAAGTTAAGCATTGATCTGTGGTGTAGCAATCACACTCGCCAAACTCAAGGGCTGTTCATGTTTTCCTGCCTTCTTTAATATGAAAATGCACATAACTGTTTGTGATTGCAACATAGCATTCAGGCCTGTATATTTGCCTGAGATAGAATTGTGGGTTTTGTTTGCCCTTTAGACTTATGGTATTCGTATATTCTTACTAACATGTGTGAACAAAGAACAAAGACACTGTGTGTTGCATCTGCCCACAACCAGATGGGGTTTATAGCCAGGGCTTCAGCGGGGCGCTGCCACCGTGCCCCCTGCAGGGAGGGCTCCGCACCGCTCCTGTCAACTGGGAGGGAAGGAAGCGGGCTGCCCTGCCGGGCTTGTTGCAGGGCGTTCCCGTCCTCTGTGCCGCTGCCCCCTACAGGGCAGCCAGAGCGGAACAACAACAACAACAACAACAACAAAAGCGGCTGTGCCACGCTAGGATTGGGCGGAATGCCGCCTCCTACAAGCTGCCGCCCCAAGCACCAGCTTGCTCGGCTGGTGCCTGGAACCAGCCCTCTTTATAGCACAATGAGAAAAGATGAGGAAGAGAGTTAGTGGTGCTGGTTTTGGTGGGAGTTTAATATACGACTGCCTCAACTCCTATCTTAAGGCAAGGTCAAGCAACCAGTTGGGAGGGGCAAGGAGGGCTGTGAGAGGAGGCATAAGGAACACTAAAAAGCCAAAGAGACAGCGACCCAGCTGAAACACAACCTCACTCCCTACCTCTCCCATGGAGTACACAAGGGGTGGTACCGAGGCCCCCAGACTCATGACCCTCCAAAACAGAACATGCCCATAAATTGTAAGGGGTGGGAACAGGGATGTGCACGAGAGGTAAAATTATGCCTGCTGAGAAAGAGAAGGGGTACAGGAAAAGCTCCACTGGTATACAGAGCTGTGGATATGTTTGTTTTATTAACACCAATAAACACTGCATTGCCTGCACTTCAGACTCTGGTCTTCTGCTTTCTGTCTCTGTAACAAGAACCCAGGGAGGGCAGGGGAGCCCTAACAATACCCCTCCTTGAGAAGAGATGTGGTCACTCCACATAATGGCAAGATATATTCCCTCTGTTTCTGATTATTATCCTCTATGAGTCAGATGTGTAAGTTGGCATCGTCTAATTGACACCACCTGGGATTCTGCCCCCAAAACGAGAGGGCAACATTTTGAGCTAAGTTAGTTTCACAATTTGGTGTCTGGCTTGCCTGGTTGATTATCACAAGTGCACATGGACATCTAATAATTACTTACGCCCTTCAGTTTTAGAACCCATGCTCTGTGGCAGACTTGCGAATGGAAGCTCATTTCCTAAGTCCCAGTACAAAACCTTCACAACATCTTCATTCTTTTCCTCCTAGCTCTATCATACACTGAGCAATAACAATGAAGAAACACGAAAAACTATATAATTGAAAAGGAACTTTATGGAGGGAGAGGAAAAGAGCGGTTACTAATAAGATGGTCTTGTAGCTAAAGATTCAGAGCCAGGAGATCAGTGGCCTCCTATATTCAGTTGTGCCAAGGATTTCTTTGGGTAGGTCACGTCAACTCTCTGTGCCTCATTTTCTCTCTCTACAAAATAGGGAGAATCATAATTTCCTACCTCACCAGGATGTTGGGAGGATGAACTCATTAATGTTTGCAAGGCACTTTGTCATTCTTGGGAAATGTTTGCTACAAATGCACAAATGTTCTTTTATTGCCATACGTAACTACTCCCTGAAGTCATACCGTCAAGAGTGTGAGGACCAACCTCAGGGCAGACTGTTACAAGCCAAAACACAAACCACACATGGGCTGTGGGTTCTATACTTAGATTTCACCAGGTATCAGGTATAAACTCTACAGGCACTATAACAGCCTAACCATGGAGTCACAGAGGGTTGTCTTGGGTGCTTTGATTTATCTTGTCACCTAAGCAAGCTTGCCTCTGTGATGGATGGTCCCTTACACCAAAAATCACAATATTCAGGTTATTCACAGTCCCAAAGAACCAGTCACTTACCCCAGGTCAATTGTACCTTAAATCTCACAGCAAAGACAATGCTTGTAACCAATCCTATAATAATCTAAGGATTTATTAATTAGGAAAAGGAAATCAGAGAGTTATTGAAAAGGTTAAAGCAGGTAAACATACACACACAAATGAGTTAGTGTTAAGTTTCAAAAGGTAATAGAAGCTTCTGCAACAAACAAGCTCTATATCTTTTAGGACCAACCCAGGTTAAACACTGGGGATCTCTTGCTTATGCCTAGAAAACCTTGCCCTTGGGAGTCCAAGCAGCATAGAGATACAGTTTTGACTTGGGCATGCCTACACTTGCAGATGTAGAGTGCCGGGAGTTAAACCAGCCCTCAGAGACAGCAGCAGGGAAAGCACTGCCGTGTGTTCATACTGTGCTCCTTGTGACTATGGAACATGTCCACATTAGCACCTCTTGCAACGCCACAGAGAGCAGTGCATTGTGGTAGCTATCCCAGTGTGCAAGTGGCTGCAGCATGCTTTGGAACGGGTTTGCAAAGCATGGGGGGCAGAGTGTGTCAGCATGCTGTCTTGTAAGTTGAGAGAGCGGCAGGGAGAAGGGGGAAATCTGACATCAGCCCCCAACCCCACCTCTCTCTCACACAAACACACACACACACACACCTGCCTCTGCACAGCAGGAGCATTCCACAGTAATGGTTTGCTTTGTGTCCCGGAGCAGATAAGCATGCGGGCTGTCAGGAACGGAGCTTTGAAAGGGGATATCCGCATGCCTGCAGCCAAATTCAAAACAATGACCAAAGTGACCACTTGACTTCAGGGGATTATGGGACATTTCCGGAGGCCAATCACAGCACAGTAATGCAACACATTGTCTCCATACTGACACCCCAACACTTCAGCCGGGGCACAGCAAGCTTGATGCTTTTCCTGGAGATGGATTACCAAGAGCGCTCCAGCTGCAGAGTCCAGGTGCTCTACGTGCCTTGCCAGTGTGGGCACCTCAGGAGTTAGTGTGCCCAGGGCTGATTTAATGTGCTCTAACATGCAAGTGTAGACAAGGGATTTTTATCCTCTTTCCCCCTTCTCTGAGCTGCCAGCTCAGCTGATGGGAAGAATTTACTTGCACATCTCCTCTTTATGAGGAGGGAGGAGAGCAATCGGTAAAGCCTTTTGTCCTCTTTGATAGTCCACAATAGTTCATCTGGTGTTGATGGGCCTTCTCTGTGGGGCAGGAAATAACACCTTTGTGGTAGGTGAGCATTTCACACTAATTAATGTCTCTCTTTTATCTGGTGATTTACAGAGCTTCAGGGTTTTACAATGCAAATGCTCAAATGTTACCTTATATGGGATACAGATGTTACAACTGAGATTAATGCAGGCAGCAGCTTACAAGAATTCAATAAAGGCTAAACACTAAGCGCATTTTTATAACTCCAGTACCTGTTTTAGGAATACTAACACACAGGTGAGCCAGACTAATTCCAGCTATGTATTTGTCAGCATTCAGTTGAGACATGGGCACCGTGGTGTGATCTGGCAGCAGGTTTGCCAGCATCACACATGTTTCCAAAGTGTCCAAATCACTGAGCACATGGTATATACCCTATGTTATTGATGCCACAAACTGCCAGCAGAAAGATACGGTGTGCCTACAAAACTGAAAGGTCACTAAAGAGAACACTAAGTTGTTGGGGAAAGAGCAAAAGGCCATTTGGCAGGGTCCCTTGTGAGCAACGTTAATGTTATACTGGAAAAAGTTCAGGGAAGTAATATTATTTTTTTCAATGGAGTCTCTCATATTTCATTAGTGATATCTTGTCCTATTAGCATGTTAGCAGCATTCCTTTATATTGTATTAGTATTCATATCATATCCAAATGTATTGCTGTAAATACAATGTTACAGTTGTATCATATTAGTGACTTTCATATCAGATTAGTGAAAGCAGATACTAATAACGTATTCCGATTCAATTACTAAGTTACCCGCATTCTCCTCTTTCCAAGACACTTCCAGCATTGGCCCTGAATGTAAGCTGATTCTCTGCCTACATGAAGGAATCCTTTTAGGATCTCAAAAGGACATCACCACTGAGTATCATGTCTGTACATGCTCTGAGTGGAAAGAAAACCATCGGTCCACATCCCATGAAATGCTAAGATCCTTCAATTCACAGTGACAGTCATGGGCGTTCAAGGTACTCAGCACTTTTCAGGAACAGATCCATTGATTTCAATGACAGTGGAGAATGCATAGCATGTTGCAGAGAAAATGCAGCCTTTAGCAAGATCAGACCTATAGCCTGTTAGAGATGATTGAAAAATGTAGATACATTTTTGTGGGGGCGGGAGAGGGGGAATGTTGTGTCAACATATCAAATGTTCTCAACATTTTGACCCCTACATAAACTGGTTGAAATACTGCAAACATTATTATTGAAAACACTCTGCAAAAGTATTTCATCTACATCTTGAAAATCTTAGACCGGTATAGCTGTTAGAGTCTCCACCAGTGGCTGGACTCCATAACAAAATTCATACCTTAACCTGTAGTCCTTGGACATAAATGCAGCCACCTGATGGAAGATGGTCTGATGGTCAAAGCACTTGTCTTGGGCTCAGGTTATCTGTTTGATTCCTTAGTCTGCCACTAGTGTCCTTTAATCTCTCTGTTCCCTATCTATAAAAATGCTGACTTCCCTCTCAGGGAAGTTTTGAGGTGCTCACCAGTAGCGTAGCTGGAGAGGAGCAGGGGAAACAGCTGCATCCCCTCAGCAAATTTTTCAAAAAATGCGCCTTAGTTAGGCGGGGTTACCATGGCGCCAGCGGCGCCACTCTGAAGCCTGGCTTTCCCAGCGTGCTGCTGCATACCCCACCCCCTCTCACTGCCATGCCCATCAGCTGCGTCTCCCAGCGGGAGGGAGACACAGCTGATCACACAGGGAGGGGAAGATAAGAACTGAGCTCCGGTCTCCGGCAAGCTGGGCTCAGTGGAAGGACTCAGAGAGGTGCTTAGCATACCCTGGGGGATCAGCTGGGTCTCCCAGCAGGAAGGAAACACAGCTGATTGCCTAGGTAGGGGAAGATTAAGAGCTGGGCTCTTGCAGGAAGGCTTTGCCGGCTTCCCCCAGCATGTGCGTTGCATACCCTGCCCCCTCCCTGACGCGCCAGCTGTCTCCCAGCAGGAGGGAGACAGACTGCTAATCTGGGAGGTGGAAAGCACTGAGCTCCAGCAAGCTGGGCTCCTGGGGAGGAGGAGAGGCTGGAGCCTTGGGGAAGAAGGGGGTCGATCGGGGCATGCCCCTATAGGGAGCAGGGGCAGCCACCCCACCCCACCCCACCCACCAGTCAACTGTTTATGCGGCCCTTAGGGGCCCACGAGCCATCAGCTGTTCGGCTGGGGTGGGGGCAGACTGCTAACATACTGTGATAATGAATGCTGTGGACAAGACTGTTGAAATAAAAATAAGTTTCAGAGTAACAGCCGTGTTAGTCTGTATCCGCAAAAAGAAGAACAGGAGTACTTGTGGCACCTTAGAGACTAACAAATTTATTAGAGCATAAGCTTTCGTGGACTACAGCCCACTTCTTCGGATGCATGTAGAATGGAACATATAATGAGGAGATATATATACACACATACAGAGAGCATAAACAGGTGGGAGTTGTCTTACCAACTCTGAGAGGCCAATTAATTAAGAGAAAAAAAACTTTTGAAGTGATAATCAAGCTAGCCGAGTACAGACAGTGTGATAAGAAGTGTGAGAGTACTTACAAGGGGAGATAGAGTCAACGTGCCAACATTTTTATGGCTGACTTAGAACAACGCTTCCTTAGCTCTCGTCCCCTAACGCCCCTACTCTACTTGCGCTACATTGATGACATCTTCATCATCTGGACCCATGGAAAAGAAGCCCTTGAGGAATTCCACCATGATTTCAATAATTTCCATCCCACCATCAACCTCAGCCTAGATCAATCCACACAAGCGGTCCATTTCCTGGACACTACTGTGCTAATAAGCGATGGTCACATCAATACCACCCTATACCGGAAACCTACTGACCGCTACACTTACCTACATGCCTCCAGCTTCCATCCAGGACACACCACACGATCCATTGTCTACAGCCAAGCTCTAAGATATAACCGCATTTGCTCCAATCCCTCAGATAGAGACAAGCACCTACAAGATCTCTATCAAGCATTCTTAAAACTACAATACCCACCTGCTGAAGTGAAAAAACAGATTGACAGAGCCAGACGAGTACCCAGAAGTCACCTCCTACAAGACAGGCCCAACAAAGAAAATAACAGAACACCACTAGCTGTCACCTTCAGCCCCCAACTAAAACCTCTCCAGCGCATCATCAGAGATCTACAACCTATCCTGAAAGATGATCCTTTACTCTCACAGATCTTGGGAGACAGACCTGTCCTCGCTTACAGACAACCCCCCAACCTAAAGCAAATACTCACCAGCAACCACACATCACTGAACAAAACCACTAACCCAGGAACCTATCCTTGTAACAAACCCCGATGCCAACTCTGTCCACATATCTATTCAAGTGACATCATCATAGGACCTAATCACATCAGCCATACCATCAGGGGCTCGTTCACCTGCACATCTACCAATGTGATATATGCCATCATGTGCCAGCATGCCCCTCTGCCATGTACATTGGCCAAACCGGACAGTCTCTACGCAAAAGAATTAATGGACACAAATCTGACATCAGGAATCAAAATACTCAAAAACCAGTGGGAGAACACTTTCACCTGTCTGGTCATTCAGTGACAGACCTGCGGGTGGCTATATTACAACAGAAAAACTTCAAAAACAGACTCCAAAGAGAGACTGCAGAGCTAGAATTGATATGCAAACTAGACACAATCAACTCCGGTTTGAATAAGGACTGGGAATGGCTGAGCCATTACAAACGTTGACTCTATCTCCCCTTGTAAGTACTCTCACACTTCTTATCACACTGTCTGTACTCGGCTAGCTTGATTATCACTTCAAAAGTTTTTTTTCTCTTAATTAATTGGCCTCTCAGAGTTGGTAAGACAACTCCCACCTGTTTATGCTCTCTGTATGTGTGTATATATATCTCCTCATTATATGTTCCATTCTACATGCATCCGAAGAAGTGGGCTGTAGTCCACGAAAGCTTATGCTCTAATAAATTTGTTAGTCTCTAAGGTGCCACAAGTACTCCTGTTCTTCTTTTTGTGAAATAAAAATGATACCCAAATGTTTGTCAAGCCAATGCTTCTCTTAGCTGGAAATCACTTACATTTGTGTGTTACATTTTCCTCCCTTTCGGGAGACTTCATGAGCAGCCAATCCCACATACATCATCTGTTGATTGATTTGTCTGGCAGTCAGTGACCAGACGCTCTAAGCCAAAGTCATACCTTGTGTAGTCCTATGAGGCAAATGTAATTGGAGTAGAGATATTTTTAGCTCTCTGAGCCTGGATAGATTCACACCAGGCTCCTTCTTATATGATTTGATGTGTATGTGTAACATTCATATCCCTTCACCTCAGGATATAATATCTAATATTCAGAAAATCATAGAAGTGTAGAACAGGAAGGGACCTCAATAGGTCATCTAGTCCAGTCCTCTGCACTCAAGGCAAGACTTAGTAATAACTAGACCATCCCTGACAGGTGTTTGTCTAACCTGTTCTTAAAAACCCTCCAATGATGGAGATACCACAGTCTTCCTAGGCAATTTGTTCCAGTGCTTAACCACCCTGGCATTTAGGAAGTATTTCTACTGTCCAACCTAAATCTCCTTTGCTGCAATAGAACCTCATGCTGATCATTAGCAATGTTGGCCAACCTAGCAGGATATCTGCTCAGTTGAAGTGGTTTCCATAGATGTGTTCCCATCACTGCTCATGATGTCATTTGGCCGCATCACTGTTCTATTGATAATCTGCTGTCAATTGCACTACTGTGGTAATGGGACCATATAAACTACCTCAGATGGAGATGGAGATGTAAACAGCATCAGCAATATGGCACAGCCTTTGGGTCATAAATGATGTTGCTGAGATGCACCATTCAGAGGATGGTGAATTTCTATCCTGAGTCTGATGGTCCCTGATGATTCCTTTACCTGGACAGGACTTGGTCATTTGTAGGGTCTTATCAAATTCACATTCATTTTGGTCAATTTTCACAGTCATAGGATTTTAAATGTCGTAACTGTCATGATTTCAGCTGTTTAAATCTGAACTTTCATGGTGTTGAAGAGGGCATTGGGGTGTGCGTGGGAGAGAAACAGACAGATTTTAGCTGGTTAGGCCTGGATTCTGTGCACACTGAAGTCAATGCTAAAGCTCCAATTGATTTTAATAATGCAGGAATTGGATTCCAATTGCTGATTAATGGTGGAAGTGAGCTGAATTTTGATTCTGAAATATGGATTCAGACTAAATTTGGAAATTTCAGATTTGTATAAAGTTTATTGTTATTAATATTATTAATAATATTTATTATTAATAACAACCTCTTTATCTAGCCTCTTTGCATCTTGTGTGGTCACTCATGGTCTAATCCAGCTCCCACTGCCATCAACAGAATGGCTCCCAGTGACTTCATTGGTATTTGGATTAGACCCATACATAATTGTGCAAAGTCACTGCAAAGCTACTGTTGTGATTTGGCAAATGGATATATGAGGTGCAAGGTAAAGGAGAATCAGGGGCACAAAATATACCTCAAATCCAGGCAGGTGACATTTGTATAAGAGAAACTCTCTGTATTTTTAGCTGAAATGATTTTTTTCCCATCTTGATCACCTCAGCTAAATATGGTGTGCTGGTTAGGCCTGAAAATACAGCTACAGGGAGAGAGAGTGGAGGGGTGTTAATACATGCATACATTCAAAAAAAAATCCTCTCTTTCTGATTGCATATAAAACAAATCATTTGTAGAATGATTTTCCATTGTTCACCACAAGGCTTTGTAAATGTGTCAATCTGATGTCAAAACACTTTGCAGAGATTCCTACACCCATGGAGCCATCTGTGTGATGGAGCATGGCATTCATTTAATGAGGGTCAGCTCTAATCTTTTTTGCTGCCCCAGGCAAAAAAGAAGAGCACTGCCCAACCCCCCTCCCCCCACCCCGAGCGCCGCGCTGGGCCGCACAAACCCCCGCCACCCTCCCAAGCGCCGGGCCGGGCCCCGATGCGCTGCGCCGCCCCTCCCCCAGCGCCGCGCCACTGAAGTCCCGTCCCCCCAGCGCCGCGCCGCTGAAGTCCCGTCCCCCCAGCGCCGCGCCACCGAAACACCCCCGCGCTGCCTGGCCGAAACAAAAAACAAAAACACTGCAAGTGCTCCCCGCCACCCCAAACATTGGCCGCCCCTTCTAAGGTGCTTCCCCAAGCACGTGCTTGGTCAGCTGGTGCCTGGAGCCGGCCCTGCATTTAACAGTGATCAGCAACACTACAGAAAAGGAAGCGCAGAAAATACCATATCCCATTGAAGCTGAAGAGGAATTTTTCATGCAGTTACCCACGCTGGAATCCGGGAGGGCTGCCACTCCCTACTCTTGTGTAAAGTGACCCTGAAATCTTTTAATGACCACCAGTAGTCCATACCTTGGGCCCAATTCTCAGCTGGTGTAAACAGGGGCGGCTCCAGGCACCAGCGCACCGGTCGTCGTGAGGGCAGCAGTCAAGTTGCCTTCGGCGGCGTGCCTGAGGGAGGTCCGCCGGTCCCGCGGCTTCAGTGGCAATTCGGCAGCGGATACGCCAAAGGCGCGGGACCAGTGGACCTCCCCAGGCATGCCGCCGAAGGCTGCCTCACTGCTGTGCTTGGGGCGGCAAAATACATAGAGCTGCCCCGTGTGTAAATCAACATAATTCCACTGAGCTTCAGCTGAAGGTCTGATTCCCTTCTTAGTTTTGAGTTTGTCTGAGGGTATGTCTGGCAGGTGGAATTCCCAGCTCGAATAGATGTGCACACACTAGCTGATTGAGCGAGGGTGCTAAAAATAGTGTGTTCGTGATGTCATCGGCAGCAGCTTGGCTAGCTGCCTGGGTACAACCCCATCCACGTACTTATGTAGCTGGCCTGAGCTGCCACCCATGCCTATGGGGCCACACTACTATTTTTAGAGCATGAGCTTGATCAGAGCTAATACATAGACATCTACTCATACTGGGAATGGTACCTCCCAGCTGCAGTGTAGATACCGTGAAAGTCATTGCCTACATAGTGTCCACTAGCACCACAGCAGGGTATAGGTTCAATACTGAATCAGAAGGAATCTTTGAGGGTATGTCTACACTGCAAATGAAGGTGTAATTGGAGCATGGATAAGCAAACCCACGCTACCTTTAGTCGAGCTAAAAACAGGGTGCAAAATTCTAAGAAAGTCATGCCTAGTTAGTCCCAAACATGGTGATATGACTGTGAGCAATATATGATTATACCACAGCTATTTTAAAACAAACACATGACATCTACCAAGCAGGGCTAGGTCAGTACTTGGGAGGGCAACAGAGGAAATAGGTCTATGCTAAAGCCCATTCCAGTACAGCTTCAGAGGGGAGGGATAGCTCAGTGGTTTGAGTGTTGGCCTGCTAAACCCAGGGTTGTGAGTTCAATCCTTGAGAGGGGCATTTAGGGATCTGGGGCAAAAATCTGTCTGGGAATTGGTCCTGCTTTGAGCAGGGGGTTGGACTAGATGACCTCCTGAGGTCCCTTCCAACCCTGATATTCTATGATTCTATTGTTACCTGTGCTGGCTCAATTAAAACTAGTCCTGGTGTGCTTACCCACTTCTCTTATGGTTTAGACATATCCTGAGCATGGGCATTATTTCCTGTAGCACAGAGCTATTCCCTATGTTTCCCTCCCAAGGACTGACCTAATCCTGCTTAGTCCAGTAAGATCAGACAGGATCAAAACACAACGTGACACGGCTCCACATAGACATAGCCAGAATTCAAGCTTATGTTCTTAAGGTGAAAGACTTTATGTCCCATTACCAGCCATTTGATATGCGTGTGATTTAGTAATGAATAAAAACAATAAATCCAGAGTCCGAGCTTTACAGGGTTAGCTGCTCGTGATGCTGAACTCTTCTTGTTCTCAATGCCTTCCACAGGGGCTCATGGTCCTCAGAGCTGGATTCCATACAAGGAAAAAACCTCTTGCGTTCATAATTTCCCTGCAGTATTCATCAAAACAGCAAACATGGGGTGCGCTTTCCCCATGTTTATATTTCTCTAGCAGTGCATAATTCACCTGCCTTTTGGTCTGAAAATCACCCCTGCTTACCTGTGTACCTTGGGGGCATTTAGTTTAACAGCTCATGTAATGCCCATTTCAGAAAGAATAGTGCCTATTGAAAAGAGGGATGCCTAAGGGCTTGTGTTCACTATGGGGAGATCGACTCAATGCTGCTGCAATCGATGCAGTGGGGATCAATTTAGCGGGTCTAGTGAAGACCCGCTAAATCGACGGCAGAGCCCTCTCTGGTCGACCCTGGTACTCCACCTCTCCGAGAAGAGTAAGGTAAACTGACCAGAGAGCATCTCCCGCCGACGCAGTGCAGTGAAGACACCAGCATAAGTCGAACTAAGCTACGTCGACTTCAGCTCCATTATTCATATAACTGAAGTAGCGTAACTTGGGTCGACTTACCCAGATAGTGAAGACAAGCCCTAACCATTGGTACACTTCATGAGACCCTTTTAAAATATGTGCAGTACAATCATATATTGTGCAATTATACCTCCACGTTTGGGACCAACGAGGCATGGCTTTCTTAGAATTTTGCACCCTATTTTTTTCTGATAATATGGAAGAGAGCTATTTTTTTCAAAGCATAGAATGATAGTCTAGTCTAGTGGTTAGGGGAGGGGACCGGGAGTCAGGACCTTGGGAGTTAACCCTGTGCTGTATCCTTCAACTCATTGTGCAGTCATGAGCAAAGTCCATAACTTCTCTGTGCTTAGATTATCTGTCAAATGGGTATAATAATAGTTACTTTAGCAGAGCCTTTACTGGTTAAAAATTATAAAATGTTTTCAGATACTCACATGAAGGCCATTATATGTAAAGCACTATTATTATTAATATAAAATGACCTTTCAAGCTATGCACAGTTTTTTTCTTATCTTAACTTTCTTTTTAAATTGAAAGTATATCAGACAAGGATATTCAGGAGAAAGTAGTATGATGGATTTAGGGTGAAATTTGACTAGGTGGGTAAAGAGAAATGTGGGTAATGCTTCATTGTGTTGTATAATGGAGTTTCAGAAAGCAACCCAATGGAAACTCTGAGTATTAGTATGAATAATGACCTATAAATATTCCACTTGTTAGCCATATAACCAATTCTGTGGTCTCAATGGCTGTATATCCTCCCCTTTGTGTATTCGTCTATCATAATTTAAATGTATGCATTATAATCACCTTTTTGGCTTACAGGTGTCATGTACAAAAGATTATTCGTTTACCACCGAAATATGTACTCTTGTATATTGGATTGGAATTGCAAAGTCCATACTTAGCATCTTTCGTACACTAAGTAGTTATTCCACAGGGTAGTAAGGTTAAAATGATGAAGGGGTTTATAAAGCTGATGGAGGCATCTGGTGCCCAGCTTCGGGTACTGCCGGGAGATGTATCATTTAGGCACATTTTAATCATAGCCACTTCACTTCAGCTGCATTGGTTATTTAGCATGTGCACATTCCATGCCAGAGGAAAATATGAATATTTAAAAGCATCTTTGTCTAGTGATCTTTGCTGAATGTATACAGATTTGGCAATCTAGTCGATTCCTCTCTTCCATATAAAATGGTTAGGACCATTTCAAACTTGGACAACCTGCTAATACACTGGAGTTGACAGGACTTTAAAAAGAAGATTCATCAGTGGTTTCCTCTCTGACACTTAGATTCACATTCTGGACACTCATTTCAGGGGCATTGGCTTATCCTCTTTTTTGCTACCTATATCAGGAGCTCACTTGATTTCACATCTTCAATCTAGTGCCTAGTGTCAGGTTTAGGGCGCAGCATACGGCAAAGTCTGTTTATGAAAAATACATTGTCTCTCCCCTTATTTTTCTTTCCTTAAGATGTCTACATTTCTTAAAAGAGGCTGGTCAACTAGACATTTGCTTTCCAGGATGGTGAATGTGTTCAAAAGTTCTGTTCTTCTTGCAGCTTTTAATCTGCTTACTCAACAAAACCAACAAGAGATTCTGGAAATCATGACAGCTATCCCATTCTCCGAAATGTACTTGCTACATTTCCTTAGAGCTCATCATGGAATTTGAAACTGCACACAGAGAGATTCTTCCCTTTAAATGCAGGACGACATTAAAAATAAAATGCAATTTTTGTACAATGTGCAAATAATGTGGTTGACCAGTGACACATCTCTCCATAAAAATCTCATGTTAAACTTCAGTTCCTAAATTTTTATAAGGCAAAGGCAGTGGTGGGAAACCATAACTACTGATTTTGGTGCTCATATTAGAAAATGTAGAGCCGGATCTTTAACTGGTGCAATTTGGCATAGTTATAGTGAAATTAATGGAACTTCATCAATTAATGTCAGCAGAGCGTCTGATTTAATATTAAAAAAAAACTGCCTAGTGCTTTTAAAAGGCAATTATAGTCCAAGGAGTGACTATAAAAAATCCATCATAGGGTTTCACATTTATTAGATATCATTGATTTGCAGATCAAACTTGCTAAGCTTACAAGTCTAAAGGTATCAGTCCTGCTCAAATTGGGCTCTCTCTGCTTCTTACATCATCACCAGTAGCGAAGATTCTGCCTTTGAAATGTAGCTGACAACTTTGCTGATGATGCCGGAGGCACAATGGAACACGGCCATTTCTCCCTTTTTTTCCCTCCTGTGTTTGCAACCATAACAAATGTACACAAAAGATGGTGAATAATAAAGTACCATGTTTAGTCACATCTCTGGAGTCAAGACTGGAATAACCTAATGAAGAGTTGGGGGCATCTCACTCCAAATTCAAGTATCCAGGTGCCTACATCAGAAAAAAAAAAAAACCACCTCTGCATTTAGCACCACTGTTGGCCCTCTAAGCAGAGGGGCCAAATATTTAATAGGTACTGAAATCTGTACTGTCCTCTCACACTTTGAGGTACACAGCTACTCCCTGTAGGGGCCATGCAGGTGGAATGAATAGGAATAGACACACCAATTCAGGAGACACTTGGATACTACAAAGGTGGTGGCCATATCAGTAACTACATAGATGGTTGGGTGGGAGGGTGGGTGGATGGACAGATGATGGATGAAGCTGGCACTGCTTATGCCAAGCATGTTCAGTCACCAAATAGAGGACTTCTGTCTCCAGAGCTGTCTCCAGAGCTGTCAATCAGCACCTTTCATTTGCACTGCATTTAACTGGAAGTCAAGAGAGACTGGACTTTCTTTGAAGATCTATAGCAAAACAGCTTCTCAGTGTCAACATCACAGAGTGGGAAGCTTCTCTCCAAAGGGGCTCCCAGAGTGTCAGGGCCGGCTCCAGGCACCTGCGACAATTCGGGGGCGGTAGGTCCCTCACTTCCCCTCTAGGAGTGAAGGACCTGCCGCTGAACTGGCTAATTGTCAAGAGTGGACCTGGTTCACCACTTTTTTTTTTTTCTTTGCTTGGGGCAGCAGAAATGCTGGAGCCGGCCCTGCAGACTGCCCATTTACTAAGTTGTGGCTGGTTCATTTGATTTAGGCACTCATTCATGCCCCCAAGCCTCCTTTGTCTTAGTACGATTTATGAACCTCTGAAATGCATGTCCCACCTGCTGGACATTTCAGTTTGAAAGAGAGAGAGAAAGATGTTATGGTCTGGGAACAGGGTTTAATCATTTCACCTGTAACACTGTCCAGATTTCTCATAGATTTCCATTACCAACTGCTTTAATAATCTCTCTCACTCCCTCTTTCTCCTGCAAACTTGGCTTTGGTTCCAGCTATTCCTTTCCTTCTGATAGACTATAGATCTGTTCATCCAAAGTCATAAATCCTCACTAGTGTGATACACAATAGAGATTTAGGGACTTTGTCTTCTGGGCCCAACAAAGACTTCAGAATCTCTCTTGGTAACAATATCTCCGACCTATTTAATTTTGTAGCAGAAACATTTTCTGTAAAATTGAAATCCTTTATCTTAAAGCCATAGATCTTAGCTTTGACCTTGTACCCTTTTAAATATGAATAAGAGCCAGTGCTGAATGTTACCTGTCTTATTTTGCCTGGTCAGCTTACAGTGCCATCTATTATTTTGCACTGCTTGACAAGCAGACATCCTCCGTTTATCCACAGTAGTTAATTTTCTGCCCTCAGGAACTTAAAAGAAACGTTCTCCCTTTTTTGAGTTGGGTTATCATGGTTATTGGAATTACAGTTTGGATTTGTTTCATGCCTTTTAGTTAAGATAGTATTAGTGGAGTTATAAATTGTTTCTAAAAGAAAATAAAAAATGTAGGACTTTGTGTTCTATTCCACAACCCTGTAGTATTTAATCAAGGGATCCTCATGTCAGTCAATCAGTCTATTTGCATTTATATTGCACTTTTCAAGCAGGTGGTTTATAAAACCTTTTTCTCTCTTTTTTTTTTAAAGTACTAAAATAAACTATTAGCTAAACTGCTGGAGAGAGAACAGACAAGTCGAATTGGACAAGCTTGAAACAACCAGTGTCTGCTTCATGTAATTCATGTCATGAGACCTGGCCTATTTGCACCAAATACTGCCCAGCACCAAGATTTATGTTAATTCCTCAGTTATCACAAAACTGCGGTACATTTTGTAGGTAGCATGTGACATTTTTCAAGCCATGCACAGTCACTTGCAATTTCCCCCAGAGATCATCTCCCTAGAGTGAAATTCACCCCTGTGAAGAGGGCTGGGCACAAGGCCTATGCACCAATTATATCCCAACTAAGCACTATTTAGAGTACTGAAGTAGGACTGAAGTGGTGTTTATGTAATAGTCAAAGTAAAATGTACTGCTAGAATAAGTAACGAAGAGGTCCTAGAATGGGCACAACAATACAAATAATACAAAAGAAGAGATGAACATATTGGGCATTCTTAAAATATGCCCCAGATAGTAGACTACCTAAAGAGGCCAATCTAAAGGCACATTTTGTATCCCAATAATGGCTGAAGCTGTTAGTAAATCTGAATATAAAAGACCTGGATAAACAGCAGAGGACAGGGATGGTTGGCCCCATTTGACTTCTGCCTTTTGCACCTGATGGTGTGAGAGGACTGATGATGATATGTAATGGCTGTGAGGCTGCCATCCTGGCCAACATACTGAGATTGAACTGGGGTTTAAAGCATGAACCACTAAAGTGTGAGCTAATGAACAAAGGCAATCTAGGTGTTGTTCTAACGTGGCCGATTAGCAGAGGGCATGAGTGGATCTGTTACACATGCTTACCAGTGGGTTACATGTAGCGGTTGTTTGGTCCTTTACAAACAGATGAATTTCACCTGCTATTGAAAATAGCTGGCAAAGCTAAAAGTACATGTTTGCACTGGAGCAAAGAGAGGCTTGTTTTCTTTGGATGAAAAACTGTCTTTAGGGAAGAAGCGATTTTCAGCGAAGTCACTAGGGACCAGAGTCTGTTTTCATTTACAGTGGTGTAATTATGTCACTCTGTTGTATGGGTTTGTAGCAGTGATTCCAGATTTACACCCAACATAACTTAGAACAGAATTTGGATGTAATGCTTTTTGCTGTTATAACTCCAACATATGGGTTTTTTGATCAATTTATCATTTTTCCCTCCTGCAGCTCTATAAAGAAAATCAAGGTAGTAAGCTACAGAATCCAGCTAGAGAAATCTACATTGCTATATTGGGAGGACTCTCTTTCTGGTGAAAGCAGATATTGCTATTTGCTTGGAAACATCTGGTTTTTAACCCTTTTCACTAGTCCCTGAGGGAGTTTAGAGACTACCCCGTCTTCTCAATCCTAGGCGTGGCCTCTCTGGAAAATGTTTGTGTGGGAAGGTGTCTGGGAAGCTTGCAGTGTTTCAGGAACAGAAGCTTTTTACTTTTACAGAAAAGGTGATTTTTCTGGAATATCACACAAGCAAAACGTCATTAAACTAAGTCCCATCTTACTTTCAGAAGAGGGTTAAGATTTCACAGATTATCATGTTGACAATTCAGATATGGCCACAGAAATATATAGCAGGTGTTTGAAGGGGCTCACTGCCCACAACTGGGGCCAGATTTTTCCAGAGTTCTCAGCTCCCATATAGGCATCTAAATGAGATGGTCAGTTTTTCATAGTGTTGAGCTCCCAAAATGTCCCACTGAGGGCTGAAGATCTGGCTAATTGTCAAGAGTGGACCTGGTTCACCACTTCCTCGCACATTGTGTTGTTATTTGCCTCTGTGCAAATTGGGGGGGACAGTGTCACTAAATCGGAGCAGTAACATAAATCACTAAACAATATGCTAGGCAGTGGAGAAACCAGCCCAAGGTCTCTGAAAGTTGCATAGTCAGATTATCAAAGGTATTTAGGCCCTGTAGCGGGGTGGTCCCCCGCTCCTGCCTGGAAGGGCTTAAAACAGCCCTGGCAGAGGGCTGGGGCTGAGAGAAAAGCTGGGCAGATTGGGAGGCAGCCTCAGCTGGAGGACATGCCCCAAACAGACCCAGCTGGCCCTATCAAGGCCAGGGCAGCTAGGCATTCAGAAGGCTCTCTCTGGTCTGAAAGGGAGCAGCACCTGGCTGCCTAGCAGAAAGGGTACTAGGAGTGAAGCAGGGCTGGAGAAAGCCAAAGGAGCATGGGATCTCCTGGCTGGCAACTCCCCAGGCTGCAAGGCCTGGTTTAAGGCCTAAAAGGGCACTGGGTGGTAGAGGAAGGCAGTAGGTCCGAACCCCCTTGCTTGTGATGAGTGGCTTATGCTGCAGTCTGCCCCTGGGAGTGGGGCTAGATGGTGACTGGCAGTAGCCCAGACTGAGGCGAGGTGGGGTTAGTGGGTGAGGGTTCCCCTGGGTGGGGAGACCCAGAACCTGGGAGTGTGGGGTACTGCCAGGGGGGTAGCAACCCAGAGGAAGGAGCACCGGAGTCTGGGAGGGACACGAGGGCCCAGCGGGAGTGGATCACCAGCTGACAGGGGACGCTCCGATGGCTGGAGAGCTAATTCCCGAGATGACTAGCAGGAGGTGCTGCTGGGTGAGTCTGTGCACCTTTACAGGCCCCTGAAGATGAGATGTACAAAAATACTTAAGGGAGTTAGGGGCTCCTAAATCCCATGGACTTCAATGAGTTTTGTACCTAAATACCTTTGTAAATCTGGTCATAAACAATAGCTGAACCATTCTGCATTAATATCCTCATTTCCTGTGCATCTAAAGATCCCCTTCTAGGGGCCAAACTCCTAAAATCAATGAGAAGGTTGTATCAGGACTGCAGGATCCGGGCTGTCCCTTGCACTAATGCACTTTGCTTCAACAACTCCTGACCCTAATGGTGAAGGCTGTGAATAATTAAATAATAAAAACCCCTCCTCCACCACAAATAATGAACTAGCCTAAGGCAAAACATGATGGGGGATGTCCCCTGGAAAATGTGAATTTTTTTCAATAAACATGAGAAAAAAATAACACTTTGTTTTGCAGAAAAAATTTGCCATAAACATAACGAGACAAAGGAGACAAGGCTGTAATTCCCCTATGTGCAGCTTCTTAACTGTCCATTTGCTTACTATGGTAATTTGTCACACTGTATTGTATTATACACCTAATGCACAGCTGGTCTTCTAATGCAGATTTCTTCACTCCTGCCTCCACATTACCCTCTTTTGCATCAAGTATTTATCTTTACAATTATTTTCCCTGCTCTCTAATTCCCTAGGCAGCATAATATTTCACTTTGCCAAGAGGATAGAGCAGACTGGGTACATTCAGGTCCAAGTTGTTGGATGGAGGGGATTTTTTCAAGAGACAGGCATTCAGGACACCTGGGTTTTAATCCCCACTGTATCACTGATGGTATATGGGCAAATCAGGGTGAGCTTAGACAAATTATTTCATTGCACTGCACCTCCATGTATCCGTCTGTGAAATGGGAAGAACCATTCTTCCCTACTCTACAGAGGTTTCTGTGAGGGTAATTCATTGTGATTTGTAATGCCAGTTGCTTTGAGATTCTGAGTAAAAGTTGCTCTAAGTCTCAGGCTCACCATGTTCAAGTTTCAAAATCAGAGGATAACAACATCAATGTTTTCTCCTGGTAGTTCTGTTTGAAGTGTGTGTGTGGGGGGGGGAGGCATTCAACAGATTGTACACTGCTGCTCACTCCAGAGCAGGAGAACTAGACTTTGAATGGAAGAAGATGGGTGAGAACAATGTAGTTCCTGCAGCCCCTTTTCCCATTGCACTACTGCCTGACTTTAGCAAGGCAGCGTGTTGTCTCAAGTGGGTGCACCTGGACTTTTAAGGCTTCTTTTGGACTCAGTTGGAAACAACTGCAAAGAGAAGACTTCATGCATGGAAGATGGGATTAGAGGCTATGATGTACTGCTTAGAAGGCTCAGCCCAGGAGAGAGGGACGAGAAGGGTGATTGACATCACCTTTGTGCCTTTCTGATTCTGTCCTGGGCAGGAAGCTGATCTGGACCCTGATGTAAATTAGAACTACACCAGGGGCTGTTCTAATTCATGTCAGTCTCACACAGTTTCCTATGGGCTGCTCCACAGCTCACCGTAGCCAGAGTGAAAACCAGCAAATCCCTTTCCAGAACCTGGCCCACCCCTTCTCACCCCTTGATTGGGCACCTCTGATATCAGGGGCGCCATGTGAGAGTTAGAGCTGTAACCAGGACATGACAAGCAGGGCAACTGCCCAGCCGTGGGGGTGGAAAAATGGGGCAGAAAGATTAACAAAAAGACCAGTAGGGGGCACCAGTCTGCTTAGTCGCTCCAGGCGCTAAAATGCCTGCTTCCAGCGCTAGTGAGAATGGTCTATGAATGGGGATGATGACCCTACACCACATCTGCTTTTGAAATGGTGCCCATGTTCACCCCTTTCCAACACTGGAGCAGTGCAAACAGCTTCAGCAAGGGCCAGAATATTTGAATGCAGCTCAAGTGTCCCCATAATGTACGTATAACAGTGGGTGGGTTGGGAGGTATGAAAGGCACTGACTGGTCTCTTCACTGCTTTTGCCTGCTGTGCTGAGCTACACTTCTCCGAGGCTAATATGCTCTTGATTGCTAAGTGGATCCCAAAATGAGTAACTTCCTCCTCCTCTCCCCATCATCTATCTCAACAAGGAGGTCAAGTAACGACTAGGCCAAGATACCTTCTCACCCAAAGAAAGGTTGGGTCAGGGTTGAGGGGAGTCAGTAGGATACCATATGAGGGGAGCTTGAGTCTGTTGTATCTGCAAGGTTACTTCATTTTGGGCTTTTATTTTGTTTAAAATTTCTTGGATATTTATTAGTGTTTATTAAAAATTAAAAAAATGGGTGAAAACTGGTGCAACACTTTAATAGTTTTTTTTTGGTGGGGTTACTTTTGGAATGAGGACGGGGGGGGAAAAGCAACAAATACACAAGAGTAGGAGTATTGAAAGTAAAAGCACTTTAATGCTGTGGTTTATTTCATGAACTGTACGTTACCAGTACATACACATGTGCATGATTATGTGTGTCTGTGTCTCTGGGTGTGTATTTTCTGCTACACTGCCTTACTTTAATAGACAGCCTGGCACTTATATGTAGATTAATTTTTTAACATAAACATATCTACATAATGTCATGGATTGGAGTTTCTTAATCAGGATTTTCTTACCGTAATCAGTATTTTCAGGTTCTCGAGAGGTCCAAAATAAAGCTGGAAAATCAATAAAAAACAGAACTTTTGCAACCCGCCGGAATCAGTAAAAACTGAAAACGAAGGGCCGTATTCGTCTGTTCTATGATTATCACACTTCAGTCTCCAGAGCTGCCAATCCACCAGTGATAAATTAATATACACCATTTTTGAAAAGTGTGCTTTGCTGCTGTTACACTAATATTTGCTTGGCAGCTGTTAGTTTCATGTAAAATGCCTTTAATCCGGGGAGAATGAGCCACTTTAAACTAATAAATAACAATAGCAGGAACAACATCAGGGTCAAGAGAGAGAATGGCTAATGAAAAACATCACCTGTGCTCACTCAGAGCAGGGGACTGGATTCAGCTTGACATTCGCTGGGGATTTCCGGGAGCTTAACAATTAAAGGCTGTTCCTCCGGAGAGGGGACGGCTCCGTCTTTCTCGGCATTACTAATGAAGTGCAAGTCATTCTACCTCTGCCCCACCTCTAGAAACCAAAGTTCAAGAGGCCGTAGCAATTCAAAGCAGAGGCATTGTCACCACTAGCAATGCTGCATCTCCTCTTTAGGGAACAGTCTCATGTTCTATTAATTATTGCACTTCTCCAGTATTATTATTCATGGCCTGGCATCTCAAAATACTTGACTTAGCAGTGGTTCTGGAACTAATACTAATAAGTACAAGGCTGTGCCTTGGGGGAAACATGCTTTTTCTCTTACGTGTACAAGTGAAGGCTAATACTTT
The DNA here is from genome assembly GCF_013100865.1 of Trachemys scripta elegans. NCBI lineage: Eukaryota > Metazoa > Chordata > Testudines > Emydidae > Trachemys > Trachemys scripta. Next base: position 5,810,471 of record NC_048303.1, read on the forward strand.
TATTCATGATTCAGCCAGTGTTCCTCGCATCTCTGAGCAGAAGGCAGTCAGTTGGCTAATTATACTGTTTTAAATATTAAAGAAGCAATGATGGGAGGATATCACTGGGAACACTGGTACATCGTCCATGCACACACGCTACCTCAAGTGGCACTGCAGCCACACACAAGCAATGTATCAGCAGACAGACGAGAAAGCAGCTGCTGTCGTCCCACTGCTTTGGAGGTGTAGCCAATGATTTTATTGTTCATTTATTGTGCGATGTTACGAGTAACTAACATGCAATGTCAAATATAATCATTGTATGCTATATAAAGTAAAATTGTAGGATTATAGAAGTATAAGATCAGGAGCGGCGCCAGGGTTTTTGCCACCCTAGGTGGCAGCGCTCCTTCTCTGAGCATTCAGGGGGCCTGGAGTCTTTGGTGGCGGGGGTCCTTCCACCCCTGGAGCGAGTGAAGGACCCGCTGCCGAATTTCCACCTAAGATCCGGAGCAGAAGGACCCCCCGCCGCCGAATTTCCGCCGAGGGTGGCAAAATGCAACCCCCCAAATCCTGCCGCCCTAGGCAATCGCCTAGGGTCACCTAGTGGAAGCACCGGCCGTGTATAAGACTGATCAGTAGTTAGAAGCGATAATTATGTATTAGGTATCTAAGTAAGATGGGTTGAAACGCAAGGCCTGTAGACTGAGGCCTGCAAGATTTTAGCTTAGCTATTTTAGGCCTTGGAGATAAGAAATGCTGACATAAGTGACCGAAGAATGACCCTATGTCACAAGATTACAGGAAAAGATTTGCCAATGGGTCATATTGCAAAAAATTGACAGTAAAAGTAAATTTTGGCTTACAAGATCCCCCGTACTCACATTTTTCTAACACATGCCCTAACCATGGGGTGCACTATGTGCATAAATGCTAATGAGGTACAGTCAGAATCACATTATAAAAAGAGGGTGCCCAGCTTAGGAAAATTGAGCTCCTTATGGGAAAATCCAGCAGGAACTATCCCTCTACTGATGCTCAATCCATGTACTCTATTGTAAAGGATGAAAGTATAACTATATTTGTAATTTGTGCATAGATCTTTATAGAATTTCAAGATGCTTGGGTAATCATAACTTTAATTGTAACTTTAATTACAGAGCCCCCTAGCCCTTCCGCCTAGGAGCCGCAGGGACATGCCTCTGCTTCTGGGAGCTGCACGGAACCACAACAGGAAGGTAAGCCCCGCCCAGCCAGAGCCCACACCCTCTCCCACACCCCAACCCCCTTCCCAGCTGTGAGACTTCTCCCGCACCCAAATTCCTTCCCAGAGCCTGCACCCTGCACCCCAACCCCCTGCTCCAGCTCTAAGCCATCTCCTACACCCTGAACCCCTCATCCCTGGCCCCACCCCAGAGCCCGCACCCCCTCCCACACCTCCACCCCTGCCCCAGACCTGAGCCCCCTCCTGCACCCCAAGGCCCTCATCTCCAGCCCCACCCCAGAGCTCACACCCCCAGCCAGAGCCCACACACACACCGTGCACACCAACCTCCTGCCCCAGCCCAGAGCCCCCTCCCACAGACTGGGAGGATGGGGGAAAGACAGCGCAACGGAAGGAGGGGGGATGGAGTGAGCAGAGGGCGGGGCCTCAGAGAAGGGGTGGGGAAAGGATGGGGCAGGGAGTGCGAAAACTGTGTTTGGTTTTGTGCGATTAAAAAGTTGGCAACCCTAGTGCCCACCCATATGTCAATGAAGGATTGGGGCCTCAGACAGTGGGTTGCAGCTTGGAACTGGGTGGATATCCTGAGTTGGAATTCTAGATCCTGTTCTCATTCCAGTCAGTGGAAATGGTATCATTGACTTTGATGGCCATGAGAAGTAGTTTATTGGCAGGCTTTGAAATCAAACTGGTCTATTCTGCAGTACTGAACGGTTGAAGACACAATATTTTCAAACCTGGATGCACCAAGATAGGCTGTAGTTCAAACAGGAATTGTATGGGGTGGCATTCTTTGGCCTGTACTATACAGGAGGTCAGACTAGATGATCACAACGGTCTCTTCTGGCCTTGCACTCTATGAATCTGTGAAAACCAGACTCTTAAATCCATATTTTGGCACCTAAGTAAAGATTTGGCCATATTTCAAATGTGCTGAGCACCTTCAGCTCCTATTGGTTTCCATGTAATTTGTGAGTATTTGTGAGTATTCAGCGCCTCTGAAAATTAGGCCAATTTCATGTGCCTCAATATGGATTTAAGGGAGAGATTTTCAAAGACATGAATGAGAGCTGGGCACCTAACTGCCATATGTAGTCCTGCAAAGATCCCCCTATGAGCCCAACTTTAGGAACTCAGGTAACTGTTCAAAAACTTGGACCTCACTTTTACTAAACACTTCTTAATAGAGCTGGGAGGATGGGGTTTTTTGGCCAGATTTGGCCAATATAAAATATATTTGTTCAAGCTGGAAACTGGGATCTGAATCCAGATCAAACTCAGAGATTTTCCATGATATAAAGAGATTTTCCTGATGGTTAGCCAAATCTTCTTTTAAATTTAAATCTTTCTTTTAGCATGAAACTTGCAATCCTAGCTGGCAAATATGTCTGATGCATGTAATTTGAGCTCACATTACAAAAAACAAAAACAAAACCCCAAAACAATAAAACAACAACCCAACAAGCTTGATAAGTTCTTGAAAGAATAATATATGGTTAAAACTCCCATTTACTTACATATTTATTTAAAAAAAACCCTTCAGGTTATTTTTAATTTGTAACCTAGACAAGTGTTCTGATAGCAAGCAGCCAGCTGGATATAATCCTATTGAAAACTGCATTGCTAGCAGGAAACAATTCATTTTTCAGTTTACAGAGATGTAAATTCTGCCTTCGACTACTTAATAAATACTCTTTTTGTTTTGTTTTGTTAAAGAGTATATATAGAGATCTTTAAAATATATATATATATATATTTGGCAAGCAAACAAAGAAAAACCTCACTTTGTTCATGACTGATCTTGGCGTTTCCTTTACTTATTGGATATCAGTGGGAAGAGCAGATTGCAATGTTTAACTGTCTAATGTATGCTGTGAAAGATTTCATTGATACTGTCATGCTGAATAGTTAGCCATTAAAACTCTTTCATATTACATGCATTTCTACACATTGTTACCAGAGATTGCTTCGTGCAAGAATGCTTTGTTAGGATAGGGTAATTTGATGGATGTCAAACAAAGTGGAATATATAGATATTCTTTCTGTATAAATCTAACATGAGAAATATACTTTGACATGTAATACCACATTGTGTATCTTTTAAAAGTATATGCCAATTATGAATATAGATTTAAAACAATATATATGGTCATAGCTTTAATCATAAAAAGTACATAATACTGTAGTTATCATAGAAGTGTACATGCTGTACTAGTTGTCATTATCAAAATGTACATACTCTGATAGTGGTCATCATGAACGACACACTCTGTAATAGAAGTTAGCATTGAAAATAATAACATCCATCATTTTTTTCATCATAGTTCTCCCAGGGCTTAAAGAGCGGGTATATAATGTCTTTACAGCAGTGTGGTCCAGGGGATAGAGCATTGGACTGGTACTTAGGAGACCTAGGTTTTATTTCCAGCTCTGCTGCTGTGTGACCTTGGACACATCACTTTACCTCCTTGTGCCTCGGTTTTCCCTTCTGTAATGGGGATAGTGATGCTGACCTCCTTTGTAAAGCCCTTTGAGATGCAGTGGTCAAGAAAGTGCTACATGGGAGCATTATCATACCCAATTTATAGATGAAGAAATTGCAGCCCTGAAAGGACAGGTGATTTACCCAAGGTCACATAGCAGACCAGGGGTGGTGTTGGGAACAGAATGCAGATTTCCATTCCTCTGCTCTAAATATAGGCTCACCGTTGTTTTACAGAAAGAGTACTGGATATAAAGTCACTGGATACTGTGCTGCAATGGGAGTCGAGGCTGTTAAGCAGACGCCTGGATCAGCTGTGCATCTTGCAGGATCGAAGCTCAATCCCCCACAAACTGAGCGGAGAAAAAAACAATTCACAGCAAGTCATTTATCTGACAAATTAGCCTCTTTCTGCTTGCCAGCAGGTTACCGTTTCCTCAGATTTATTTGCTATCTGAAATGATTTGACAGTGTTTTCTGCCATTTTTCATTAACCCCTGTGGCTTTATCATGATTTTTGCTAGTCCAGTGGTGTTGTTTATTTGTGACTGGTCAGAGAAGTCACATGATGTTCTGTTTCCTCGACTGGGTGAGACAGCAAGCACGTCTACTGCAAATATTTGCACACACAAAGCTAGAAATTTGCTTTGCACAAGCTTTCCTGGCAGCACAACTCAATCTCTCGCATGTTCGTGGAAAGGGAACTCAAAGGGAAAGAAAGATAATTCATGGGGAAGTTTGAATGAACATGAATATGTTTTCTGAACACATATTTTTGTTTGTACAACACCTCACACAATGGGGTCCTGCTCCATAACTAAGACTTGTTGGCACGATGAGAATACTACTCCTAATAATAATTTATATTTTTTTGCCCAACTTCAGAGTTTAGTATTATTAACACCTCTGATTAGCACCCCCATGTTGCAGGTAGGGAAAGTGAGTCACGGGAAGAACAAATGACTTGCCTAAAGTCACCCAGGGTAGATCTACACTTTGAGCTGGCAGGGGAGGGTGATTCCCACCTCAAGGAGTCATAGTTGCATTAGCGGTCATTGACGTAACACGCTAAAAATGGAAGATAGCTGCACCAGCATGAGGGGCTGGGTGTCTTGAGTGGAAGCCAATCAGCGACGCTAGGGCCAGCCCCTCCTGTCTCCGTGGGCGCGCTCTATTTTTAGCATGCTGGCTGGAGCAGAGTGAGCACAGGTATGTCTCCTTGACCTGGGAATGACACTCCCAGCTTAAAATGGAAACATACCCACAGGACACTCGGATCCTGGAATGATCTGCAGCTACTTTAAGCAGCATTGCCCATGCAACGAGGGCAGGAAGACTGGGGCGCAAGGTCATCACCCCAATTTAGGGGCAGTGGAGAAGAATTGGGGCCAGGGCTGGCATGCCAGCCATCTTTCTGTGGGGCCATCCTAAGGGATGCGGCAGAGAAAAAGGTGGATTGGAAGGCTGAGCCAGTGGTCAGAGGAACTGAAGAGACCTGGATTCAATTCACTGCTCTTCCACAGACTTCCTGTGTGACTTGGTCAATGGAAGATAGCTGCACCAGCATGAGGGGCTGGGTGTCTTGAGTGGAAGCCAATCAGCGACGCTAGGGCCAGCCCCTCCTGTCTCCGTGGGCACGCTCTATTTTTAGCCATGCACTTAGGCTAGGTCTACACTACCCGCCTGAATTGGCGGGTAGAAATCGACCTCTCGGGGATCGATTTATCGCGTCCCAACCGGACGCGACAATCGATCCCCGAATCGACGCTCTTACTCCACCAGCGGAGGTGGGAGTAAGCGCCATCGACAGGAAGCCGCAGAGGTCGATTTTGCCGCCGTCCCTACAGCGGGGTAAGTCGGCTGCGATACGTCGAATTCGCATAGCTGAATTTGCGTATCTTAAATCGACCCCCCCCCTGTAGTGAAGACCTGCCCTTAGGCCCAGCACCGCAAAGATATTTAGGTGCTTAACTCCTATTGATTTCAATGGGAACTAGATACCTTTGAAGAGCTGGGCTTTAGTCGCTCTGTGCCTCAGTTTCCCATCTATAAAATAGGCATAGTGACAGCGTCTTACCTTGTAAGGGGGCTTGAAAGATAAATACACAAGAAATTGGGAGGCACTAGATATAATGCTATTTGGAGAGGGGTAATATAAGGAGTGCAGACTGGTGGTCTGACTGGAGGCTTTTTGTACCATAGTGATCCCCAGCCATTGGCAGCCAGTAGAACTGAGAGGTAAATGTGTAACCCACACACCTTCTGGGTGTGGTGTTCTGTCCTATCTTGTGGCCTCAAGACCACTTGGAGAGAGAGATTAATGAGTTTGCTCTACAGCCTTTGCCACCAGCCAGTTGGCTTTTAGCTCACGTTGTAGAGGCTCATGCACTAAGCTCCAAAGGTCCCAGGTTCGCTCCCGCCTGCCGACAACCACGGGCCGTTGGTGTTACACTTGCTCTAAAAGTTATACTGAAAGACCAGTCTGGTTCACAGCTCCTCCAAGAATGAAACTCTTCACAAAGGCTATAACTGCACAGTCTTTCCCAAGCTTTGCTGCTCACAGCATCTGTCAAAGTTCTGGGCCAGAGACTCAGAGTCAGGACCAGAATTTGGCGTTGTGAGTTGTTAGCTTCTAACTCCAGCTTTTTCCTACATGAGTGGGCGAGTGAAAGGATAATAATGACAATTGTCTTGCTCTGAACAATTAAAAGGTTGTCCCTGTGAATACTGTGACATGTGCTTTGGAAACTAGCATTCCATGTTGCTTTGTTTCGAATATTCATCAGATTTCCCCCCACTTTACCCCCTTGCTTCCCCACAATGAAATCAGGGTGTGGAAGCAGAGAAATCGGAACTATCCACCTACACATGGGCATTTGATATACAGGTTCAGGAATCAGCTGAAATTTTAATGTCATTATTAATTAGTGTTACTTGTATTACCCCAGTGTCTTGGAGCCCCAGGTGTGGACCAAGACCTGGCTGTTCTGGGTGCTCTACAAACACAGACCAAAAAGAGAATTCCTGCCTCAAAGAACCTACGCATTTGGATTTACATTTCTGATTGGTTTTCTTTTAGTGCAGAGTCATTTTGGGTATGCCTACACTGTAAAAAACCCCACACCCATACCAGCGTGTCTCAGAGCCCAGGTCAACCGACAGGATCTAACATTATGCAGCTGCCAATATCAGTAGAGATGTTCAGACTCTGGGATCTGAAACATGGTGAAAGGGATGGGTCTCAAACCCTGGGCTCCAGCCTCAGTCTGACCATCTACACTGTTGTTTTTACTCCAGACCACAAGCCCCGTGAGGTCAAGTCAGTTGACCCTGGCTCTGAGCCTTGCTGTCTTTTTTTCTTTTTCTTCAGTTTAGACATACCCTGTGTCAGCTGAATTCTTTAAGGAAGGTGAAGCAGAAATCCTTATCTGTTCTACCACCAGCACGGTACGTAAAGAAATGGCCAGAGGAGATAGATTGCCAAAGTAAATACCTGGAGGATCTGCAGAGAGAGAGAGAGGTGCAAGGTCTTCAGTAGCAATTGGTCTATAAAATGTTTTCATTTTGGCTTTTATTGAGACCTTTAGGTCCAAATCTCATTACTTTGCCCTTTTCTGTCCATATGTTCCTAGGGAAGTTGAGGAATGTGTTGACTGACTGCAGAGAGCTGCTCGGAGGATGCCTCAGTCTGTCAAAAAGTTATTTCAACTTTCTCTGCTTTATCGTCACTCTTTTAATTGCATTGAAACTTTCTTTATTCATGATAATTACCAGTATAGGAGATGATAATGCAAGAATGGTAGATTACAATGAGTGATCATTAAATATTGCATCGAGGATGAAGGTAAAAGAGTTACATGCATGTGCAAATATTTATACTAGCTATAAATTACTAGGAGCTGGATTATAAAATGTCAGAAGAAGGGGGCCTCACATGCTGCTCAGGGCTATGCTACTACTACTAATAATAATAATAATAAAGAAAAATATGAACTGTGTTAAAGTATAAGGTTGTTCAACTCCAGATCTTATGGGCCAGATCCTGGACCTCCAGCCAAGGAACACTTGACACGAGTCATTAAGGGTGGAGGATGCAATGATGATTTTAAGCCCTGTTTAAGCTCCACTGATCCTGGAGTTATTTTGCACTGCTCCAGTTGTCAGGCACAAGTAAGAGCAGCCTCAAGGCTGCACCTGCCAGTAAAACATCATGGTCATCTTCTGAGCATATACATTAAACAAAGGCTCTGTAATAGCTGCTACATGGATCATTATATAAACGATGAAACTGTCAAGCTGTTCTGCAGTGTCTCAAGGGAGGGCGTACCAACCTCAGAGCAAACTATTAAGAAGTAGGGCACACACCCCAAACTAGTTGTGAGTCCTATACTTAGATTTCATCTACCACTTTTTAACTGTTAAATCCTCAGGCACTGTAACAGACTTAACATAGAGTCACAGACGGTCCCCTTGGGTACTTTGGTCTATCTTGCCACCTAGCTAAACGTGCCATTGTGGTAGATGGCACAAAAATCACAACAATACTCATGTTACTCCCAGTCCCAAAGGACTAGTCACTTACCCCAGGTCAATTGCACTTTAGATCTTACACTGAAATAAGGCTTATAGCCAATCCTATAATGAACTAAAGATGTATTGGGTAAGAAAAAGAAATCAGAGAGTTATTTACAAGGTTAAAGCAAGTAAACATGCACACACAAAGGTGTTACAGTCTGAGGTTTCAAAAGGTGATAGAAGCTGCTGTAAAATGCAAGCTCTATCTGTCGTGTAGGGCTAACCTAGGCTAAGCAACTGGGGATTCATTGCTTATGCTTAGACATCTTGCCCCCCCTATAGTCCAAGCAGAATAGAAATACAGTTTCTTCTTGTTAGGGATTTTTATCCCCTTTCCCCCAGAGTTCAAGCGGATGGGATGAGTTCATGCACATGCATCCTTTTCATTTTCAGGGCACGGGAGATGTATATAATTAATAAGGTCTTTTTTCTTTGATGTTTCATGATGGCTTATTTGGTTTCAATGGGACTTCTTGGTTGGCAGGACCTAACACCACCTGTCGGAAGCCAGCATTTTACATTAATTGCTGCTTCTTTCCTGTTTAATGACTTAAACAGCTAGAGAGAATTACAATTCAAACATCTAATATTATTTTATTATATGAGGTGCAGCTGTTACAAATGAGATGAATACATGGAGTGTCGTACAAGCATTTCATCAAGTCTAAACACATTTTTGTAAATCTAATACCTATTTTAACAATTCTATCACACAGGTGAGTCGGACTGGTTTCAGTTATGTATTTGTCAGTGTTGAGATGAGGCCTAGTGGCCTTGGCATGGGTTGGGACTTGGTCTGCCAGCATCACAGAAACATCAGCCCAGATATTCTCAGGCATTAGGGCAGTGTTTCATCGCAAAGCTGGAAGAGGTTTATTAGGTGGCATGACACAATCATATCAATCCCTATCCCTATGCCTTTGGCCCTCCCTCCCTGAGGCTGGTGAAGGGGTCATTGATGGGATTTACAGAGGGTGTGGCTATTTGATATCCTACCATGAGTTAAACAACTGCTGTAACAGACCCAGAGGATCATTGGCAGCTGGTGTAATTTCAAAGCTATACTGGGAGACTGCATATCCACAGAGAAGGCTGAGAGGCCATCCCTTGGCCTCCATGCGGCTCTCAGATATATCTGAGAATTCAAACTAAAGATGCACCACTGCATTCTGGGATAGGACACACAGGTTACCAATGACATAGTCTAAGTTGCCAAGTGAGGAGAGACCCTGACAGCCTTTCTGTGAAGAGAAGGGAAGAAACTGTACTCAGCTCTGCAGTCGGGAATGTCCCAGGTACAGCAATGCAAGATTTGCATCTAGATTTTCATTTTCTCTTTGACTAGATACTTTTATTTTACAATTCATCTTATTTTATCACTTTCCTGTATCTTCTACTTTCAACTAAATAGGCTCACATTTTATTTAAGATACCGCAAACTGCTTGTACCGCTGGTGAGTGGGGATAATCACTAATGGGCAAACTGAGAGAGAAGAGTGTGCTGACGCCTGAGGAGAACAAAGGTGAGAGAACAGGTTTAGCCATAATTTCTTCCCTGTGCCTCACTTGTCCCTGGGAGAAAGCATTCTGCTACTGCCTCCTTCCAGTTGCACATGACTTCCTCATCCCTTCTGATGTAGGCCAGTGGTCAGAATCAAGGATCCACCCACTCCCGTCCATCCTCACCCATCCTGCCCAACATCAGCCAATGGTTAAAATCAAGGCCTTCTACACTCTTGCCCAGGAGTTCTCAAACTAGGGGTCAGGACCCCTCAGGGGGTCGTGAGATTATTACATGGGGGGTCGTGAGCTGTCTGCTTCCACCCCAAACCCTGCTTTGCCTCCAGCATTTATAATGGTGTTAAATATATAAATAGTGTTTTTAATTTATGAGGGGGTGGGTCGCACTCATAGGCTTACTATGAGAAAGGGGTCAACAGTACAAACGTTTGCAAACCGCTGCTCTTGGCCTTCTTTGGCCATATCCCACCCACCTAGGCCAGAGGGGAATTAACAGCCCTTTGGCGTCTCAGCCATGACTTCTGTTTATCCTTCCCATACCTGGGGCAGTGGTCTAGGGTGGGGCAGGCTGTGAAGGGAAATAGAGTAGGGAACTTGCTCTCCTTTATGCCTGAATAAGTCCGAGCCGGAAATGTTTCATTTTTAATCCCCGTCACTATTTAACTGTGCACTGGATGTTTTTGAAAGCTGTGATATTTTGTGTGGTGTTGTTTTGTTTGAAGTGGTTTTCTGTCTTTTTTTCCTCCCTTGAATTTTGAAAAACAAACACACATAAATCCATCTCCATAGCTCAGCTGAAGTCAGTGGTTTACACCAGTTTACACCAGCTGAGGATCTGGCTCACCGGATTTCACGTGTTCCAAAATCACTTGGAAATGGTTTCTGCTAGCCTATGGCATATGCCAACTTTCTGCAAGGAGTGGCTACGTTTTTAAAGTTTATTTTAGGACTTAATTATGAATTTTATTTTTGAATATAAAGGTGACTAGATCTAACACGTAACATGGTAAATGAAATGGTAAGTGAATTCATATTTAGTAATTTCCCACTGTAAATACTATGCATTAAAACCAGCAGTTTGTGCGCTATTGCCTGAGTTGTCTACGGTAATAATATGGAGTTTACACTAAATTTACTTTTGACATGGATTTGCATTGTCTGCATTGTACACGACACGAGGGGGCTGTGTTACAGTGGGACCCTGACCACTTGCGATCATTCCCATTGGTCTCTTTGTGACGGCAGGGGAGTCAGCGTCAATGTGAATGACCAAATTCCAGCACTACGTCCTCTCCCCCTGAATTCCCCTTGCACATTCAGCTGGATACAGTATCCTTCACTGCTGTGTGCTGTTAGAGCCTGATCCAAACCCATGGAAGTCAGTGGAAAGTCTTCTATTAATTTGGGTCAGGCTCCCAAATTGGGGCTCTGTTTCACTCCAGAGTGGCTTCCCTCTCCGTTTGGTGAGTCCATCGTGTGCTCTACAATCTACTGGGGTTAAAGACATTATGACCGCTGCCCTGTCCTCATTTATGACCAAGTTAAAAACCTCCTCCTGTCATGCTGAATGTAGACAATGTATTGTCTAGCAGTCTCTTTGTCCTTAGTCCCTAGCCCAAAGGACGCCGCCTGTCTCTTTCTGAGTTTCTGTAATGCACCTCGAAGTGGGATGGGGGAGGGGTGGGGTTCCACAGAAAATTTTGACTTTTTGGTTAAAAAAAAAAAAGAAAAATATTTCAACCACATCAAGAGTTCAGCTTGGAAATACTGCTGTGATTCCTCATGCGCCCATTCTTTCCTTTAAGATGGGCTTCTTGGGTTGGACAACATCTCCCATGATGCACCATGGTTTCCCCTCTGGGCGAGGGGAGGCTGTGTCTCATAGGAGTCCCGTGGCTGTAGTGAATCATAGGAGACAAATTGTGTCTGGGGAGTCCAGCCTGTACTTGAGAATGGGGACATGAGGGAACGGAACAGCAACTCCCACGAGCTACTGCAGCAGCGTTTCTGAATCAAAATATTTTGGTTTTCAGATGAAACATTTTCGGTTTCCAGGATTTTGTTTTTCCAACAAAAAAAATCTAACTTTCATACAGAAATCTGAGACATTTGAGAATAATGTCGTTTTGCTGAAAAACCCAATTTTCTGTCGAGAAAGTGTTTGAATGGGAAGTTTTCAACCAGCTCTTTCTACAAGACTGTGGGCACTACCATAAAAAGGGCGTCCTCACCAGATTGTTATCAAAATCTTCTGAGATCAATATCATTGGCCCAGATCCGTCACACTGTTCCTGTTTCATGCCTGATTAGGGTGAACAGATGTCCCGATTTTATAGGGACAGTCCTCATATTTGGGGCTTTGTCTTGTATAGGTACCTATTACCCCCATCCTGATTTTTCACACTTGCTATCTGGTCACCCTAGGCCGGATGTATTCACCTGAGACCACACAGAAGAGCTTGTCAGACTGGGGCCTCAAATTGTAATATCTGTAGGGCAAGAAGTATTGTAACAAAACTGTAGGCACAAATACAGTTGGATTTATGTGGCTTTATTGATGTGATGAAAGAGAATTATTCCTTTAGCAGGAATATGATTAACAGATACAGGTAACATGAAACGAAGTAAGAATGGATTTTAAACACCTGAGTCAATTAGTGATTAGTGAATTTAGATATTTATTTTTCTTGGGTGCAGTTTACTAGGCTCAAGTGTATTATTAGTCGTAGTGTATTTTAATTGTCATATTTTATCTATTAATATATTTTAGAGGAACCTTTACCATAATTTATTAATTACTATTGTTGTTATAGTTGTAAGCACAGACAGAACCTATTTTCGTTTCTGATGGAAGGAAAGCAATTTTTGGTGATCTTATATGAAGATACATGAAGCAGGGAGAATACAGCTGGAGATTCATGAAGTTACAGTACGCTGAGCGTGAACTATTTACAGGGGCAAAATAGGTTAGCATTAACCAACAGAGAACTGTGAGACAGGGGTCCTAAGGAGGAGAGCAATCCATTCTGTAAGTCATCAACTCCACGACGCACTCTCTTGAAATACAAAGTTGGAGAAATCCGGGCTCCAGAACAGCCTTCCACATACAGTGTTAACATCTCTCTGTTTTACCTGCAATGTATTAGACAGATCTCCTTAATGAGAAGTGCCTTTTTGAAAGGGAAAAAAAACAAACAAAAAACAAACAAACAAAAAAAACAACAGGGCTGGTGTTTACACACAGCCCGGAGCTATGGATGGGGTCTATGCCGCATCACCGCTAGAGTAGCTTTCTGACACACCCTTCTAAGCAAATACCACCAATTTGGTCGACCTAATGCACCCTGTCTACTCACAGGCACATCATATATGTCTACTTTAAGATGAGGTATGATGCGGAGCTGGCAAGTGGTGCAGTTTCCATAGAAACCAGGATAAACAATGACACCATCAACCTGTTAGAACAGGGATCGGCAACCTTTGGCATGTGGCCCGTCAGGGAAATCTGCTGGCTGGCCGGGATGGTTTGTTTACCTGCAGTGTCCGCAGGTTTGGTTGATCGCAGCCCCACTAGCCGCGGTTCGCCATTCCAGGCCAATGGAACTGAGGGAAGTGGCGCAGGCCGAGGGATGTGCTGGCCGCTGCTTCCCGCCGCCCCCATTGGCCTGGAACGGCAAACCGTGGCCTATGGGAACTGCGATTGGCAGAACCTGCGGATGCTGCAGGTAAACAAACCGTCCCGCCAGCAGATTTCCGTGATGGGATGCAAGCCAAAGGTTGCAGATCCCTGTGTTAGAATGACCACTTTGAAATGTTTGCACTTGTTTCTGTTAATTTAATGACTCTGTATTATTTCAAGCATTAAATTGGATTTATTTGAGACCTCAAAGCAGAACAACAATAATCTAAAGGATAGACCAAAATCTAATAATTAACCTGTGCAGGTATCATTGAAATATAATAGCAGTGGTGGCATTTCTTGTCATATCATTATCATTATCTTGTTCATCATTATGATCTTTGACAAGAGTGTGTGGGTTACCCGCAGTGTTCATTGCCTTGGAATGTACAAAGTTCTGTGCAGGGAACTTTGTATTCTACTGGTACAGGCACAAATAAGATCTTGTAGACACTCAGATGCCATTGGGCCCTTGAAGAATACAGGAAGTAGATCATCATCTGCATTTTTCCATCCATGTTGCAATAGCAGGGTCATTGTTTGGGGAGAATGGGGAGACATTGCTGTCCCCAAACAAAGGCAAGGCCTGAGGGATACATGTGCCAGTGCCCCCTCCAGGATTTCTGCAAGCACCAACCTGCTCGGCTTGGCCTGCCAGGGGGAGGAAGGCGCTCTCTTCTCATGCTGTGCCTCCTTCCCAGCACATTTCTGGCTCGCTCAGCCCCTCTCCCCTGCATTCAGGCCCAGGAACGGAGGGGGTGGGATGGAGATGCTTCTTCTGTCAATGGTATCTGTTCCAGGTCACTGCCTTTGCAGCTGGAAGCTGCCTCCCACTGGGTACTAGTGGCCATCACCTTATATGGGCTCCCTGCATGGCCACCATCCTGTTTCCTGTAGAAAGGTGAGTGCCCGCGGGGGAGAAGGGCAGATGAGGTAGGGGGATGGGGATAGAGGAGGGGGAAGAAAAGTGGATAGGGGAAGGTGGGGAGGGGGATAGAGTCAGGGAACAGTGGGGAGATGAAGAGGGATGGGGAGGGGAGAGAAAGGGGGATGGGATGGGGAAGAGAAGGGGATAGAGGAATGGAGGGGAAAGTAGGAACCCAACATGCAGCATCTCCTCGGCAACAGCTGCAGCCGCCGTATCACTGGGAGGCATGAGAGTGGCAGCATTGCTGCAGCTGCTGTAAGGAGCTGGTGCCAGAACGTCTGCAGCTCCTGCACTCAGGTCACAGTAGACAGCAGCAGCATCTGGGACTCCCCCACTAAGCCAGCCTGTCACCCCCACACCCAGCACCGGCAGCTCAGGTACCGCTCCTGGCAGGGGGGGCAGAGAGCCAATGACTCTGCACTTTCCCCGGAGTTACAGTTGTCATATCTGTCGAAGATTTGGATTACAAAATTAGTGTTGTCAAATCCTTCTGGGACCTGCCTCCAGTAATCAGTAGTGGAATTTGGGTCCAGACGTCATTTGTAGGAGAGTCCTGGCATCTGTGATGTACACTCTGGTTTCTCTGTTGCAAGCTCTTAGCTCATGGATTCTTTCAGCTTGAACTTCCAGCTGATGCCCTCATTAGCTTTGTTGGTTCTTCTCATTGCTCCATCAGCATGGAAAAGGGACATAGGCAAAGGTCCTATGGGGTGACTAAGTACATTTGCCATTGAAATATCATCTCTGCCTCTTGCTAAGGACAGAGCTCTGCGGAAAAGACTTTCTGCACCGATATCTGCTGTGATTGGCCCTCCCTTGACCAACTTAAATGTGGTCTCCTTGTCTAGATCAGCAACTGTTTTGATTTCAGATTGCTTCACTGACCTGAAGAAACTATTTGCCTGTAGGGAGGTCGAGACTCACCGGTGTGGCGCCTCCTGCTGGTTATCCTGGAAATTAGCTCTTGTCCAGCCTGGAGCACCCTCTGCAGGCTGGTGTCTCGCCTGCCTTAAGGCCCCCATGTCCCTCCCATATCCCGATGCCCCTTTTCCTCTGGGTTGGGTTCTGTCCCCAGCAGTAACCCACAGTCTGGGTCTCCCGTCCCAGGGGAACCCCCCGCAACCCTCTATCCCCACCTTGCCTCAGTGGCTACTGCCAGTCATCATCTAGCCGCCATTCACTGGGACAAACTGCAGTCTATAGAAGGCCACTCAGCATTGGCAAGGGTGGGTCAGAGCAGCTGCCTCTGCCTAATCCCAGGCTGCAGCCTCTGCAACCCCTGTACCTGTTTTGGCCTTTAACCAGGCCCGCAGCCTGGGGATTTGTCAGGCTGGAGCTCCCCAGCTCCTCTGGCTTTTCCCCAGCTCTGCTCTGTTACCTGTACCCTGCGTTCCCAGGAAGCCAGGTCCTTCTCTCTCCAGAGTAAGAGAGGGACTGTCTCAGCTCCTGGCTCACAGCCCTTTTATAGGGCCAGCTGTGGCCTGATTGGGGCGTGGCCCCCGCTGTGGCTGCTTCCCCCAATCAGCCTAGCCTTTTTTCAGGAGTGGGACACCTGCCCCACTACAGTGTCCCATCAGAATCAAGTGCACCTCTCTCAAATCTTTCCATTTGTTCTTCACCAGTATCTGCTATTTTCAGCAGAAACGTTTGTACATCTGATGTTACTGGACCACAGGTAACTATGTCGATAAGAACTGGATGTGATTCGGGTCAAATAGGTCTGTTACATTGTTGATGATGTGGTTGGTAAGAGCTGTAACATATTCTTCATTGCAGAGGCAAGCATTTGTTTGTGGACTTTGTCTTCACTACTTCTTCTTAAGCGACTTCTTTCTCTCATTGTTTCTGCGTATTCATAATATGAAGCTGTGTATTGTCACCCTTTCTACTAATACTGACCTGTGCATAAGTGTCACTGAATTAAAAAGCTAATGCTGCATGCATCGGCAATTACAAATTAAAAGCTTCTGCCAGGCAGACTAGATGCTACATTGTATGTATAAAAGCTTACAAAAGGAGAATCATTGCATTAGGAATTCATGCACAATTATATCTATCCACTATGTAGTACAAACTATGGGTACACAATGCACTGCTACTGATGTACAATCTTTAGTGTGAGATTGACCTGGTCAACAAATTACAATTGAAAATATAGACAACTATTATAATCACTTGTGAGATACTTTGACAATTAAGAATATGAAAACACTTCATATTGGTATATTTAAATTGTTTTTATTTGCCATATGCTTTTCTTTTAATGGAGATATCCTATCTCCAAGAACTGGAAGGGACCCTGAAAGGTCGGTATTGGCAAACCGGGAAGTGGGCGGGTTCACCCGCCCACTACTAAAGGCCCCTCCCCCAGCCTAGCGGGAGGGACCACTGGACCCAGTACCAAATGATCACTTGGGACAACTAATAAAAAAACAGGGAGCGAGGTGACGGTCAAAGGTTCAAAATCAGGGAACCGGATGGGGACACCGAGCAGAGAACCCCGGACAGCGCCCACTGCTCCTCGAAGGTGGCAAGGGAGCCAGCGGACGCTGCCCAGTGGAACTCCGCCCGGAGACGTGAGACCAAGGAGGTACGGAAGTAGGCCCCACAGTCGCAGAGCACCCCCTCGTCCAACATCCTCTCCCTGGTATCATAGATGGTGAGTTTGGCCAGGGCTAGGAGGAGGTTGACGAGGAGGTCTCGCGACTTAGTGGGGCCATGGATAGGGTGTGCATAAATAAACAAGTATGGGGAAAAGTGCAACCAGAATCTCAACAAGAGGTTCTGGAGGAGCTGGAAAAGGGGCTGTAGCCTGGCGCACTCGAGGTAGGCGTGCACCAGGGTCTCCCTCACGCTGCAGAATGGGCAAGCCTCGGGAGTAGGGGTGAACCGCGCCAGGTACACGCCCGTGCTCATGGCTCCGTGAAGGAGCCGCCAACCAATGTCCCCGGCGGGCCTTGGAACTAAGGTGGAATAAAGGCTGGCCCACCGGGGCTCCTCACCCTCCACAGGTAGCAGATAGTCCCGCCATTTGGTGTCGGGGCGGGACACGAGAGTGAGGAGATGCAATGTGTGGAGCACGAGCGTGTACAGATGGTCCCTGGGCGCGGTTCGAAACCGGACCGGCTGCAGAGCATGCAGCCGGCTCGGATTATGGGAGCGGGGGAGCCGGGGGGGCTCACGGAACAGGGGCCCGATAAAAAGCTCCGGAGGGCCCGGGGTGAGGGGTGGGCGGGGAGCGCCCTCCCACAGGGCCCGCCACAGGAAGCCGAGAGCAGGAGGTGACAATGCAGCGCCCACCTCCTGGAGTACACGCAGAGGGGTCGCGAGGGTGGAGAGCCCCATGCTCCGACCAAGCGCGCGGGGATCCACCCAGTCCCCCCTGGTGTAGTCCAGGAGGTCTCCGACCCTGGTGGTTTCTGCCAGGACCAACCTCCGGCTCACCGAGGGTGACTCCGCCACCTGCACACGGAGATCGGGATTGTGCAGCAGGGGCTCCGCGAGGAGATCCGCGCCCTCGGTGGCCACAGTGGACCTGCTCGCCGAGAAAAGCTTCCAGGTCTGGAGAAGGTCCTGGTAGAAGACTGGCAGCTCCGAGAGGTCTCGCGGAAGACCTCTTGGGTGAAGAAAAAGGAGCTGCCAGTCGTATCGGAGCCCTTGGAGGCAGGCGTGCCAAATTAATGGAGATATCCCATCTCCTAGAACTGGAAGGGACCTTGAAAGGTCATTGAGTCCAGCCCCCTGCCTTCACTAGCAGGACCAAGTATTGATTTTGCCCCAGATCCCCAAGTGGCCCCCTCAAGGATTGAACTCACAACCCTGGGTTTAGCAGGCCAATGCTCAAACCACCGAGCTATCCCTCCCCTCCCAGCTCAACCTGGGATTGCCGCTTGTGTAGGGAAAGCCCCTGGCGGGCTGGGCTGGTTTGTTTACCTGCCCCGTCCGCAGGTCCGGCTGATCGCGGCTCCCACTGGCTGCGGTTCGCCGCTCCAGGCCAATGGGAGCTGCTGGAAGCGGCGCAGGCCGAAGGACTTACTGGCCACCGCTTATAGCAGCGCCCATTGGCCTGCAATGGTGAACCGCGGCCAGTGGGAGCTGCGGTTGGCCGGATCTGTGGACGAGGCAGGTAAACAAACCGGCCCAGTCTGCCAGGGGCTTTCCCTACACAAGCGGCGACCCCAGTTTGAGAAACACTGTGATAAACAGCTTCATTGTTTCTAAAAAAAAAAAACTTGCCCATCCAAAACCAATACAAAGCTTTTAATATGTAGTTATTTGATGGCTTTGATCAGTAAATACCACATTAAGGTGTTGAAATTAACTGAAAGAGTAAAATGCTTTAAAGAGACAAGGTGGGTGAGGTGGACCAACTTCAGTTGGTGAGAGAGAACATAAGAACAGCCATACTGGATCAGACCAAAGGTCCATCCAGCCCAGTATCCTGTCTACCAACATGGCCAATGCCAGGTGCCCCAGAAGGAGTGAACCTAACAGGTAATGATCAAGTGATCTCTCTCCTGCCATCCATCTCCACCCTCTGACAAACAGAGGCTAGGGACACCATTTCTTACCCATCCTGGCTATTAGCCATTAATGGACTTAACCTCCATGAATTTATCTAGTTCTCTTTTAAACCCTGTTATAATCCTAGCCTTCACAACCTCCTCAGGCAAGGAGTTCCACAGGTTGACTGTGCGCTGTGTGAAGAAGAACTTCCCTTTATTTGTTTTAAACCTGTTGCCCATTAATTTCATTTGGTGGCCCCTAGTTCTTATATTATGGGAACAAGTAAATAACTTTTCCTTATTCACTTTCTGCACACCACTCATGATTTTATATACCTCTATCATATCCCCCATAGTCTCCTCTTTTCCAAGCTAAAAAGTCCTAGCCTCTTTAATTTCTCCTCATATGCTACCTGTTCCAAACCCTAATCATTATAGTTGCCCTTTTCTGAACTTTTTCTAATGCCAGTATATCTTTTTTGAGATGAGGAGACCACATCTGTACGCAGTATTCAAGATGTGGGCGTACCATGGATTTATATAAGGGCAATAAGATATTCTCCATCTTATTCTGTATCCCTTTTTTAATGATTCCTAATATCCTGTTTGTTTTTTTGACTGCCGCTTCACACTGCGTGGATGTCTTCAGAGAACTATCCACGATGACTGCAAGATCTCTTTCCTGATTAGTTGTAGCTAAATTAGCCCCCATCATATTGTATGTATAGTTGGGGTTATTTTTTCCAATGTGCATTACTTTACATTTATCCACATTAAATTTCATTTGCCATTTTGTTGCCCAATTACTTAGTTTTGTGAGATTTTTTTGAAGTTCTGCACAGTCTGCTTTGGTCTTAACTATCTTGAGCAGTTTAGTATCATCTGTAAACTTTGCCACCTCACTGTTTTACCCCTTTCTCCAGATCATTTATGAATAAGTTGCATAGGATTGGTCCTAGGACTGACCCTTGGGAAACACCACTAGTTACCCTTCTCCATTCTGAAAATCTACCATTTATTCCTACCCTTTGTTCCCTGTCTTTTAACCAGTTCTCAATCCATGAAAGGATCTTCCCTCTTATCTCATGACAACTTAATTTATGTAACAGCCTTTGGTGAGGGACCTTGTCAAGGCTTTCTGGAAATCTAAGTACACTATGTCCACTGGATTCCCCTTGTCCACATGTTTGTTGATCCCTTCAAAGAACTCTAATAGATTAGTAATACATGATTTCCCCTTACAGAAACCATGTTGACTTTTGCCCAACAATTTATGTTCTTCTAGGTGTCTGACAATTTTATTTTTTACTATTGTATCAATTAATTTGCCCAGTACTGACATTAGACTTACCGGTCTGTAATTGCCGGGATCACCTCTAGAGCCCTTTTTAAATATTGGCATTATATTAGCTATCTTCCAGTCATTGGGTACAGAAGCTGATTTCAAGGACAGGTTACAAACCATAGTTAATAGTTCCGCAATTTCACATTTGAGTTCTTTTAGAACTCTTGGGTGAATACCATCTGGTCCCGGTGACTTGTTACTGTTAAGTTTATCAATTAATTCCAAAATCTCGTCTAATGACACTTCAATCTGTGACAATTCCTCAAATTTCTCACCTATAAAGGACGGCTCGGGTTGGGAATCTCCCTAACATCCTCAGCCGTGAAGACTGAAGCAAAGAATTTGTTTACTTTCTCCGCAATGATTTTATCGTCTTTAAGTGCTCCTTTTGTATCTCGATCGTCCAGGGGCCCCACTAGTTGTTTAGCAGGCTTCCTGCTTCTGATGTACTTAAAAATCATTTTGTTATTACCTTTTGAGTTTTTGGCTAGCTGTTCTTCAAACTCCTTTTTGACATTTCTTATTACATTTTTACATTTAATTTGGCAGTGTTTATGCTCCTTTCTATTTACCTCACTAGGATTTGACTACTTCCACTTTTTAAAAGATACCTTTTTATCTCTCACTGCTTCTTTTACATGGTTGTTAAGCCATGGTGGCTCTTTTTTAGTTCTTTTATTGTGTCTTTTAATTTGGGGTATCCATTTAAGTTGGGCCTCTATTATGGTGAAAAATAAAAGATCAAATAAAAGATCTGACCTCACCCACCTTGTCTCTGTAATATCCTGGGACTGACACTGCTACAACAACACTGCATATAGTCATATCGCAGCATCATTTTGCAGTTTCCAAAACAGATTTCTCACTTTCTTATTGTTTTATCTTGCCTCCAGGCTCATGACACCATTTGATAGCTCCACCTCAGACCTCATTAAAACATACATAGAATAAGCTTCAAATGATATGTGTTGTGGGGGGGGGGGTGTAAAGTGGGTACATTAAACTCCAAAAATATGGCCCTTTTTGGAGCATCATCTCATGCCTATTCTGTGTCTGTGGGTGCTCCTGGGGGAGAGTGACTGGGTTCTATATTGCACTGGCACAGCTACTCTAACTAGTGGGATGTTTCCCTTTCTACTCACTCACTGCCCATCTACTCCAGGAAGGAAAGAAGGAAGCAGGTGTGTCATAGGGTGTTTAGACCCCATGCTACTCCAGCAACTAAGTGGGAGACTAGTTGTCTCCTCAGTTGAGGTGTAGCCATAAGCATTTGTATTAGCAGTAACTCATGGATTTGACTAGCCAGTTGTGGGGGGTTACTACAGCACAGGCATTGGACCACCATGAATGTGGCATGGTCTCAGCGGTGGAAGGACCAGCAGGATACGACATGAACAAAGAAGTGGCAGAGAACCCAGGTCAACCAGAGCGGCAAAGCCTACTTCGTAAGCAGGCTGATGCCCTTGCCAAGCACAAGCATAGCCATGGGTGTATGGCAGTAACTGTCTTTGAAGAAAGAGGAGACATAACAACACAAAAATAATATCCCTTTCCAGACCAGGCCAGAACATATACAGCCAGTGCTATTAAAGCCCTAATGGAACAGGGACTCCTTAGAAGGTGTGTCTCAATGACCAACTCCACTTTTGGCCCGTTAAGAAACTAGGTGGATTCTGGCACCTTAATGTTGACTAAATAAGGCCATACGTGCTTGTGTGGCCACTGTTACCAAGATGCCAGATCTGATTAAGCCCTTTGACCCCAAGGCAACATAGTTTTCTGTGCTGGACATAAGCAATGTATCCCAGGTATCCCAAAGGGCCAGTGGCAGGATCCTAAACTCAGGGTCTGTTGGGCCACTTGTTTATGTAAGGCTCATAGGCCTCAAAGTCCTATGCAAACTCAAGCTAATGTCTTACAGGATACAGGCCTGTACGTTTCTTCTATTACGGCTAAATAAAATGCTTTAAAGCTATTCCTCTGGCTACAGCATCTAATTGCTGGACTCTTAACAGCTGGGGGATAAAAGGTTACAGATCAGAAGACAGGGGTGGCTGTCAAAGAGACTGGTGAACTATTGAGAGGGGACTCCTTCAGCAATAGAGGGATAAGAAGCTACCCAGGGCGTTGGACTTCCAGAATGCGAGAAGCAGAATGTGAGTCTGGGAGAAGCCTACAGGTGAGGCAAAGTAAGAAGCAGCGAGGGATTGGGAGGATGACACTGACGAGCATCTCCAATGTGGGCGGGAACCCCACTTCACCACACATCCCTCTCGCTCTTAGCCCTGCCTTTCTACAGCAAGTCTTATGAAGGCAGTCCTCAGAAGACAGCCTTATGGCTGTCTCTGCAGAGCCTGTGCTGGCCGAATTCTCCTCCTGGTGGAACTGGGCCTTTTTTACGACTTTGGGCATTTAGTAGACCACTCTTCAGTCTACCATAAAAAAGGTTTAATGGGATCCAAAATTTGAAATAAGGCCTTGTCATAACTATAAAGGGAAGGGTAACAGCTCTCCTGTGTACAGTACTATAAAATCCCTCCTGGCCAGAGACTCCAAAATCCTTTTCCCTGTAAAGGGTTAAGAAGCTCAGGTAACCTGGCTGACACCTGACCCAAAGGACCAATAAGGGGACAAGATACTTTCAAATCTTGGGGGGGGGGGGGGGAAGGCTTTTGTTTGTGCTCTTTGTTTTGGGGGGTTTTCGCTCTTGGGACTAAGAGGGACCAGACATCAATCCAGGCTCTCCACATCTTTCTGAACAAGTCTCTCACATTTCAAACTTGTAAGTAAACAGCCAGGCAAGGCGTGTTAGTTTATCTTTGTTTTCTCAACTTGTAAATGTACCTTTTACTAGAGTGTTTATCTCTGTTTGCTGTACTTTGAACCTAAGGCTAGAGGGGGGTCCTCTGAGCTCTTTAAGTTTGATTACCCTGTAAAGTTATTTTCCATCCTGATTTTACAGAGATGATTTTTACCTTTTTCTTTAATTAAAAGCCTTCTTTTTAAGAACCTGATTGATTTTTCCTTGTTTTTAGATCCAAGGGGGTTGGATCTGGATCCACCAGGAGTTGGTGGGAGAAAGGAGGGGGGATGGTTAATTTCTCCTTGTTTTAAGATCCAAGGGGTTTGGATCTGTATTCACCAGGGAATTGGTGGAGAGTCTCTCAAGGCTACCCAGGGAAGGGAATTAGCTTTGGGATGGTGGCAGTGGACCAGATCTAAGCTGGTAGTTAAGCTTAGAAGTTTTCATGCAGGCCTCCACATTTGTACCCTAAAGTTCAAAGTGGGGAAGCAGCCTTGACAGGCCTAAATTTATCAAGGAAGGTATTTGCCTTTGGGACAATTTAGGTGGATTCTCCATCAGTTGAAGATTTGATTTAAAGATTGGATGTCTTTCTGAGATGTGTCATGGCTCAACCAGGAGTTATAGGTTTGATGATGAAATTACTAGGTGAAGTACTCTGGCCTCCGTTATACAGGTGAGACTAGACGACCATAATGGCCCCTACTACTAGCCTTAAAATCTATGAATCCACCTCCCAGAGAGTTTCTGACTCTCCTGCTTGTCTCTTACTATCTTGGCATGTTACAACAATATTCAATAGAACATCTTTACTAAATTAAAAGGATATGTCTCCACTGAATTTGTAATAGAATAATAAAAGGATTTTATCAGTATTTCACGGATATTTCAATGATTCTATGTTTTTTCAAATAACCACCAACCTCCCCATCATCATCTTTTATCAGCTCTTTATTTCTAGGAAAATAAAATAATTCCATAGCATTCTTCTCCATTTCCTGACCTGAATGTTTCCATCTGCTATTGGATTTGGACCCAAATATTTCCCCCCGATGTTAACTTACTTTCCTGTCTCCCATATGATATTATCATTTCAGTTGCACTTTATCTGCCATTTAAACCACAGTTCATTATTTGATTTCTTTTTTATCTTGCCCGTGTTAATTTCCTCTTCTTTCCTCTGTGTCACTAGCCCTCCTTTTCTCTGGCAAAATGGTCCGGACCAAATGTTGCACCCACGCTCAGGAACATTAGGATATTTTGCTCAACTCTTTCTTCAGACCTCTCCATCTTTATCATGCACTGAACAACAGCACTGCAGACTGAGTGCAAGACAACACAGCTGTATGATTGATGCTCCCAAGTCTTGTGTTTCTTTTCCTCGTTTATTCACACAGTCCTCCTCTTGAGTTAAGGTACTTCTTGGTACCTGCCATTGCTACTAGGAAAACAAGGATTACCTGCCAAATCCAGCGACTGTTTTCTTGTTCTCATATTGCATTTTCTTATCGGTTGTGACAATATGCCACAATTAATGATAGCAGAAATACCCACGTTTGATACCATATGCATCATACTTAACGGTGATGGATTAGCAATCAAGAAAATTAATTCTGCCTTTACAAAGTAAGATCTGAACTTTGAAGTTAGACAAAAGCATTATAGAATGGTAGAAATATAAATTCTCCTAGAAACGGGACAGCCGTGTTTCCATTGCACCTGCAGCATCTGTTCCAGAATGATCCCTAAGAGATGCATCTCAGTTTCCCCACGCATGATAACATTCATTTAAAAAAAATCCTATTTCTGTGTGTCCACTGCTTCTTCAGCATTCCCACTTAGTACAAAGGATGTTCCAGCAGGCACAGCTTTGAACTGGGATTCAGGGTAACTCGGTTCAATTTTTTTGCTCAGCCCTCGACTTCCTGTGTGACCTTGAGCAAGCAGCTTCCCTTATTCTGTGCCTCATTTCCCCATCTGTAAAATGGGACTAATACTTCCCTTCCTCATAGGGGATTTGTATGGATGCAATCCACTGATGATTGTGCAGTGCTCAGATTCTACAGTGATGTGGGCAATAGAAGTACCAGAAATTAAATAGCTACTTTATCATCAAGTGCATCCTCCTTCCCTGAGTGTGGATAGTTTCTTATATTTATGATGCATTCTATGCAGGATTATACCCTACAGTATTTAACACAGACTAATGTCCTGATTTACCTAATCATATGTAATTTACACAGCTAGCAAAGACACCCTGTGTCATGCAAGACACTTCCCTTTCTGGCATTCAAAGTAATCTTATCTGTTTTGAACATAACACATGCCACTCCCCTACTGTCTCCATCTGAGGATCTCAAAGCACTTTACAAACAGGAATGAATCAATGCACAACTGCCCTAAGAGCCTGGAGCACTTTTTTGTAATACATTGTCTAGGCTAAGAAAGAGATTAGGAAGGCGGAGATTATGTCCCATGCTGATTATCTGCATGGGAGCATTAGGAAAGTAAGGCACCTTCTTTTTCCCTGTACCTAGTCTTCATCCTGTGGTGCTGTATCCTTCCCATCCTGCACACATCTGGGCAGGAGTGGATGGAATGGGATGGGGTTAGGTGTGGAGGCTTGGCTTGCAATATACAGGCCAGCAAAGCTGTGCAGATGGTGTGTTGGGGAACATATGCTCTGCCTTGTATACAGCTGGTGCACTCTATGTGCTCTATCCTGGAGCAGGATGGGACCCAAGAGCCACGTTGTAATGCTTGGAGTCACAATTTGCTTCCTTGCCAGCTCCTAGGGCAGCTCAACACCAGTCTGAGGAAGGATGGCTCAGGGGTTAGGACCCCTGGAGACCTGAGTTTAATCCCCGCTTTGCCACAGTGTACGTCTTGTGGGAAAGTCCTTTTGTGTCTCAGGTCCCCATCTTTATAATGGGGATAAGATTATTTCCCTACCTCACAAAAGGGTTGTGAGGATAAATGCACTAAGATTTGCAAGGCACTCAGATACCGCGCTGTCATCTATATACTCTGGGTGGCGCTTAGTTAGTGAGTTATGACAAGCATCCAGTATTGGTGACATGCCTGCAGGCAATAGGTGGAAAGGAGAATGGAGTTTTCCACTGAGAAAAACAACTGACTGAAGGTAGTTTTACAAGGGCATTCAGATGCCTCTGAGACCTTAATGGAATTGTAGGAGGACACCTGTTTTATAAGATCGTTTCAAGTCAGTGCTACATGAAGACATAATGCCCTTTAACAATCCCAACAGAAATAATGGGGCTTGCATTTTTAGCATGTCCGTGTTTTTTTTAATATATATTTTAAAAAGTCATAAAAATCTATGGGCCTTTAATAATCTGACACGCGGCACTTTTTTTTGCAGTGATATAAAAGTTTGGTTTATTTTCCCTTCCTGACATATTTATTTCGTCAGAGATTATTTTTATATAGACAGATTATGGTGATTAGAAGTTTCTAAAGGCGTTTTCATTCACCATAAATTCTGATGGTTTGAGCCTACTCAGGAGTTGTTTATAGCAGTTTATTTTCCTAACCAGAGTCCATAAGTCTGGCTTTTAGAAACAGCAGGGCTGATAAACCATGAAAGAGCAATTTATGGAAGACCCTGTAACTTGGATTGCTGGAAAGAAGTGGAAGTAAAGAATTTTAAGAAATGACCACTATTGATCGCCTCATACGGTGGATGGCATTTTGCCTTCATCTTCAGGATAATTGGACTGGGGGATTACAAATCCATTGCAATAGAAGGCTTTCCTTACTAGACAGTTAATGCACCATAAATCAGCTGGTTGGAACAGCTCCTATGTTGCAGTCTAAGTATGTTTTCATTCAGCTCATTTGCACTTCAAAGCTGAAGTCGATAATTCAGCTCCAAGAAGGTGCAATTGGGGATATTTCCCTTTTGTAGAATATGAATACAAGCTGAGAAAATCTCTAAATTCATTTGCACAAGACATTACTGGCCAGAGCCTGAAAGTCAGTGAAGCAGGCTAGTTTCCTATTGAAGTCAAAAGGTGTGCCTTCTTGCTTCTCATAAATCCCTCCGGCTCTGTGTTCTATGGATAAACAATGTTTACTCACGATTGGTGATCAATGGTTTTATTGCTTAAGAGGTAAGCACAGCCTTTGTTTTCTAAATGCTAAATAAGCAGCCCACCTTGCATCTTATCTCTGTCAAGATAACTGGAAGCATTCGCCTTCAGAACTGATTCCTGATCTGATCATAAACCCTTTTGTTTAGCACTGGGCACAAGAAGTAGGTGGGAAGCTGGGAAGACCATAGATGAGACCTTCACATAATGCGTCCATGGCAGGATAAAGTTTAGCTAGATTTATGACCAAGGAAACACAACCATCAGAAGAAAACTGGCCAGGTTCTGCTCCTTTTTGTCCACCCAGCATTTACTAGCATCTCTCTCTCTCTCTCTCACACACACACACACACACACACACACACACACACACACACACACTCCTCTCTCTCTCTCAAACCCCCCATCCCAACAAGGAATTGCCACTGCGGTCCTAACACCCACTGCAATCCTGCCTAGCACCTGGAGTATATTATGGAAGCACGGTTGCTGACACATACTGATTTTTTTCCGAGGCATTATGCAGAGAATGCAGACAAATGCCTTTCAAGGTTTTCCTTGTAGCTCCACACACAGTGAGAATGTACGGGTGATTTTGATCATTCTTATCTAGAGCCAGTTCCTATGTTGTGAAAACCACACACAGAAATAACACCAAACCCAGACCTGGCATAAATAGACACACGGCTGTCATTAGCTCCAGTGGGAGTTGCGAGTCTGAATTTCTTCAAGGGTGCTTAGAACTGAGTTGAAACTTTTTTTTTTTTTTCTGTTTCTCACTGTGGAGAATGTTTCATGCCGAAGCTTGGCAGTTTGGAGCTAGCACACAATCTATCCGTGCTGCACTCGTTTTGGTGTACTTTGCAAATTGGTCTAAAGAGAAGTGCAAGGAGGACAAAGGGAGTGAAATTAAACAAAGGGAAATGTGGGCTGAATGCTGGGGAAATAGACCTAACAGCAAGATATACTGGATTGTGAAATAGGTCCCTGAGGACACTGGAGGAAGCACCATCACATGAGTCGTTTAAAACTGGAATGGACAAAGCCATACCAAACAGAGCAATTGAAAGTCATGAAGTCCTCTCTCCAGAAATGGTACGGGAGACTATCAGAGTCTAACAGAAAGACTATCTCTTGAAAGACAAATTGAGGAAAGATCACCTTGTGGCTAAAGTATAAGACTGACAGTCAGGAGACCTGCTTCCTATCAAAAGATTTTTAGGGAGATTCTCATAGGCACAGAGGGAAAATAGACCCTGAAAGTCAATGGGAGTTGGATGCCCAACTCCCATCTGTGCCTTTGCAAATCTTCCCTTCTTTCTGTAATCCTTCTGTAGCCTTTTTGTGCCTCAGTTTGCCTAGCTAATGTGTGGGTGGTATTATAATCCATTCCCACCACAAGGGGGTGCTGGGAGGTTTAATTCATTTTTGTTTGTAACATGTTCACAGATCTTTGGATGGAAGTTGCACATTATTGTTTTTCATTATTATTCAGTCCTTATGCCCAGTGCCTCCACCACCTTTCTTCTAAGACTGCCAACCAATGTCTTCTCTTCTATGGGCACCTGCCCATTAGAAACTGGAGAGAACCCAACTCATTTCCTTCAGACTAGCTGAGGGCAGTTACAGGCCATTAGAGTAGATCTCACTGAAGATCATCTAGGATAAAAGGTGTTATGAAAACACAATGTTCGTTTAGAAGGATGAATACATTGATGGCTGTACAAACTACGGGCCCAATTTTGCTCACTGTTACACTAATTCTACTTAGTGGAAGGAAATGGGAATGCAAATAAGAGGAGAATTTAGCCCTGTATCTAGTGAATATAGGATTCACTTTGTCCACTCCTAAAATTGAGGCATATCTGGGGTGGAATGTGCATGGTATTTAACAGCACTCAGAAACACTGAACAAGGCAAAATCAAAACTGCAGCGAGGGGGAAGTTTGCAGGCAGAATACAGTTTATTGAGCGGAACAATTGTCTTGTGTTTAAGGCCCTGGTCTGAGAGTTGGAAGATTTGGGTTTAATCCCAAATTCTGCAATAGATACTCTGTGTGACCTTGGGCAAATTACTTAATCCTTCTGCAAATTGGAGATAATGGTACTTTTTTTTATCTGCCGTGTGTAGTTAAATTGAAAGCTCTTTGGGGCAGTGCTTGTCTCTCACTATATTTATGTATATACAGCAGGCAGTGGAATGGGCCCCTGATCTCAGCTGGGGACTCTGGGAGCTGTTGCAATAGATATAATGAAGCTGACATTTAAGCAGGGCACCAGTTTTCACATGCCTTCTCTGGCAATCCTTCCCAACCATGAATCTTTAATTATCATGATTGGTCAGGACCTTAGTTTAGCATCTTATCCGAAAAATTATAGATAGACTTCATTCTGCCTCAGTGCGGGGGCATGGGTGAGATTTCCTTTTGAGACCCCTTGCAGCCCTACAGTTCTCTGCTTCTATGATTGTACTACCATCCAATTGAACGGTGCCCTCTAATACATTCTTCTGGCATTTACTCAATGCTAACTCGGTGCTCCATGGAGAAAGTGCCACCTACAAAATTATAAGCATCACTCGGTTGTCGACTAAAGGACCATCATCTGAGAGCCTGCTTTGCTTTAAAATTGACCATTGTAACAAGTGTAGCTGCTGCTCCTGTAGCCTGTATCATAGCAATATCTGAGCTCCAAATGATCATGAACGGATTTTGGTAGAGAAGTCTTATCCCTATTTTACAGTTGGGGAACTGAGGCCCCAGGTAGATTCAGTGACTTGCTCAAATTCAGACACCCTGTCTGTGGCTTTGCCAAAAACTGAACTTGTGTCTTCTACAGCCCAGTCTCATATTCACAATCCACTGACTAGAGTGTCCTTCCCAGGCCGCACAGTGATGCTATATCAGAGTGAAGATGTATCTGACAGTCTCCCCTCAAAAGACAAAAGGCAGGAGTGCTGTGAAAGCAGTAGGCCAAATTCTTTGCTGGCATAACTTCAATGGAGTTACCCCAGCGGAGGAATTGGCCCAATGGCTATACTGCAAGGAGACAGCAAGCATTCCAATCTTTGGGATGGAAGAGCAGAAAAGCAGGGGCTATGTAAGCATTATTCTCATTGGTGATGATGCAACTAGCCCCACTGCTGGCAAGGGTGGCAAGATGCATTGTGCACTGTCGATGCTTCAGGGGACCCTGGGCTTGAAATGGAATAGGTCTCTGAGGTGGACGGGTAAGTCATCAAGTATATTATTAATGAACTAATAAACATGACAGGCAAGCAAGTCTGGTGCCAAAAGGAATAAAATATTTGCTTAAAAATAAGCCGATCCCACCAGGACTGCAACATAACCACTACCTTTTCTGGTAGTTTTGGCACCAGTAGTTTTCAGCCTGATTGTGCATATATTTGCATCATACTGGGCTCAACACAGATGTTGCATTTTTAAGACAGAGAGCTTACTTTTATTGCTATGTAATTTTTATTAAGTAGCTGTAGAATCTGTAAAACGGGGGCCTGATTCTCCATTACTGTAGAGTATAAAACCTCTGGGAGTGAGAGGAGGTTCAACCCCCAGAGTATATTTTTTTCTACTTTGCTATGAAGCTTGCATCCATGAGTTCTGGCCTGATCCAACATCCCTTGAAGTCAGTGGGGGCTTCCATCAGCAAGTGCTTGCGCAATCCCATGGACAGTTCCTATTGGACAGAAGAGTCCACATCAAGAAAGCGTCACTTGCTGGTAACCTCATCAGAAAGACCAAGGTTTTCATACATGGAGGCTGAGCTCCATCTTGCTTCTACCAGCTGAGACACATTGGTGTAGGAAAAACTGGCACTGACGCTGTCCTGGAGATAAAGAGAGAAGTTCAGTGTTTGGGGCTGTTAATCCAGCACTTCTCATAGCCCTAAATTCATTTTACAAAAGGGATGTTTTTTAAAGAAGAATTTCTGCTCAGCCCCAAAGGGAATGGCCACTCTGAAAAGTTGTCAGCTCTCCAGTAATTACACAAGCGTAGGACTTATGAGAAATGTATTCAGTGAACTTCTACTGTAGAGGAAAGAGACACAATCTCCATGGCTCCTGTGGGGTTTAGTTTCTTGTTTTGGTCCTGCTCATGTTTTGGGGCGAAATCTAGTGAATGGAAAAGCAATCCAGATTCGAACGTGTGCATGACTTTCCTAGCCTAGTGCTCTATTACACATTCCTGTTGTGGCACAGAGTTGATAAGACTTGTATGTCCTGTGCAATTCATGGATGGTTTCCAAGTGACTGATCAACAAGAATTTCAGTAAACAAATCTGTCTATTTCAGTGCTTCTCACACTGTGTGGCAGGTTGCTCCCGGGGAGATTTCAGTCTTTTCCAGGGGAGTTGCAAGCAAGCACAGGGAAAATGAAACACATATATAATAATAGTAGTAATGAAGACTATTTTCTCTGGCTAGATCTTATAAATTTAGAGTCGGCAGAATCTGTAACTGCCTGAATACTACATTATTCAACAGGCAGCTCTGCTTTTGCAGAATTCTAATTGGAATGACCCGATGAGGAAAAGATGAACATGTTGCCCTACTTTGAAAAATGTTCCATTTAGTTCCCAAAATTGTATTTGGCAAGGAAACCATGATTGACTCTAAGACTGTACAAACTATTCATCCTGACAACTTCGAGAATAAGTATTGTTATCGTTGTTTTATACATAGGGAAACTGAGATTGCGAGGGGTTAAGGACAAAATTTTCATAACTAATGAACAATTTTGGAATATTATGTCCACAGGGAAAGTTTCCTTCTAACCTCAGTGTGGTCCAGGAACTTTTTTTTTTAATTGGGATCCTGGAACACACTGCTAAAGGACCTCCCCCCAGCCTAAGGGTCCACAGGACCTGGAAGCCAAATGATTCCAGGGGACAACTAATGAGATAACAGGAACAGGAGTGTGGTCAAAGGGTCAAATGAAGGGAACCTTTTGGTGACAACTGACAGAGGGCAGAGGGCTACAAAGAGTTTTAACGAGATCCCCGTATGAGGTGTATGTATATTAGGTTTTCCAAAAGGTGGCATGTGAGGTCTCTGCCAAGAGCCCATTGGTCATCATTATCATTGTGAAATATATGTACAGATAATGTTTAAGGAATTATGTATCTGTGCTTGCTGTCATTTGAATCCCTATTTTTTTCTTTTGCTTGTTTTCACTATAAACATACCTATGTGTTGGGTGTTAAGCAGAGCAGTGATCTAAGGGGCCACTGGTGAGCCAGGGGTACCATTCCTTTGGGAGTAGCGAATCTGTGAACATCCAAAGAGCCAGTGGCTGGACACTTCAGGGAGATGCTCAGATGAGTGGGGAGTTGGGGAATGCCCATTGTTAACCTGTGGAGGGACAGCGAAGCCTACTTAAGGCAAGAGGAGATTTCTCACATTGCCCCTAGCTGGTGGAGTCAGGGAGCTGTGTTACAGGACTTTCCCTTCACCCTCTCCCCTGGTTCTTGTCACGCAGACAGAAAGCAGAAGACCAGACGTCTGAGGTGCAGGCAATGCCATGTTTATTGGGGTTAGTTTCCAGCAAACATGTGTCCCATAACTCTGACACCTCAGAGCCTTGTTTCCCAGTGGCCTATCTCTCCTCCCCTCCTTAGCAGGCATAATTATACCTGAAATGCAAAGGTCTCACCCCTCACAATTTATGGTCATGTTCCATTTGACCGAAAATTCTATCTCAGGTGAAAATACAAGCCTGAACCCACATTGCCACTAACACTCCTAACAAGCTGACCCACAGCAGGTACAGATAAGGCTGCCACACACTAAGGGCAGGTGGTGGTGTGGTGCCTCGCACCCCCAGGAAGCATTACGTTCTGATAGTAAGTGGTTGATTTATGCTCTGAAGCATGAGGGTTTAATACTAGAACTGGTCCGAGAATGTGGAAAAATTCAAGTTTTCAGAAAAAAAAAATCTAAATCTAAGTGGAAACTTTCATCTGAAAAGCAAAAGTTTTGATTCACAAATGCTGCTGCAGTTCTTCATGGAAGTTGTAATTCAGACTCTCTATTGCCCAGTCTTGCTTTAAGAGTCTCCATTTTGAAGGCTTCCTCATTATCTCTGTAGAGAATATTTTGACCCTAATACATGTCAGCACCGTCAAGGTATGTTTCCCACTGTTCAACCTATATCCTCCCTTTCTTAGTTACATTACATTACTTACTGTCACGGGATTCTCTCACCACACTGGCGCCTCCTGCTGGCCATTTTGGGAATTAGCTCTGGTCAGCAGGAATGCCCTCTGGTGGTGATGGCTCTCCCGTCCTCGTCTCCGCCTGCAGACCCAGTGCAATTCCAGTCTCACTGCCTCTGCTTCGTGTCACAGCCCTCCGGCCATGTCACCATCCAGTTTCTCCCCTTCTGGGGAACTCCTTATGCAACAGTCTAGCCGCTCCTCTTGGCGGCTTGGCAGTCCATAACCTGGCTGCTTCGTCTGTGGCGAGTTTGTGTATGGGGGGGGAACCCAGGCCCACCCACTACTCTGGGTCCCAGCCCAGGGACCCTGTAAACAACAGCTTCTCACTGCCTATCCTTCCTTTCTCCACCAGTTCCCTGGGCCACTTCCACCTTTGGCTCCTGCCTCTGGTTTCTTCATCCTCTTCCCAGGGCCTAAGGCCTGCAAACCCTAGCAGCCCTGTTCACGGGGCTAGTCTCTGCAGCCCTCTGCAGCTGGTCCCCTCCCTGGGGCTTCCTGCAGCAGACTGACCCGCTGTGGTCTGCAGCTTCCTTTTATATGGGCCGGCTGGGCCCTGATTGGCTGGTTCAGCCACCACTCTAATTGGCTGTTTCCTTGCAGCCCCCCAGGCTGGGTTTTAACCCTATCAGGGCCAGAGTGGGGCAGACACCCCGTCACACTTATAATTAGACTCCCTTTTATCATTCAAAATAATGCCTCTTCCTCCTTGTTCACTGTGTGACTTTGGTAACCAATCATACATATTGAATAATTGATAATGAATAGCTGGAATGAACACAATAGGGCCCTGATCTTATTTGAGGGTTCTAACCACTGCTGTAGTAATTTAGTGTTATTTACTATAGAATATCTAATAGTCTGTAATACAAATTCTATAGTAATCTAATATACCTTTGCAGTCAGGCCTACATGAGCTAACGGTCCCTTCTGGACTTTAATATCCCTGAATAATGAATATCTCATAACAATCTGGACTGCTTTATGAAGGATCTGCAAAGGCCTAAATTCATAACAAATTTATGGACACAGCATAATTTAACCAGCTCTCCCACGATCATTTTTATTGCTCTTCTTTCCAACATGCCGATAGAATCGTTATAGTTCCAAACTGTTCCTGGCATTTCCCTCTGCTATGTGTGACAAGCCTTTTTGTGTCAGGGTTGTTGCTTTCCAGGAATGCACAACCAGTGTCTCCTTTTGTAGTAAGCATGTTTTTAACTCCGTCTTTGATGTATCCAATGATAGCGTCACAAATACCGACACATCGTACCATTTCAGTAGTGGAGGCTGCGTCAGTCTTTGTCTGTCCAGAACTTTCGGATGCTTTCAGTCCCAGTGCCAATCTGGTTCTCTTTGTTAAAAGTTCCCAACAGGGGCTGTATTTATATTTTTTTTAGAAAGTGACATCCGTTTTACTCTGTGCACGTGTGAAATGGATGAGATGAGGAGTGTGATCTTGTGGCATAATTGAAGGCCAGAAGTCTGGATCTTTCTGAGAATTCTGTTCTCAGTCCCTGCCGCTGATTCACAGGTTGACCATAAAAAAATGTTTGTGGCCTGATTGTCAGAG
Organism: Trachemys scripta elegans; assembly: GCF_013100865.1. NCBI lineage: Eukaryota > Metazoa > Chordata > Testudines > Emydidae > Trachemys > Trachemys scripta. Next base: position 5,845,432 of record NC_048303.1, read on the forward strand.
GTGTTGAGAGCCTGTGTAATGTCGACAGATCCCGGTCATCGGCAGATAGAACCGGGGACCTTGGGAGCTTAGTGCATGAGTCTCTATTGCATGAGCTAAAAGCCAACTGGCCGTTATCTAATGCTGTAGAGCAGACCCATTTTATCTCTCTTTAAGTGGTCTCGGTGCCACTAGATGGGACAGAACACCACACCCAGGAGGTTTGTGGGTTACACCTGCAGCCCCTACGAGTACATCTATGCACTGAGCTGGGGGTGTAATTCCCACTTTGAGGAGACATACACCTTTCAAGGCTTACTTCTTCCTGCTTTAGCACAGGTGGCTAGACAGGATGACCTCTCAAAGTCCTTTCCAGCCCTACATTTCTGTGACCCACACTAGCTCTCCTCCAAAAACAGCTGGATAGAGTTGCGTGGTGTGGAGTGCAAGAACAAAGATCGGTTGTAGTCTGTGAACAGTACTCCTGGTGAACCTAATCTTCTTTAATTGGAGTGTCTGTCTACCCTACAGTGGCTATGGGAGCAGAACAATGGTGCTGCAGCTGTGCTGCCATAGAGAGCAAATGTAGACGCGTCCTGCATTGACAGAAGGGCGTTTTCCACTAATGTATGCAATCCGACTCTCTGAGAGGTGGTAGTTAGGTCAATGGAACAATCCTTCCCTCGACCTAGCCACATCTACACCAGAGGTTAAGTTGACCTAAGGACTGTGCTCAGGGTGTGAAATGTTTCACACCCCTGAGTGCTACCAAGAGGTTGATCTATTTTTAAGGTGTAGACCAAGCTTGAGTGATGAGGGACATCGTGGGCCTGATTCTCAATGATGCTAAGGACATTTACACAGCTCTGGCAACATGATGGGGCTTTAAAGTGGATGTTAATGGCTGCCTCAGAGTGCCAACAGTGCAGAGACCTTCCTCAGCTGCCTGAATTGGCGTAAGGGCTCTAAATGGACCCTGGCCAAGGAGCTAGTGTAACCCACTAGTCAGTGTGTGTTATATTTCCCCCTCTGTACCTGGACCACAGACAATGTGAGTGTGTGTAGCACAAGCTGTAACGGCTCACATAGAAAATTCTGGAACTTCCTGGTGCTGAGAAACATGGCAGCTGTGACACCAGTATCGGGGACGTGGCTGGAGTACACCAGGCTACATATGTTCTCTGTTGGAGGGGGCAATAGGAATTGGGGCATATATCAGTGCTGTCCTTACACCGCTTTACATTTACCCAGGCCCCTCAAATGCTGCAGAGTCTGGGGAAGTGGAAAGGTGACAAAGGCCATGTGTCCACTAGTGAGCTTACAGTGGCACAGGTGTACCGTTGCGGCTGTGCCGCTGTAAGATCGCTCGGATAGCTGCTCTCCTGTTGACATAATAAAACCACCTCCAACGACACAGCGCTGTGCACACTACCACTTATGCTGGCGAAACGTATGTCGCTCCTGTTTTTTCACACCCCTGAGCGACACAAATTTTGCCAACATAAGTGGTAGTGCAGATATGGCCTTAAAATCAACTTTTCCTCCCCATTTGCCCTGCCCCAGGAATGGAACGACTAAAAATTAGGCCCTGCATTTAGAAACAGCCTTGCCAATGTAATTTCTGCAGTTCACCCCAATCATCCCTTTATTGCTCAGAGCATTTGCATGAAAACAGGATCTTCATTTCCGAGGAGTCCATCTGCTCCGGCGGCTCAGTCCCTTCCTGAAGTTAAAAACCTCTATTTGCAACACCATAAGCCTCTCGCCACAGCAACCTGCAGTGAGGTCACAAATGGAAGGTGGGGAAATGATCAGCAGGAGCAGATGAACTGTTAAGAAGCAAAGATCCCATTTTCATTGCAAATGTCCTTAGCATTAAAGAATGAAGCTAGGAAAATATAGCCAAGGGAGGACACCGAAGTAGAGTGTTGTGCACAGAGGAGGCACATTCAGTGGCTTTAAATGGTTTAACTCTCTCTTGGAACAGCAATATTTTCAGATGGAAAAGAACTAGCTTCTTCCACTCATGCCAGGTTTCAATGCTGAAAATATTATTTTCTTGATCCTTTTGCCTTTTCTTTTCCTTTATCAACACTTATCAAGTGAATATAAAGCCAGCGAAAGGTACCAGATGGAAAGCCCTAGAGAATGAAATCCTCCATATTACTCAGAGAGCAATTACAATGCAGCAATCAGGTGTCCAAGGTTCCCCCATATTGCCTTGCCAATATGCTTCCACTGCAATCTGGAGAGATTACTTCTAGGAGCGGGAGAACGCTGCATTGATACATGGACTGATCCACCCTCAGGAATCAAAACACACACTGCAGGTGCAACTCATGGGTCTGAATACATGCCTGCATATGAAAAGGTATGATACTGTAAACAATATATCCTGTGAGTTGTCCAGCATCTACATTTATTGGGAGTTGAGGGTGCTTAGCACCCAATGGGATTGGGCCCTAAATGTGTCATCCTGTTATGTATTAGCTGTGGTTAAATGGAAATAGTCTTTTCATATTGGGAGGAGAACTTTGACTGAGACTTCCGCCACTTAATGGATTTTTGCGCCTGATTTCCCTTAGAAACAAATGGGCTCTGGACATCCAAAACCTGTAGCCAGCTTGGAAAACTCCAACCCTTTGTCTAAAGTGCATGTATCTCTTTAGAAATTCCATGAGCCATGTTCTGATGTGAGTGGCATACATGTGAACCGAGAGTAACTCCATTGACTTTGCTGGAGTTTGTATTGACACTGGACGTTGAAACTAGACACATTCCGACTGAAAATAAGGTGTGCACGTTTAACAGTGAAGGTCATTGATCCTGGGAACAATTTACCGAGAGTTGTGGTGGAGTCTTTGTCCCTGGCCATATTGAAATCAAGATTGGATTTTTTTTTCTAAAAGATGCTCTCTAATTCAAACAGGGATTATTCCAGGTAAATTTTATAGCCTCTGATATGCCGGGTGGGCAGACTGGATAATCGAAGTGGTCCCTCTGGCTTTGGAATCTGTGATTCTGTATTGTAACTGAAAAACATTGCCCTTCTGCTCTGGAATAGAAATCTGCCTTTGGAAAGGGGATCCCTCATGGGAAACAGCTGCCAACAACAAAGTTTGTAAAAAAAAAGTGGCAAGTCCATTAGATTTAAGGCAAGTTATCAAGAGTTGGATGGGAGCCCAAAACCACTCTGGCAATAAGGTCAGAGCTTAACTGCTTTTCTATTTTACTACTCAAGGACAAGAGAAGTTGATACATGAGATTCAAGCCCCATAAAATGTCCACTGGGATGGTTAGTTCATCACATACTGTTACAAGTTGAAGAGTGAACCCCACTTGGCAGCTGACTACATTTTAATTCAGTTGCTGGGGGCACTGGGGTGGGGGAAGGTTGCAACTGGTGATGTCGCATTTGAGAATCTTCTCTGCTTGTTGTGCTCTGTGTCAGCAGGGGAAGGGAGGGAACCAGAGACTGGCTGACTTTCTCCCCCCCCACACACTCTTTCGAATACAAGATACATTCCCTTTGATGAAAAGTCACCCTGTCTCTGAGAGTCCTGACGTGCTCCCTGACAGGAGGAAGTGACATGGCTGTTTGACATTCAGGGCTACAAGGTTGCAGGGCTGTAATCACTAGTTAAAATTGAATCTTGTACATTGCACCCTGCCAGCACAGTTAGACGCCTGGTAATTATTTGGATGCTACTGTATTTGGATTTTATTTTCCCAGTGGAGAAAAGGAGTAGATGGATTTATAGTTCATTGCTGGGTTCAGATTGGAACAGGATAGATTTTTTTTTATTTTTTTTTATTTTTTATTTTTTTTTAGGAAAAACTCTTGAGAAAGGAGTGGCAAGGGGGGTAGATGGGATTTTTATCTCAACCTCTGCCCCGGCCAGGAGCCCAACAGAATTCAGTGAAAGACCTTTTCTCCCTGTCAATTGTTAACCTGCCTGCTTGCCCGAGAAAAGAAACAGGGAAATCTTACATAGTGGCACATACTGTAATGACATGAGCAAGGGGAAGACTTTGGACAGAAAGATGCGGAAGGTCAAATTTACTTAAGCAAACAGCCAAGGAAGAGAAATGGAGTTCAACTTTACATTAAAATCCAGTGTGTAGGGGTGTGTGTGTGTGTGTGTGTGTGTGTGTAAGTAAAATTTGGTAAGGAGGAAAGCTACCAAGACGGAACACTGATCTGATTTACCCTTCATATGCCACAGCGGCTGCACGGTCCAGGGCTATGAATTTTCACACAGTGCCACATAAGTAATTGTCAAGAGCTTGGAGCTGAGCCATGAGCTTGCCGTGTTACTGGTTGCGCGTCAATAGGCTAGCAAAGGTTGCTATCAGAAAGGAAAGGGGCCGGCTTTTTTTGATTGCAAATCCGAGCCAATCTAGAAAATGGACTTCAAATAATAGGGGGAACAATGGGTGACTTAGATAGAAATCTCAGAGGACTGGTGACAGGCCTGGGGAAACAGGGTGGGATGGGATGAAGCAGGTTATGAACTTGTTTAAGGTGTGTATGTGCCACTTCCTTCTCCCGAGTGGAATCTGATTTACTTGGGCACTGGCAGCTGCATTACCCTCTAGCATCTGACCTGATAGTGTATGAGCGCCAACAGCAGCATTTGACGATGGAGATTCTGCATTAGCTCAAGTGGCACATAAAAGCACCTGGTTTTTGAGCAGAGCTTTCTATTGCTGTTGTTGTCTGTTCACCGATTTGCTGATAACGGTGAGGTCTCTATGCACGAGGACACAGATACTTACAAGGATTGGCAGCGTCTCTCTGAATGTGGGGAAGTGTGGAGGCGCAGGCTGATTCTCTCTTCTGCTAGTGCCCCTTTACACCACTATGGGGGCAGAAAGGGAGCAGAAACGGCCCCTGGAGAATATCCCCTGTGAAAGGGGACTTCCCTGCTGGCAGAAAGCTGCTATAACAGCTCTACAATCGCCTCGCTCCCAGCATAAGGGGGTGTGTCAGCGGCAAGGAAGAGGCATGATCAGAATACACTGTGCTCCAGCTAGTCACGCTGTTCTAGGGGCCAACGGAAGCAGAGTGAAAGATAGAGCAACCTCGAGACTGCTCTAACTGGCCCTTGGGGCCCAAATAGCCCCGCAATATAGGGAGGGCAAAAGTTCTTCCCCCCTCCATGATTGTACACTGTGGACCTCAGCTATGGACTCTCCATCTAAGCAGGCTGCACGATTGGGCAAAAATACCCAATCTGGCTTTTCAGGTATTTTACCCACGATATTTTGCAGGGACTTCACCCAGGATCCAATCCTCAAGCACTGATGAATTCCATGCCATATCAAATCCCACATCGCTGGGCAAAATCATATGTGACTGCCTACTTGCACAAACCTGCCTTATCTTGGCTTTGAAATATGAAGTTGAGAAGCACAAAATTGTTTTAAAAGTTGCTCTTTTGCAGGGCCAGGAATCTGTTATTTCTTTCCTCGCTTTGGCCACTGGTGAGGGGCAATATCATCCCATGCCACTGGCTGAGCTCTCTCCCAGCCGGCCTGGAAATGCCACCCAAAAAGGAAAGGGCATCACTGCTGTGTTGGTAGACGCTCATTCCTCTCGATATCTGTACACTAGTTAAATAGTATTGACAGTGACATTTGAAATGCTGTATCTCTTTTCCTCAGCTGGCACTGTGCTTTGGATAGTCTTGAAGCAAACTGCTGAAAGAGCAGTAAACTTTCTAATTCCCTTTTGATGCAGAGCATATATATAATGGAGTCTTCTTTATAGTGAAGGGCATCTGCCCCCACCCCTTATGCACAGAGAAAAACATTGCTATGAGTCGGGAGTCACTATAATCAGCACACCTACATTGCAATACACTGAAATAATTGGTGATTTTGTTCTGCTTCACTGTGGGCTTGAGCTAAATTTGAGTCCCTTCAAAGTGAGTTTCTCCCTCTGTTAGGCTGCGCATACGATGCATGTATGCATAGGGAGAGCAAAAAGATACATCTTGCAAAGAACAAGCCAACTAGTCTGGCCTGCTTGAAATTGCAATCGGATATTTTCAGGACCTGCCAAGGCTAGGGAGGCAGCTAAGTGATCTTGGGTATGTCTACATGGCCTGTGGGAGCAAGCTTCCCAGCCCGGGTTGACAGACTCAGGCTAGTGGGGCTTGTGCTAGCGCTCTGAAAATAGCTGTGTAGATGGCTCTTTGAAGCGGCAGCTCAGGCTGGAGCCTGGGCTCTGGAGCTTATGGCTGTCAAATTAGCTACCAAAGTGTCTTAGTATCTGGAATCAGAGCCTCCAGCAGCACCAGTCTCTGGGTCACCTAAGGAGCTCAGCTGGACTGTAGCAGGCTGCCTGATTGGTGAGAAGAGACAACAGACCAGCTCTTTCACCAGCAGCAGGGTCCTGGCTGCTCAAAACATTTGCCCACAGCTGCGATAGCTCCTGCACTGTGTTCTTTCCAGCCTTGGACCCTGGCCTGCTTCTGCTTTGGATCCAGCTTTGCCACTGCCTTTCCTCGCTCCACATAACCTGGTTCTGAGCCTCAGCTCTGATTTCTGACTTTGGCTCTGACCCTTGGCTCTGGCATCTGGCCTCTGATTCTTACCCTGAGCTCCTATTCCTGGGGATCAAATCCTGCTCCAGCCACTAAGCGTGACTGCTCGCATCCTGCTCTCTGACACTTAGGCACTTTTGTAAAACCCCACTAGATGCCTTTCTGCATCTTGTGGCACCTAAACACCACTGCAAATCTGGCTCCAAAGTCTTATTTCCTGTGGAAAGCTGTGAATATCTCCTTTTCACGGTTTAGTTGTTTCTCATTCCTTGCCCAGAAGGGTGAAACACTAGTCCTTAAATCTGACACAGATTAAGTACTGTCCCTCTTGCATCTCAGACTAATGTGACGCTCGAGGGGAGAATTCCACCTTTTTGTTGCAGAAGGAAAAAAAGTAGGTAGCAATTTTTGTTATTAATGGAGTTTGTTTGTGATTGCTGGGAATGTTAGAAGTAGTTGTGGAGGGATGATGGATTAGTGGGCAAGTGCAGGTGAGGCAGTTAAAAGTGGAGGATAAATGCAGTTTATCGCTTGGCCCTGCAATTTACCTCCGGGGCACTTCTGTCACGGCAACATTTATGTGGTACAGCCGCTCGGTAAAACCATGTCAGTTGGGTTGAGCTACGTAACTCATTCAGTGGCTTCGTTGCAGATGATTAATGCAGATTAGGGCAATTAACATGTTTATGCCCGTCACCTTTTTATGCACGCTCTCGGCCCTCATACAAAGCCCACTGAAGTAAATGGAAAGGCTCCTACAGAGATTTGGATCAGCCTGTTTACATGGAAGTGGGATTTTCGAAAGTGCCCCATTTGATATTCAATGGGAGTTGGACTGCTAACTCTCTTGGCCATGCTTGACAAATCTCCCCCTGTGTGGTGGGGCAGATGACCTACACCCCACCCCCACCCCCAGCAGTCAAGAAGGGGTTATAGAATACCTGTGAGCCTAATCAGCCCCAACCTGCCACACTTGTACAGCTTGTCGGGCCTTAAGAGGGAAGAATTCAGTGCAGGTGGGGGAGGCACTCCGGCAAAAATAGAGCTAAGGTTTCTAGACTGGTGCCTTGCATTACTAATGTATGCCCTGAGAATGCTGCCTGCCCATGCCCTCTGAGGAAGAAAATGAACTGGTCGTTTTTTTTTCCTTTCGAAACCCCCATGGACTAAACCTCAGCCCTTAGCTGTGCAGGAGAGTGGGAGCTGAAACAGGCCCGAAAAAGTGTTTCCCTCTCTCTTGCCTAAGGAAGAGAGCCTTTCCTTTTCTTTGTCCTGCTTTATATCTGCACCCACGCCTCACAACCAGACGACAGGATTGCTGCCACCCGAGAATGCTGCATGAGGTAAGTGAGGCACCCACCTTCACCCAAAGGGGGTGAACTTGAGACATAATCTTTGACACTCCCTGTATATTCGATACACACAACCGTACATTCACAAGACATTTCAAAGCGCTCTTGGTTTCATTAGCATCTCAGTGACGCACATTGCCTGCTCTGAATCTTTTGCTCTGAAATATTGTGATTCTCAAATCATTACAGCTGCAAGTAGGGGTAAGTGCAGCACCTGACTTTACTCCCAAGTGGGTGAAATGCAAACAATGGCATATCTGGAAGTGGGTTTGTTGTTCTTTTCATATGCAGCTTGGTGTGCCTTTGAAGAGCATCAATAGAGTTCTTTGATTCTAGACCAGCAGTGCTAAAATACTCAATAGACGATTGAACAGAGTGGGTTGCAGAGGGAGGTTTTGTCAGCAGCAACTTCAAGTGAAATACAAAGATTATACCAATAGATTTCCTCTTCCCGCCTCTAAGTCTTTGAGTAGGAGTGTGAATTTGAACCATCTGTTTATCTCCTGAATATAACAAGAAAAATCAACCACCACTACGGCACTGCCTCATTTTGCTATAGTTTTTCAATATTTGATCTTCCAACGCATCTCTCATTCTTGCTGGGAACTGTCAGATTCAGATCTTGAAACATCATGTCAATTTTTTTTTTCTTCCTTCTGGTCAATAACCCTTCTCCCTTCCCGGTCCCCCACCCCTGTAAAGTATTTATGTACCGTTGTTGCTCAAGAAGATTTTCAACAATGAAGAAGAGAAAAGAACCTCCCTCGGCCCATTTTAATTTTGGGGAAACAAAAGCTTTTCTGACCTGAGAAGACTCTTCGCTTGTTTTGAAAAGGTTTTTTTTTTTTTTTTTGTATTTTTGTATTTTTGTTCAGTCTCTTCTACTTAAGCTTCTTTTTAGTTATTTGCAACTTCACAATCCCATTCACAAACTGTTGCCATGGTAAATAATTATATCACAGATGAATTGTGTACGCTCCCACTTCATGGCTGAAAGAGAAATTGTAAAAGGAGAGGTGAGAGTGAGACAGGGGGAAAAAAATCAAATCCTTTAAAATTACAGGGGAGATAGTTGAGGAATGATTGCCTCCTCGTTAACATAATTAACTCCATGAATTATAAATTGGTATTAGAACTTGTGACAAAAGGAGTAATTATATTTACTCATGTAAAATTAAACAATACCCTCCCACAAAAAAAATTAATGGGATTCATCAGAAACTCTGTTAATATTAACATAAAATTCAGAGATCCAAATAACTCAGATTCTGAAATGATTTAAGCAGCATAAACTTTAAAGCTTCTCAGACTTGGATACTGTGTGTATATATCTCCTCAGTGGTTTATAATCTAACTGAATGAAAGAGCACATAAAATGGCTCATTTGTCAGTCAGATAGACATAGACTGCTACAGTCTTTCTAGACAGGACTTGTTCACAGGTAGGTAACTTTTTGTTTATCACAAGGTACTCTCCCTTTCTCTCTCACTCTCTCTCATCCCCCCACTCACCCATCCTAAAGAAGAAATGAGTTGTGTGGGTTGCCTAACTATCCAGAGTGACCAGAACTTAAACAAATATCACATCCAGCAGAAGACCAGGTGACTCACTTGAGCTGTTGGTATTGCTATCAGTATTGCTATTAAGCCTGAACGGTTTCGGTTCAAATTCCCCCAGAAAGACTGCAGTGCATACTGACTTCATGCCTGCTTTAACACTGCAGTACTAAGGTTGCTTTGTTGTTGGGTACCATCTTTTGGATGAGGTGGGAAAGTGAAGGACAGAAAGAACATACCTGTGGGATGATTTAAAAAACAACAACCAAAACACAAAATCTCATGGACTGTAGGGGTTAATCTGGTATCCTTGTTCATAGTCTCCTTCTTCACTATGAAAGATTCCCATTCACTTCACTGGGTTTTGGGTCAGGCCTTCTGTGAGGTAGCACTTCGAACAGACATCTGCTGTTTCTGTATTCGCAGTTCCTGTCCTGTTAGAATTTAACTCATTACTGGAGAAAGATGCAACATATTTATCAGCAGTCTTACTTCTATGTGAGTTTTGGTATCAGGTATTGCTGTGAGGAGCGGATTCATGCTGGTGGAGAAAGACATTTAAAATCTTCTCCATTTGTTCAATCTGCTATTGGTTAAAAAGGGTTTTTTCTTAAAAGGTCATAGGGTAATTTAGACTCCTATCCTGCCTGTCTCCCATTTCATCCAAGCTTATGATGGCTTATACACTTGCCCCACACCCTGATTATTTGTGTTAATCATTGCAACCTCCTCAGACACCCCATGTAACTCCCCAGGGTCGGGCCTCTCTCTGAATGTTGCATGTGTCACTATGATACAATGAGAATATTTTTGGTGAGGGCTCGAATCCAGGATCTCTTGGGCTAAAAGTATGTGCCTTGGCTACTTGCTAAAGGACCATGAACTCAAGCAGTAGCTGTCTTGAAAACCTCTATATGTGGTTTACCCAGTAGAGGAAGACACAGCGTCACAGTGCTATCAATGTGGGTTGCATGTGTCCACTCTTCAAAGGCAGGGAATAATGGCTAGACATTAGGAGTGTTGATTTCCCATGCATACACTCAAACCACTGTCCCTTATTCCCTTCTGATAATAAACCCAGGTAGAGGAACACATTTTAAGCCTAGAGAGTTGATCAGTAGCAGAAACCCTAACAGACAATTGGGACTGGGAGACTGCATTTAATCTTCAACAGATGCTCATATCCCATCTGAAAACCTCACTCCGGCCTGCAACACAAAAAGACGAGAGTAGTCATTTCACCCAAGGCCTGTCTGCATTTATTAGATCACCCAGGGCATCAATTTCAATTTTCATGTTTCTGCACTTTTTTCCTCTCTCTCTCTCTCTCTCAACTTTGTATGTGCCAAAAGCCTTACCTGCCAACTGTTGGGGGGAAAAAATGATTTCTATTGAATACTGCACTTTGGAATGAAAGAAAACATTGTATAAACGAGGCTGAGGCACTCATTCACCTATGCCTATATTACTGTGAAATCAATTATGCAGGGCTCTTTCGAAAGTTCCTGATTGTAGCAAATTGAATGGCCTCCATTTCAGCATAATTTGGAGAGGTTGATGTAATCAGAGACCTTACACCATGGTGAGATACAAGATTCGTGATATTCAGATGGGAAAAAGGCTACAATGGTTAAGCTTATTCTGTACCTTCCGCTTACCGGCTGTAATGCTTTCATAAGTACAAATGAAATTGTTTTGATGAAGGCGGAGATGGTTCTGAGGGACAGGGGAAGCGAGGGGGGAGAACTATATAAGGTTGTTTGAAATCATGGTACTATACCGCTAAGCGAGACGGCAGTGGAATCTAATCCTGAGCATAATTGGTTGCAAATGAAACACTTTAATATCAAATCTCGAGCTGTGCCCCGGAGCTGCAGTTCAGGTTTGCATGAGCTATGTGTGAGCAGAGGTGAAATGTGCCAGTTTTTCCTTTGCAAATATAAGTTCCTCTTCATCCCGGTGGAAATTTGAGGGGCAAAATAATTGCTCTTCTGATTATTATCAAGAATATTCTGCCCCAAGGAGTTTTGTCCTCCTCAGGAAAAACAAAATAACTCCCCCAATGAGTTCTGGCTCATTACATCAGCCTACAGTGTGCTGGGCTGTGACATGTAGATGTTTGTTAAACCTATGGTGTGTGGGGTGGTATTTTATTTATTACAGACAAACTTTTCTGCAAGTGCCGCACAGAGCTTCACAACCAGGAAAGCTGCTGAAGAAAAGAAAACTTGTTAGGGGACCATATTTCTAGGAGTTGGAATACTGGTGCATTAGCTACAAACCTCCCCAAACACTGGAGAAGTTCAGATCTGATCTGAGTTTCACTGCTTAGATTTGTCTCCTATAGAGAATAAATCTGACCTCTGAACTCCTGCACTGTCCAGGTGAAAAAGGATATGCTTGGTGATATGGTAGTGGACTGGGAGATGGGTGGAGGGAGAGTTCAAATCATGTTTTATCTCAGACTTCCTGTGTGATCTTCTTTAAGTCACTTGACCTCTCTGTGCCTCAGTTTCCAGGTAGTAAATCAAGGATAACACTTCTTTTGTCTGTCTTGCCCATTTACACTGTCAGTTCTTTGGGTCAATGGCTATCTCTTACTATGTGCAGCATTTAAAAACCAGGTCCTGATCTTTGACATAATAGATAATATACCTTCAAGCCTAAACCATCACTGGTGTAAAACATGGGTCTGAACAGTGTTGACACTGCCAAATTTAGAATACAATCTCTTCAGGGCAGGTACTGCATCTTCCATTACCTTTTACAACCTGAAGCACCCTAGCTTTTTCAATAGAAAACATGATAATTAGGGTTGGACCTGAACCAAAAACTCAGATCCAAACACCTCCAAACATGGGATCCAAATTTTGAGGCTCAAACCTGTATCATCATTGATAATGGTGAATGTGTTTTAAGAGGGACAGCCAAGTGCTGAAAAATATTAATAAACTGGAAGGAATTCAAGAGAGAGCAACAAAAAACTGGTCCAAGGGCTGGTGAGAATGACTTACAAGTAAAGATTAATGAGATGCATGCCCCTAACTACTGAGTCTAATGACAAAATAGTGGCTGCCTTTTCAAAACACTCTGTGGACATTTAACCCTGAGACTCTGCTGACTTTAATGGGAGTTGGGAACTTAGTCACTCAAGTGCCACTTTGAACATTTAACCCAAGGTGTGCATTAGTGCAATACAGTTCATGCCCTGCCATGTCTTACTGTTTAATTAATAGGATAACATTGACATCTCTGAATTGTAAATCCTGGCATGATCTTTTTATTCTGTCACTTCTTGTTCCCTAAAGTTTAAACTGAGCTAATCTAGACTAGGTTAAATGACCTGATCACTGAAATACTAGGTTCAGTTGTGATTGCTCAGCCTTGAAACAAGAAATAATATTAATAAAAAAAATCAGAAAATGGCAACAAATATGATTAAAGATAGAAAAGGTTTCCATATGAGCAGAGATTAAAAAGAGTAGCAGAGATTAAAAAGAGTAGGACTATTTATTTATGAGATGAATAAAAGGGCACAGGATGGATGCATGCAGAATAACAAATAGCACAGAATTTTTCATTTTTGTTGGAAAATGCTGATTCATCGGAATGGAAACATTTTGCAGAAAAGGGTCAGTTTAGACAAATTTCCTATTTTGAAAAAAGTTTCTCAGTTGTCCAAACATCCCAAATGAGGGAGGAGGGAAACTGTTTTTCAGCTTGAACTGATTTTCCATTTAAAACTATACAGTAAAACCTCAGAGGTATGAAAACCAGAGTTACAAACTGACCAGTCAACCACACATTTCATTTGGAACCAGAAGTACACAATCAGGCAGCAACAGAGACAAGGAAAGAAAAGCAAATACAGTACAGTACTGTGTTAAATGTAAACTAAAAATATAAAAGGAAAGCAGCATTTTTCTTCTGCGTAGTAAAGTTTCAAAGCTGTATTAAGTCAATGTTCAGTTGTAAACTTTTGAAATAATAACCCTACGGTTTTGTTCAGAGTTACGAACAATCTCCGTTCCCGAAGTGTTCATAATTCTGAAGTTGTACTTTAAATTAATGAAGTGTGTGTGTGTGTGTGTGTGTGTGTGTGTGTGTGGTTTTTTTAAGTCAAAATCAAACATTTTGAAATGATCAAAACAAAATATTTCAGTCAATCCAATACCTTTTTTTGATTTGTGAAAAATTTCCGAGATTTTGCCAGATTCAGACTGTGAAAACTTTCCAAATCAGGAAAAGTCTTGTGAGATGAGGGAAAGGTGGTGGGGAGGGAAAGCCAGCATAAAGCTTTCGGTTACAACTTGTTGTCCAACTGAGTCCCCAGTCCTTACTGGATGACCCCCCCAAAAAAAGTTATAGCTTAACCTAGCAATTGCATGCAATAAATACAGTTGTATGGCAGCTGAATCCTTAACCACTTTCAGTGCAACATTCCTATTAATACTGAAGGTTTATGGGCTGAAAAGGCTATGTGGAGCTGGTAAGTGGGGAAACAGCTGAATCCTCTGTCCCTGTTGATGGAGAGATTTCTTGAAACCGCTTCTGATTTGTGTGAATTGCCCTCTATTGCCAAATGAAAGGGAGATGGGAGAGAGGGAAAGGACAAAAAACTGCTGATAAATTTAAAATTTTAGAGGAGGGAAAAGAGCTGTAAAACAAGGGGGAAAATCAGAATAGAATATAACCCAAAGAGAAGCATGTCTTGAAAATCATAGAATATCATGGTTGGAAGGGACCTCAGGAGGTCATCTAGTCCAACCCACTCCTCAAAGCAGGACCAATCCCCAACTAAATCATCCCAGCCAGAGCTTTGTCAAGCCAGGGCCGGCTCCAGGCACCTGCTTAACAAGCAGGTGCTTGGGGCGGCCAAGGGAGAGGGGCGGCACCTGCAGCAATTCGGGGGCGGCAGGTCCCTCACTCTCTCTAGGAGTGAAGGACCTGCCGCTGAACTGCTACCACCAATCGCGGCTTTCCCCCTCCTCCCCCCAATTACCGCCTCCAATAGCGATCGCAATCGCGGCTTTTTTTTTTTTTTTTTTGCTTGGGGCGGCAGAAATGCTGGAGCCGGCCCTGTGTCAAGCCTGACCTTAAAAACCTCTAAGGAAGGAGATTCCACCAACTCCCTAGGAGATTCCACCAACTCCCATTCCAGTGCTTCACCACCCTCCTAGTGAAATAGTTTTTCCTAATATCCAACCTAAACCTCCACCACTGCAACTTGAGACCATTGCTCCTTGTTCTGTCATCTGCCACCACTGAGAACAGTCTAGATCCAATAAATATCTCCAAGCTCATAAACAGTGACGCCACTGGTCATGAATGTAGCAGATGTTTATTACCTCATGTACCCTCTGCTACTTTGGGATAATCACTGAAATATCCCCAAATCCATTTTGAATTTAAACTAGCTTCATATTTTCTTTCACAAATATTCCATTAAAAAACCATGTGATTAGCTAATTAAATGGAGAGGAGGCATACGCTCCCCCACCCCCCACCACACACCTACAAACACAGTAGAAAAGCCATAGCCTTTAATATTTTCAATTAAGATGTAGTGCCGCCAATAAAAGAGGCTTACATCTTCATTTTATGGGCACCTGTGGAGAGCATTATGACACAAATGACTCAGAGCAAGGTAAATTGTTTCAAAATATATTGTAGTGGAGGACTGTAAACAGAGCAGTGTGTTAACTTAGATGGTATGTGATGAAAATATAAAGATTTGAGAAGTGCATTCAGTCTTGGTTTAGATATTTCTTAGGGCATGCCTTTGAAATGCATCTCTTCTGCTCTTGCTCAAGACAGAGATGTCTTTATGCAGAACAAAGCTCCAATAGGTAAAGGCAAGGGGCTGAATTCCCCGAGCTGCATTTCTGTTACATCTGCTTCTGTGAATTTTCCTCAGCTGAGGAAGGCGGAGAGAAGACCAGGCTGTGGAAGTCTGCTAGTGGTAAGCCCATCCCTAGAAACATTTGAGGCTAGTTTAGAAAGAGCAGGCATATTGTAGGGTGGGCAGAATTCACACACATGTCAGGAGGATCAGCTAGATGGTCCAATAGATCTTTTCCATTATTGTTGTCCATGACTCAAAGGACCAGTGGCTTGCTGGTCAGGAATGCTGAGCTCCCACAAACCCAGGTACATGCTCAGTACCAAGGCCACTGATTTCAAGTCACACAAGAGGTGTTTTTATTTGTTCGTTTGTTTGCTGTGATTTCTGAAAGCCTATAAAACGCATCAGCTACACAGAAGGGTCCACACCAGGATTTTACACCGCTATGCTTTGCGAACAACTTTTTCAAAGCTGGGTGTCTAATGTTAGGCTTCTAAATAGGTGTTCAGGAGACTAATGTTTATCACCCTGGTTTGCAAATGTTGGCCCGCGACAATGATAACAAAAATGTCTATTATGGAAACGTTCCATGAACCATGTCTGTGCTGACCATGGTGGATTTGATTTTTCATAGTATGCTGAAAAGGCAGCCCTCTTTTGAGAATAAAGGGGTGGTAATCACCTCACATCTACATTCCAGCCTGTGTCGTTGTGTAACACTGACAGACCCTGGTTGTCGGTGTGTAGGATTGAACCTGGAACCTCAGTGCATGAGCCTCTACCGCATGAGCTAAAAGCCAACTGGCTCTTAAGCTCACTCGCTCCCTCCCCCACAGTAGGACAAAACACCACAACCAGCAGGTGTGTGGATTACAATTGCTTTCACAATTACACCAGTAACATAGTTCTTTCCTGTCTTAAACGAAATAAACAGCTCAATTTATGGATGTCTTCCCCCTCCCCCAAATTAAAATGACAGGAAATCTTGGTATTCTCCTTACATTCTTTTCAATATATATATATATATATATTTTGGATTCCACAATTATGCAAGAGATGTGTTCTTTAATCCTGTCTTGCTGCCTTCAAAGAGAACAGCTACAAACCTGTGCTACATGATAGGAAGAAATATTGGTACGTAATTAATACTTCACCACAGCAAATTTGATGCTCACGTGATCTCTGTTTCCTAACGAAATCCCTTTACATTGTTGGCAACAAAAAGTGCTGAACAACTTCATGCTACTTGTAATTCCCCTTTAAGGTAGCTTCAGGCACCGTTCACATCAGCAATGGATTTAACATGGCTCTATTTACGAGGACAATTGGCAGAGCTTGTAAGAGGCTGCTTTTTATTAAAATATTCAAATGATTGCATTGTGTTGCATAGGAAGGGACCTTTGGGAGATTGCAGCTTTCCTCCTTAAGACGAGAAGGTTTCAGTTACAGGAATACACAGCCCATTAAGAGTTAGGAGGATGCCAGAGCTGTAATGTAATTCCTAAATAAAGTACCTCATATAGATAAATGTGGTCAAGGATTGGATTGCTATGAAGAATGTTCTCTTCTTTCTGCTTCTTCTGATACACTGTATATGCAAAAGACTGAAGTTTCCACGGTTGTCAACCAAGCACCTCTCATGAGCACTAAAGATGACTATCTGAACACTTATTTGTATATTACTGACTGGTGTCCCTTTGGACTGCTGATTATCATACTATTTCTCCTTCAAAACAGATTCTGGAAAGGGAATTATGTCCTTTTAAAGTAGAACTCTAAACGTGTCCTATAGCTCAGAGCCTGGCATTTGACTGATGAAGCTCACAATAGTTCTTGGCACCTGTAACAGGGTGGCTTGTCCCAAGGGTGATGACCCCTCCCCCTGAGGGTAGTTAGGTAATTCAAATATAAAAGACAGGAGGAAGCTGCAGGGGGGTGGTGTTGAGAGAAACTTAGGAAGCAGGAGACAGTAACAGGAAAAGGATGCAGGGCCAGAGGGCTCAGCTCCAGCCAGAAATGGCTGGGGACTGGTGGCTTCAGGTACAGCAGGCTGACCGAGAGAGAGCTCTTAATGTGGCTAAAGAAAGGCAGCTAAATAGGAATTGTTGAATTATGATTTGGGGCTTAGCGTTGAGGATGGTTTTGTGGTTAAAGGTTTGGAGGTCTGTGTGAACTTTGATATTAAGCCAGCCCCGGAACAGAGCTGTGACAGGGTCCATGTGGAGTGCTTAAGGGGCCTGCAAGAGGGGACTAATAGAGGCAGGGTACCTGTAAAATGACCCCTGGCCATGATGGGACACTCAATAAGTGCCCACACGGCTGCAGTGTCAGTGAAACATAAAGATATTCCCCCCTCTCTTCAGAAATCTAGTGAGATTATTTCCCTACATTGGTCAAATTTACATCCACACATTTTTAAACAGCGATAAGCCAGACACCCCCACATTTACTTGGGTTGAGTAGAGCCTTTCTACACAATTACTACCCACTGACTTCTGTGGGACTGTTCATGGACTAAGGTACAAGGGTAAACAGTAACAAAATGTTGGCCACAGTGAAGAAGAACACTATAGTCTAGTGTTGTTGGTTTTATTTATTTTTTTTTCAGATGGATATTTTATGACAGTGGCCTTTGTTTATGAATTACAAAATAAAATCCTATTTACTTTGCTTAACTGGAGTCAGATTCTCAGCTGGTGTAAACTGACATCAGTGGAGTTATGCTGACTTAGGCAAGTTAGACAATTTGGCTCACTATCTTTCTCCACTCCTTTTCTTCCATTGCTGTGTAGGGTTGCTATGTGTTGTCAAAATGGCTTCCTCGTTCCATCCAGATGTGGCTGTTTTTTTGGTGTTTTGGGAGGGTTTTCCAAAACATTTGAACTACTTCAGGGACTTTGCAGGAAGTCCTACTTCAGGCGGATTCTTGGAGCTAGAATGATTAAGGTGTGTGTGCGTAAAATAGATAAGACAATGGGGATAAAGCCCCAGTGTTGTCCCTCGGAGGAAAGGGTTCAAGACTGTGAGCGAACCTGGAATATCAATGACAAAGACACATGCTTGTCAAGAGCATAATTCAGAAGCAGGCACTGGGCATAATTACTCAGTGACATATGCATTGTATCAGTACAGGGAATGAAAATAAAGAAGGGACATTAATCAGTCAGTGATGCAATAACGGCAATCTAGCACATTTAGCTAGAACACCTCATGTCCAGGAAAACATCCAGGTAGTCACAATTTTCATACTGATTATATCATGAAAAATGAGGGTAATGATTCAGGTTTGGCAGCCACAGGGTTCCCCTGTACTGAGAAACTAATAAAGGGACACTAAATCTTGATATCACACTGGGGCTGTCAAAAATGCATATTCTTCTCCACAAAAGTTCCCTTGATGTTTCGGTGTGATGTCGCTTACTTTCTTTGTTTCTCTGTGGTGCAGAGTTACTGCAAGCAAATAGCTGGCAGCAAAGGCTAGACTGCAACTTGAATTATTCCTTCTCATCGGAAGAAGTGGGGCGTAAGACCCTTATGTGGGCTATCTGGCCCTTGGGTTTGAGCACAAAGGTATCAATAGGCACCTGCTGACTTGGTTGCTGAAACAGGTGGGTGGGGAGGTTACTTCTCCGGATGGAGTGGTGGGGATGTGACCGATGGTGCCTGGTGGAGGTCACACAGGTGGGAGTGGGCCCAGGCCACTTCCAGAAGTATTGGAATGTCCACTATTCTGGGGATGCATCAGTGGCCACCCTAGCTATGATGAGTGTGTTGCCTGCAGTTTTAAGTTACTGTGCAGCTCTTTTCTAAGCAAACACACTTGTTCTCAGGGTGAAAGTATTACAGAAAAAAAAATGAAAGAACCTACCCATATGCTGAAAAGCCTACCAGAGATCCCCTCACCAACTCCTGCCTAGAGGTCTGGTAGGTGTTAGTTTTTCAAAAGCCCCAGCTGGGTTTTCCTCTGATACAAATTCATCCATCTTAGATCAGAACTAGAACCAAGGCTGGGCAGATCAGCCATTTCTTTATACAGTTTGGACCTTTGACTTCTATAACAGGTAATCAGCAGACAAAAGCCCTCTTCTCAGAATGTTGCTTCAAAAGGCTGTGTTTTTGTATAACCAAAGTTGAGTAATTTATATTAATCTCCCCCTAGGGATTCTCCAGGAAATCCACTTATTTATTGTCCCAAAAGTCCATACTTACCTGGTACATTTTAAATATAGGCTTTTTAACGTCTAGGTCTTATATCTATCACAGGGGTCAGCAACCTTTCAGAAATGGTGTGCCGAGTCTTCATTTATTCACTCTAATTTAAGGTTTTGCATGCCAGTAATATATTTTAACCTTTTTAGAAGGTCTCTTTCTATAAGTCTATAATATATAACTAAACTATTATTGTATGTAAAGTAAATAAGATTTTTAAATGTTTAAGAAACTTCATTTAAAATTAAATTAAAATTCAGAGCCCCTCGGAACGATGGCCAGGACCCGGGCAGTGTGAGTGCCACTGAAAATCAGCTTGCGTGCCGCCTTTGGCACGCGTGCCATAGATTGCCTACCCCTGATCTATCTCATCTCCCTGCTAGAGAAAGTACATTCAGTCCTGTCCCACAATAATGCATAAACTTAATGTAAGAAGGTCTCTCCAAGATATTGCAGGAAATGTCCCTATCTTCCACACTGTGTTTTGTTCTTATAGATCAGCAGTAAATTACTACCCCAGCTCTCTGAGCAAGACTAAAGTAGAGTATGAATGGTGTCTTGGAGGGATGTAGCAGGGACACAACTGTCCCATTTCCCCACTGCCTCCCTTTCTCAGAGTTGTGCCTCAAGTTACAACCTAGGTCTAAGGGTTTAAATTTCATCAGATCTCTAGAGATGTATCTGCACCATGTGAACCTACAATTGTGGAGCTGAATCTACGTGGAACTAGGCGAGGATTAACCCACAATAGCTTGGCAGGTGTGCATTTGAGGTTGATTTTTTGAAAACAAAAGAGGTGGTGACAGCATCGCTTTGAGCTAGATTGTGACTTTGGGCACAGCCTTGAACGATGGATGGTTGGCAAAATGCAACAACTCAGGAGTAGCCTTGTCTGAATCCCATTTCCTCCACTGCTTCCTTCTTGTTCTTGGGGAGAAGTACTTTGGTAATTTATTGCTGGTATAATCTGGCACTCATTTTTCCTCACTTTGTACTGGCTCAGCTATTCTGGTGGGATACAACCAAGACTCTTGCCACTCCCTCCCCTTCTGCTTCAAAGAGGCAGTGAGCAGGCAAGTGGTTCTGCTTATTCTTATGCAACCAGACCCAAAGTCCACCTAGCTTACACAGAGATAAGAGGGTTCTCACTCTTTCATCCCTTGCACAGACATGTAGTTCCATACAAAGAATTAGATTGTGAATGTCTGAGCCCTTTCTGCTCCTTCTTCTCTGTATATGACTGTGCAGCCTCTTCAGGGCACGACCTATGTCTTGTGTGAACATAGAAGAATGGCCCTGATCCTGATTGGGGCCTTTGAACACTACTACGAACAACTGTGTTGATTCTGAATTTCAAGAGGTGAATTGTAAGGACAATATACCTGCCTTGTCAATCTAATGCAGAGATGAGCACGCGGAATGAGTTAGAGAGGGAAATTCCTCCCTACTTTGTTTTCCCCTTTATTGGAATCACCCATCTAAACCACCTCTGGTGTGTGGTTTGCAAAAAACAAAGCCCATCCAGGTAAATTTTGCACAACCCCAAGCTACCTCCGCATTGGACCATCTACTTGGACATGTTTTTCAGGGTGAATACAATTGGACTAATGCAAACTTTGAGTGCAACCTAATATGACTGTATGCCAGATTTAGTATTGGTATTTGTGACCCTCACCATTGGTCTCTGACTCTACTGTTTTCTCTTCTATAGCAACTTCCTTTTGAGCACCTCAAATCACTTTCCAAATATTAATGAATTAAGCCTCACAACATTTGTGAAGTGTGTGAAGCATAATTATTCCTGTTTTACACATGGAAAGATTTAGGGGCAGGGAGATTAAATGATATGCCCAGTGTTGAACAGTAGGCTGGTATGAACCAAGAACAGAACTCTGATCTTTTGATGTGTTAACCATTAGTCTATTTCTCTTTTGTCCTCAGAGTAGAACAAATTCTGTGTGTTTTCCTGTAAAGCAGAAGCCATTCTGACTTTTTTTTGTGTACATTTGTGTCTTTCAGGCTAACACTGATAATTTAGTGTAACCTGAAAGTCATTGCCATTTAAATTGTCTCTTTTTCCTCTTCAGTGCCTAGCTTTGAGCAATTTTTTTATTTCCTCCTATTTATCAGCCACTTAACTACCTTGTAGGAAAATGAAGCCAACTAATTGTCCATTTGATTCCTTGGTTCGCTCATCTGTTTAAGGATGTCTCCCTGGTAAGACACTCCTCATTATAATGAGGATAAGCTCTTCCTTGCGCACAAGTATGGTATCCTTGGCTCTGAAGCAATGGGCACTTAAACACCAGGAAGTTTTAATAGAGTAGTCCATATCCTGCTTCTTGCTCTTCTCTAAGTACCTGCTGATGATGATGATTTTGTTTCCTGCTGCTTTAAGATGAACAATTAAAGGGAGTTCAACCTTGAGCAAGACTAGAAGTATCTGAGGGTGTCTGAGCTTGATAGAAGATAATCCATCCTGTGTTGTTGCAACTTTGTATGTCTTTCTTCTCCGCCTCCTCCCTCCTTTTGGAATATTTTTCTTTTGTGCAAGCATCTGGAGAGCAATAAAGGTGTGATATTGGATAAAAGTAAACTCTTAAAAGAATGATTTGAATTTGGCAGCAAGCTATTTCTTATGAAGAATCCAAACCTGAGACATTTGCTGCAAGGTTGCTTATCTCACCATAGGGAAAGACTTGGGTGCAGATCAAGAACCTGTGAGGGCGTTTCAATTTGTCATGCGCCACTTCATTCTTTGTGTGTCCCTTTTCTTCCTTCCCCGATTAAACTCGGACAACCTCTTTTGGCCTGATACAAAGCCCATTGAAGTCAATGGAAAGGCTCCCATTAAATTCAATGGGCTTTGGTCCAGGTCCTGAGTCAAATAAAGTTTGAACCAACCTTGACCTCCACAGAAATTAAACCAATCACTCCTTACAACATATCAACATTGTTTTACAATCCATCAGCAAGATGTGTCACATATATAGGATGGCCAAACCCACCTGCCAGGGGTGATGCTCATGTGCTATTGGCCAGTAGCCAGTTTGGCCAATCAAGCTATTCTGCCTGTGTGATATGAGGAGTTATGCATATTATTCATTTTTCCACCCTATTTAAGAATGTCAGCATGGAATCTTTGCATTAACTGCTCATAAAGTTCAGCAAATTTCCTCTCCTTCGTTTCATGATTAACACTTTAATGATCTTCAGATGGTACAGGGTGTTGCTGAAAGAGGTTTGGATGACTAGCAGACCTTTCTATTGTCACTACTGAGGATTGTTTTAAAAAAGTCTGTGTAATTAAAAATATTCAGACAAATTATAAAAGGAGATGAACTGTAATGTTGAGATGAATTGCAAAGTATTAATGGCTTTCTGGTGTCCTTGCATCTTCAACTCAGGCAGGACATGACTGTTCATCCTTTTCTTGCAACCAGTTGAGATTCACCCAACCTGCTCAGCTGACACCAACAACAGATCCACTGATACCAACAACAAATTTGCCAGGAATTTAAAATGATGTGTAGTGCAAAGGTGAACTCAAATTATAATAAAAAAATAAGGATAAAATAGACTGTTATTCAGTCCACCTACCTGACAGTGGAAGAATCTTTCCTACAATATATTCTCAAGTGCTTTGTCCAGTATTGTTCTAAATAACTCAGTGAACAGGACTTCCCTGGCATGCCTTGGGAAATCATACCACAATTTAATATATGTCGCTGTTCTCACAACTAAACATTAGAGCTGGGTGGGAAACCGTTTTCCCATTCTGCAGGAGTTTGATATTTCAAAAACCTTCCCAAATACAGTACAACCTCAGTTACAAACACCTTGGAAATGGAAGTTATTTGTAACTCTGAAATGTTCGTAAGTCTGAACAAAATATTATGGTTGCAATTTCTAAGGTTTAAAACTGAACATTGGCTTAATACAGCTTGGAAACTTGACTATGCAGAAGACAAATGCTGCTTTTAACTATCTTAATTTAAATTTAAAAAGCACAGAAGGTTTCCATACCTTGCCGAATCTTTTTTAAAAAATCTTTTAGGAGGTTTTTTTTTTTCTTTTGTCTCTCCTGCTGCCGGTTCCAAATGAGGTTTATGGTTGACTGGTCAGTTCGTAACTCTGGTGTTCATAAGTCTGAGGCTCTACTGTAGGAGGAAAAGCCAAAATCTCCAAAATTTTCATGAATTTAATTGGCAGTAGGTTTAAAACAAACAAAAGGAAATATACACAGTCCACCTGTGGAACTCCTTGCCAGAGGGTGTTGTAAAGGCCAAGACTGTAACAGGGTTTAAAAAAGAACTAGATATGTTTATGGAGGATAGGTCCATCAATGGCTATTAGCCAGGATGGGCAGGGATGGGGTGTCCCGAACCTCTGTTTGTCAGAAGCTGGGAATGGATGATTGGATGGATCACTTGATGATTACCTGTTCTGTTCATTCCCTCTGGGGCACCTGGCACTGGCCACTGTCAGAAGACAGGATGCTGGGCTAGATAGACCTTTGGTCAAGCCCAGTATGGCTGCTCTTATGTAATTGAAAATCTGAAAAAAATACATCCACTTAACTGAAATGTGGGTTTTTTTTTTTGACAATTTCAAAACATTTAATTTTGATTGACCTTTTTTTTTAAAACCTTAATTTAAATTTAAAAACAAAGTCACTTCAAACTGAAAAGCTGATTTTTTTTTTTCTATTTCCAAAATTTTGACTAGGACTGTTCAACAACTTTGAAAGTGATTTTTTTTCAAACCAACATTTTGAAACCGGAAACAATTTCAGTTTTGATGAATTAGCATTTTCGGATTGGGGGAAGGGGGAGAATCAAAATAATTCCTGGCCAACTCTACCAAAAAGTGCCAGATCAGATAAGCATAGGGGACCTCCATGGACAACCCAGTTGTTAAAGGAAGTGATGTTGTGATTTAATGGGTGGTGTTCTTCCATCTGAGTCAGTACCCAACTGCCACAGTATGGTGATAAAGGGCATTCTGCTATGGAATCAGCCATCTTTCAGATGAAACTTGATTTCCTGATGAAATATGATCATTAACATTCCATGGCACGTATTACAGGTGCAGGCTTGTCAACTCCAGTGTACATTCTGGCCAACTAAATTCTCCTTGCTTTTTCCAAGTAGAAAAGTATTTTTTTTGTCCTCTGCTAAATATTATTGGCATTATTGTTCAATGTAGAACATATCACACCCCAGGGGCAGCTGCATTTCAGTTGTCAAAACTATTTCTACTGTATATACATGCACATCAGCTGTCCCTACCTAGGGGACAGTTCTGCAAGATGCTAAGAAAACTCAAGACCACACAACATGCTAGTGACAGAACCAGGAGCACAATTTAAGAGTTCTGGATTCTCATGTTCATTCTGTAATGCTTACTCCAGACATGACCGACTCCCAGTGATGAATGCATACCTCTTAAAACACTTAAGAAATCTTTGGGATATAAGTCACCATTTATGTCTAATTATTATTGCCTTGTAGGAGTTGAGTTCACATGACATTTTAAAATAAACTAAATGAAGGGAGGATGGCTTGCTGATAAATGACAAAGAGAAAACTGACACCCAAGGGAGAGAGAACTCAGATTATAATTGTCCTGGAGGCAGAATTCTTCGCTTTGGCAGCAGGGCTTGAAACCCATTAACCAGTATGGCCCTCCACTCTCAAAACCATTTCATATTGGCTTGACTCCCCCTCCCTCCTCACACACACACACACACACACACACACACACACACACACACACACCCTTGTACCAGTAATTACACATTTATCTCTGAGTTGCCATATTTGATGTCAGAATGAATTTTATAGGTTTGGCAGGAGAGTAACCCTGAGGAATGTTGAAGGAGTCTTTCCTCAGCTCTCTCTTGCCACATACAACACAGGTGACTATACTGGGAAAGGTTAATTGTTAAATTGTGTTCAATGTACAAATTACCTCTTTATTTAAATCAAGTAGCCTGTTGTACGTGACGCAGCAACTGATGATCACATCCGGTTACATTTTAGGACTCATCTAGCAAAAAGGCTCACAGGAGAATAATTTATGCTGTATGCTACCTCCATCATCTTCTGGTGAGCCATATGATCCTCCTCATCTACTTGGCCTATTTTCAGGCCCATGCTTAGGTTTTGCGGCTCGCACGTGAAAGGTCCCGTGGGCGGCAAAGGCCTGCCTTGAGTAGCTTTTTTAGTTGGGGAACCTGAAATAACTTGTAATTGTTGGGGTAGGAGGAATCACCACATCCCTATGACAACCTTTCATAGACTTTAAAGTCTATCACTGGAACTTATGCAGCCCCAATTACACAAACAATACCATTATCCTTGTAGAGAGGGACCAATCTACGTACGGTGTGTATTTATGTCACAAGGTGTCATGTCTGGTCATGGGCACCCAAACCTAGTAGTTGGAACCAGAGTACACAGTCACATGACAGGAGTAAGAGTTGGCTGGGTCAGGATACCGGGGGTCAGAGGCAGGAGACAAACTGGAGGTTGGGAACCGCAAGTCAGTTACCAGGCATGAGGCAGGGCTGGGATGACAGGAAATCAAGGTGCAGGTAGCACACAGTCCAGAACAGAATGAAGCCCAGTTGTTCAGACAGCTTTTTTGTGCCTGCTACTGGCTGAAGTAGGACCAGTGGACCAATCAGTGACTCTGGGACTCAGTCAGTCTGGATGCTTCACGTTAGGGATGGGCTTCATGTGTCCCACATAACCTTTTGTCTGTAGGCTGCAAGATGGAGGACTGGAGCATGGTTGCTCCTGTGAACCTTGTGGTCCTGGGTTTGAGACACAGCGAGAGAGGTAGTGCCTCAGGTAGGTCAGAGCCTTCAATCATTATTTCTGGTCGCTCAATGTTTTTTAAAGTATGTTTCTAGGTCAGGTGCCAGAGAAAGATCATCTAGTGGCTAGGGTGCTAAATGGGAATGTGAGAGAACTAGGTTAAATTCAATGCTCTGCCACAACCATCCTGTGAGACCTTAAACAACCCACTTGTTCTCTCAGTGCCTCCACAACCCATCTGTAAAATAGGAATACAAATACTTCCACACCTCTCAGGCATCTGTTAGGATAAATGTAGCAAAAAGAAGTATTTATATCCCTGCTTTATGCATTTACTCTGCTGTCCTTGCTAGAAAATCCGATTTTTCAACTAGCTCTAATATAAACCCTCCTGTTTCTGGTCATAAGCTACCTCTTCAGAGGAAACTTTCCTATAGAACCAGGTTATCCCCGAACTGCCTAATGCTGTTTTTGTTTCCTCTGAAGCAACTGGTACTAACCACTAGGTACTGGACTAAACGGACCAGTGCTCTTGTCCAGTCTGGCAACTCCCATGTTCCTCATTTTTATGTCTTGTACAATTCTGGGAATGTTGTCAGCAATTTTTTTTTTTAATTAAGAACTTCCAACTTATCAAAATGTGGCCATTATTTCCAAAGCAATTGGTGCTAATTAAATTGGAGAGACACAGATTGGAACATTTATGGACATCATCTGGTCTTCCATTTTCAGATCACTAAAGAGAAAGCAAACAACCTGTGGACCAATATCCAAGACCATCAAAAGCTGCAAGGGCAGCATCTTTTTCTAATATATCTTCTGGGAAACATTACCCGACTGTGCTCTTCCAGGCCATTGATTCTATCCTGAACCCATTAAAAAAAAAAAGACTATAAATCAAAAGAAGGTGGTGTTGGTAGAACACTGCAAATGGTTTGTAAGCTATTTTGTGAATGAAAATGTGACCATTAGAGCTGCCAGGTTGCCTTCTATTTCTAATAATTTTTTCCTACTAAGTTTCTTTCCTATTCTAGAGGTTGTGTTTGTGAGTTTATAGCTGCATTATATGGAACAAGTCACTTAGCTGATATCATTAGAACCTGTTTAACTATTCTCAGCCTGGTCAATATAGATTGGAGAGAAGTATAGTTTTTCAGCAAGCTTCTGATTTATCTTAGAAATCACTGACACACGGTCTGGAGAGGCTCACAATCATGAGTGCCTACCTCAGGGCAGACTGTCAAAAACACGGTAGATGCACCAAACTGGCAATATGTTCTATAATTAGACTTCACCAACCAGGTAACAAATGTGAACTCCTCGATCACTTCAACAGTCTTACCTTGGAGTCACAGACAGTTCCCTCTGCTGTCTACTTTGCCACCCAGGCAAGCTGGCCTCGGTAATAAATGGTCACACCTAAAATCACAAAATACTCAGGTTGCTTCAAGTCCCAAGAGACCAATCACTTACACAGATCAATTTGTATCTCAGATCTCACAGCAAAGACAATGCCTGGAGCCAATTTGGTAATTAAAGGTTTATTAAGTAGGAAAAATAAATAAGGGTCATTTACAGGTTCAAGTAAACAAGCATATAACACAATTGGGGTTGCAATCAAAGGCTATGTCCACCCTAGAGAGCTTACAGCGGCACAGCTATACCGATGCAGCTGCACAGATATAAGATCTCTCATGTAGCCGCTCTATGCTGACAGGAGAGAGCTGTCCTGTCGACATAATAAAACCACCTCCATGTAGGGTGACTAGATAGCAAGTGTGAAAAATCAGGACAGAGAGTGGGGGGTAATAGGCACCTATATTAGACAAAGCCCCGAATATTGGGACTGTCCCTATAAAATCAGGACATCTGGTCACCCTACCTCCGTGAGTGGTGGTAGGTCACTCTGGACCTTATCCCTACCCTCCAGCATATCTACCTCTCCCCCCAGTTTAGTGTCATCTGCAAGCTTGCTGAAGGTGCAATCCATCCCATCATCCAGATCATTAATGAAGATATTGAACAAAACTGGCCCCAGGACTGACCACTGGGGCACACCACTTGATACTGGCTACCAACTAGACATTGAGCCATTGATAACTACCCATTGAGCCCAACAATCTAGCCAGCTTTCTATCCACCTTATAGTCCATTCATCCAGCGCAGACTTCTTTAACTTGCTAGCAAGAATACTGTGGGAGACCATAACAAAAGCTTTACTAAAGTCAAGATATATCACATCCACCACTTTCCCCATCTCCATAGAGCCAGTTATCTCATTGTAGAAGGAAATCAGGTTGGTAAGGCATGACTTGCCCTTGGTGAATCCATGTTGACTGTTCCTTAACAACTTCCTCTCCTCCAAGTGTTTCAAAATGGATTCCTTGAGGACCTGCTCCATGGTTTTTCTGGGGACCGAGGTGAGGCTGAACCTTCTTTAGTTCCCCAGATTTTCCCTCTTCCTTTTTTTAAAGATGGACACTATATTTGCCCTTTTCCAATCATCCAGGACATCCCCCGATCACCACGAGTTTTCAAAAATAATGGCAAATGGCTCTGCAATCACATCAGCCAACTCCCTCAGCATCCTCGGTTGTTTTGCATCCAGCCCCATGGACTTGTGCTTGTCCAGCTTTTCAAAATAGTCCTTAACCTGTTCTTTCACCACTGAGGGCTTCTCACCTCCTCCCCATACTGTGTTGCCCAGAGCAGCAGTCTGGGAGCTGACCTTGTTTGTGAAGACCGAGGCAAAAAAAAGATTGAGTACTTCAGCTTTTTCCACATCATCTATCACTAGGTTGCCTCCCCCATTCAGTAAGGGTCCCACACTTTCCCTGACCACCTTCTTGTTGCTAACATACCCGTAGAAACTCTTCCTGTTACCCTTCACATCCCTTGCGAGCTGCAACTCCAATTGTGCTCTTTTGTGTCTCTACGCTCCTTATTGGCCTGTTTAATCTTAACAAGCCACTTGAGTGGGCAGGGGAAATGATTTCCATGCCTCGGTTCACAGGTTCAAAGCAAACATTTTCAAAGTTTAAAGCAAAACTTACATATTTCCTTAACAACAAGGAGTCTGGTGGCACCTTAAAGACTAACAGATTTATTTGGACATAAGCTTTCGTGAGTAAAAACCTCACTTCTTATGATACTTGATATTTCCTTAGTGCATGGAAAACAGGCATTACAAAGAAGATTAATGTATGCAGCAACTTACAAGCATTTCATAGTCTAAATACATTCTTATAAGACTAATACCTATTTTGAACAAAACTAACATATACATGAGGTGGTTTGGTTTCCAGATATGAATTTGTCAGTTCTTTGCTAATGCCTGTAGCCTTGGCCAGAGCTGGCACTTTGTTCACCAGCATCATAATCATATTTATATCATAGAAGTTATGGTTGGAAGAAAGTATTCCACATTGCTTGTCATCCCCTACAATATTCCCCTGGGTATGTGCTATCTAACCCTTATTGGAAGATGTTCCTTGATAGTTTATCTGTGTCTTTTCTGTTTTAATGCACTGGCTCTGTTACAGCCAATGTAGCACAAGTAACTTCATTTAAGAGGCATCAATGGGCCGCCTTCCAATCAAATGCTAGCAATCTCAGTTTCTAGACCACCACTAAGCTAATCAATTTTCTTGAAAAGGTGAATGTGAAGGTGCAATATTCTGGCGCCATGCAGGCTGCATTCTAATAATTCTCAAAGCTTTGCCACACATAATTAGCATTCACAGCATTGAACATCTCTGCTGGCCATAGAACCATGCGGCAGTAGTTTGAATCCACCTGTCTATAGGGCTTTGTGGTAATATCTCAAGGTAGTTTCGGGGTATGTCTATACAGCACAGAAAAACCCATGGCTAGGCTGTGCCAGCCGCCTTGGGGTCACGGGGCTCAGGTTGTGGGGCTGTTCCATTGCTGTGCGGATTTCCGGGCTTGGCCTCACAGGGTCCTAGCGCTCCGGGCACCAGCCCGAGCCCCAAAATCTACACCGCAATGAAACAGCCCCGTGACCCTGAGGCGGCTGGCACGAACTAGCCACACTTTTTTCTTTGGTGTGGAGAAATGCCCATAGTCTTATTTCAGGCACCATACCTGCTTTGTTATTATAGGTGACTTCATCTTTTCTCATGATCAGATATAGTCTACTATGGACTGCTCTCTATTTCACACTAACAACATGGAGCAGTATTGAGCCAATGTCAAATGACTTGCAGTCAGCTATCTTTAGACAGTCCTTGCTACACTAACTCCCATCCTTGGAGCTTCAGCCTTCATGGTGTGGCCAGGCCCCAATGCTGAGAGACTTGAACTACAGAACACTGCATTAGAACAAATATCTTTTGGTGAAGTGCATCACCACCCTGAAGTGTGGAGTTGCATTAATAAAGAGACTGAAGTTCATCAGCGCTTTAGCTTCATCCATCCTGTGTTGCAGGAATCTCATGCATCCACTTTGCATGGACCGCCGGTTCACAAATGGTTCTGCACTGGTGTGTCAAACCCTGATGCTTCCCTGTGTCAAAGCCTCTCTCCATCAGGCAGAGCTGGAAGGCAATGTGTTAGATCCTCACTCAGGCAGCCATTTCAAGACAGACACCTTCAAAACACTCCAGACTGAGAAGAGGTTGGATTTACATGAGTCTCAGGAGAGACCATTTACCTTAACTCCATGGCCTCAATGTGTCACACACCAAACAGCTACTCTGCATTAACATGGGACTTCAGTTTTGAAGGGTGGCTCTGCCCTGATATTCCAAACTTTAACGCCTTTCTGTGTCAATGCCTCTCTGTACCAGGCAGAGAAGTAAGGCTAAACATCAGATACTGATTGACATCCACATCAAGGCAGATGCCTTCAAAGCACCCAGGGCGGAAACACTTGTTGGAAGTCTCAAGAGATCTGAGCAGCTCCATTTTCTTCAGAGAGAATGTTGTAATGTCACTGTGACTGGAAGAAACCTTAATAGAACCTCAAAGAATTGAACGTCACCCCTGTCAAATGTAGCAGAGGAGACAAGAACAAAGAAAATCAATAGAAAGAGACAGCACCAAGGATCAGAACTGAGGGTTAAATCGTAACATTAAAATCTATCCCTAGGAGCAAAGCAGGGAGAGAATTGTGACTCAAAGTAGAGAAATAAATTGCTACTGGTCTATACCCGTAGTAGATTACTTCATGTGCACCTCTGGCTCAGCTGTACTAGTTGACACTTTGAGATGAGGCACAGTTAATTGTCCATCCGTTGCCCACCCACCTGCTTGAGAGGGGGAGATGAAGCTCAAGGGAGAGCTGTGATCCTTGTACCCCCTTAATGCCTTCTCTACTGTCATAATGGCAGGTCAAAGCCCTGCTCTTAGAGAGGGCCTCACCATTCCAAGTCCATAGAAATACAGCATGCCAGGAAGGTGGAGTCGTTGGTGCAGTCTTGATGCAATCAAAGCAGTAAGCTCCAAAAGAATCTCAACATTTAAGGGAAATGAGTATGCCAGTGACTCATATCACACCAAAAATCAGTGACCAAAATAAGCCACAGCTGCCAGAAACCCCCCATCATCTCAACCAGGGCTGGCAGGAAAACTTTCCATTGACACTTTTTTTTCAGTATGGAAAGTGGCATGTGTGGTTCCTTGTTGGCTGGTTATTTTTAACTGAAAAAAAAAAGAAGTGTCAAATGATTGAGTTTTTAGCAAACTTTATTGTTGTGGTTGACAGACCCCCAACATTTTCTTTTTTTTTTTTGGAGGGTGAGGGGGTTATTTTGGGCAAAAAAAAAAAACAAAACCCAAACAGTACTTTTCAGGAAAACAAAACAATTTTGTTTTTGTCAAACTTTTTGGCAGGGAAATAACGATTATTCCATGGCCCTGCAGTTAAGTGTTAAAGAAAACTGTTACGACAAAGAACCACGCCAGGGCACTGTGGGTCTGAAGGGGAAGAGGGCAAATTAATCCAGCTGTGCTCCCTCCATAAACATAGTCACAAAAGCTGGAACATCTGAGTTATTTAATGCCTAGTCAAAGGCCTACTCAGCCAGCTTTGTTCCTCCTCAGCAATTTCTTTTCTTTTCTAGTTTTAATCCTCTAGTTTCTTACGAATATGAAGGGCTCAGGGATGCTTTTCATGATGGGTGGAGGAGGAGACAATAGAAAAACGGGTTTATTGCATAGTATAATGTTTCCAGCTAGTGAACTGTTGCATCATTTTCCAATCAATGAGCACTTGAGTTTTAGCAGATTGCCTGCAGGTTGACTGCACAAAATGCTGTAGGTGCTTTTTGTGGCTCACTGAAGGAAACATAACTGACACTGACACTATCTGGAGCTAAAACGACATTAAAAGACTGAGACAGAAACAGACTGGGTCAGTCCACGGGGGAAAAAGGAGTTGGGTCTGAGCACTGGTTATAGATTATTTAATTTTCTCTTTAGCAGCTGCCACTGTCCACTCCAGAGATGGCTGCATCCAAGTGGCGGATGATTTCTTCTCTACATGGAACCAAATTCTGTTTTCAGGTACATGCGTAGAATTCCCAAGGACTTCACTGGGATTTGCATCAATGTCTGTATGGGCTAAATTTGTCCCACACTCTATGTAACTTCCTTTGGGATCTTTTGGGTTGAAAGGAAATGCCAGTCTAAGAGATTTATAATTATTACTGTTAATATTTATTATTAATAGTCAAGGACCTAATGGTGTCATGGAACGTCTGTGCTCAGCTCTCTCAGGGCACACAGACACTCCTCTTCCATGCTAAAAGAGGGATCAAACTTATCCACAGAAGAATTCTCCCTTTTCCCCCTGGGCCACCACAGAGGGGCCCCCACTAACTCAGGGAAATGGGGCATAGGCGAGGTCATGCACATACTCCGTAGACCAGGGGTCGGCAACCGTTGGGAAGTAGTGTGCCAAGTCTTCATTAATTTAAGGGTTTGCATGCTAGTAAAAGGTTTTACGTGCCAGACCGGCAGCGCGGGCGGCAGACGGAACCCCAGACCATCAGCGAGCCGAGTGGCTCATCCCGCTGCTGGTCTGGAGTTCTGTAATCCAGGCTGGCAGTGGGCTGAGCGGGGCCGGCGGCTGGGATCCTAGCTGGCAGCAGCATGCCACTAAAAATCATCCCGCGTGCCGCAGATTGCCAACCCCTGCTATAGACTGTTCCACGAAGCGCCCCTCCCCGCCAATTTCCACGTTAACCTTTGTGACAGAACGGTTTGGGGAGAAAACATTCCTCCCTTTTAGCCTCGTCCTATGGCCTTCCCTTGCAGAAAAAAAGGTGATTGGGGCCATTACTGTGTGCCTGAGAATGCTATGGTTACTGGTAACTGTTCCCAAGGACATAAGCTTGTAGTGAGTGAGTGACGGAGAGCTGTGAATGGAAAGGATTCTGCTGATATGGAAAAAAACCAAACAAACAACAGATTGGGAGGGGAGGGAGAACAATCCTGCTAAAATATATATATAAAGAGTAAGGGAGGCAAGGCAACAAGAGGCCATGGACAGCTCGGCAGTCAAGGAAAGAGATTATGAGCAGTAGAGTGAGGCTGTGTTAACCCTTAA
This sequence comes from Trachemys scripta elegans, assembly GCF_013100865.1. Classification (NCBI taxonomy): domain Eukaryota; kingdom Metazoa; phylum Chordata; order Testudines; family Emydidae; genus Trachemys; species Trachemys scripta. Next base: position 5,879,318 of record NC_048303.1, read on the forward strand.
TACGCTGTTTGCCATGTAGGAAAAGACTCTGCCTATGCATATGATCCAAAAAAATCAAGGCGCTAAGCAAAGCCTAGCTTGAAGTTCACAAAACTAAACTACAGAAAGACACAAACAGCATAAAGAGACACACAAAGGACTGGCCTACCGCTGATATGGTGTCTCCATCATCCAGTTGAGAAAGCCAATGTTGTGGTAAAAGGAGACTAAGGAGGAACAGAGAATCAGCTTTCACGCTCCTCTGCGTTAAATGGTCCAGAAGTGAAAATGGCTCATTTAATTTAATTATCCAAACAGAGAGCAATGCAAGAGGTAACGGAAACAACACCAGTATAGACAACCTGAGCGATCACATATCATGATTCAGAACCAAAAATATCACAAGATTCGTTAAAAATAAAGAGTTTAAAATTAAAATGTTTGGTTCTTGCTCTTTGTCTTCTAGTTTCTGGGCCTTTATAGATTCTAAGGCCAGAAAGAACCTGTGTGATCATCTAGTCTGACCTCCTGTATATCACAGGCATAGAACTTTCCCAAAATAATTCTTAGAGCAGATCTTTTAGATTGGGGAGGGGGGGGGATTTATTTAAAAAAAATATCCATGATAGAGAAAACCTCACAACCCTTGGTAAATTGTTCCAATGGTTAATTGCTCTCACAGTTTAAAAATTTACACCTTATTTTTCATTTTGAATTTGTCTTGCTTCAATTTCCAGCCACTGGACCATGTTATACTTTGCTCTGCTTGATTGAAGAGCCCATTATTGAATATTGATTCCCCATAGAGATACTTTCAGACTGTAATCCAGTTCGCCTTTACCATTCTCTTTGTTATGCTAAATAGATAGGCTCAAAGAGCTCTATCACTATAAGGCATGTTTTCTAATCATTCTCGTGGCTCTTCTCTGAACTGTCTCCAATTTATCAACATCCAGAAATGGACACCGTATTCCTGCGGTCGTGGCACCAGTGCCAAATAAAGAGGTAAAATAACCTCTCTATTCCTAATCCAGATTTCCTCAGGTCACGTTTTCAAGTTCTTCTCCCCACAATTAAGACTAGAAACTGACCCCCTTCCCAAACAAAGATGAAATTCTCATGTACTCATCTGACTTTAGAAACTGAGGCTGTAAGTAAAATAACAAATATGGTTAGACTCATGACGGAATTGCAAGTGTTTGCAACACTGTGAGCATACATGCTGAAAATTTAAAACAGAAATTATTTAGGGGAAGTTCTAGGGCCTGTGTTATGTAGGAGAGAAGACTGGATGAGCACAGTGGTTTACTCTGGCCTTAGAATCTATGAAAAGGACATTAGACTCTTACAATTCTTCCCATTTTTGTAATCCAGGGTGCTATAACCAGGTAAGGATATTTGCCGCTTAAAATATATATTTGTGACACCTATCTACGTACCTCGATTTTTATTTTGGTTACCTTTAACCATTTATACCTAGGATCCTCCCAATGTAACTTTTTTTTTCTTTTCCGACCAGCAAGAGAACCATAGGCAGGCCTACCTTTTAATTATTATTGAGTTCAAAAGTGTGGGCGGGACTCAGTCGGAGTAGAGTAGTTTTTAGGGGAAGGTTTTGCGTTTTGCACGGAATGATGTTAAGTTGTGGTCAATCTTAACTCCTCCAGTAGTGAGCTCTGCAGCTAGGGTTGCCAACCCTCCAGGATTGTCCTGGAGTCTCCAGGAATTAAAGATTAATCTTCAATTAAAGATAATGTCATGTGATGAAACCTTCACGAATTCATCCCACCAAAGTTGGCAACCCTATCTGCAGTCTTGGTATGAATCCTGTGAAGGTTCTGTTAAAGCTGTTTCCATTTTGGTCAAAACTAGAACTGACCCAAAAGCAATGTCCATTGTGTGGGAAAATTCTCATTTTTTGAAATTTGTTTTCATCCTAAACTGGGACAAACATTTGAAATATGCCAATTTTTCATAGAATGAACATTTTGATTTAGACATTTCATTTGGACATTTTTAAATCAAAATAAAACATTTCAGTATTCCTGGATTGAAATCATTGACTTTGGGTCAACGTTAATTTCTGCTTCCACCTGAGCTGCCATGATGCTTCATAGGAGTTGTTCTGGGTTCCGCATGTCACCATCCTCTCCATCTCCCATGATGCACCAGGGTCTCTCTAATCACTATGGTGCCTCACAGATAGAGCTGGTAGGAGTCTTTTGTGTCTTTTTGTGTAAAAAATAAATAAATAAATAAATAAAAGTCATTTTAGATAAAAATGGCATGGGTTGTCTAAACATGTCCATTTGGATTAAACGGCATGTAGAAAAACATACCCAAAACAAAGCATTTCAGTAATGGTAACAAGTCTTTTTTAAAGGAAATTCCTTTTTTAATTGATAAAATAAAGATTGAAATGGGAACTAAATAGCTTGATTTTTATCAAATTTTTCAGCTCAAGCTTTTTTATTTTCTTCTTTTTTTAACTGTTTTGTGGGACTTTTTTTTATTCAATTTCAAAATGGGAAAATTAGAAATTGTAGAATTCCCTGGAAAATGGAAAATCTGGATCCTGTCCAGCCCTGCTCATGAGGCTCTATTTCATTTTAATTTTTCGGCTAGACAATTCTGTTGAAATTAGTCTTTTCACATCGAAAAAGAGATTTTGACAAAAGCCCATATACTGTTGATAAAACATTTTGATGGAAATTTTTGGACCAGTCTAAGTTAAAAAGGTTCATTCTTACAATGGAGTGTAGCTGTCACAAGCGAGAGGATTTTTTTGAAGAGAGGGATGACTAATGACCCAAGTATCAACCGTGCATTGCATCAGAGAAAATGAAGACTTTCATAGAAGTCAGGGTTTGGTACTGCAGGCACAGCATGCTAAAGAATCAGAGGGCAGTGCAGAACGGAGAAGAAAATTGGCAGCAGGTGGCCTCCAGAAGAAAAAGAAGAACCTATTTACCCCCAATGCAGATAGAGGTAAGAAACCGTTTTCAGGCTCTCTGTACAGGTACTACAGAGGAGAATGGTTTGGAAGAGTCATCTGAGGGAAGGGATCAGAAGGAGACACCATTGACTGGACCACATGGGATGCATTGTCCTAGGGATGGAGGTTCCATGACCAACACTCCCAAGAGGAGGAGACGGGTGGTGGTGGTGGTGGTCGGGGACTTCCTCCAGTCATCCATCTGCCGTCCAGACCAGGAAACTTGAGAAGTGTGCCACTTGCCTGGAGCTAGAATTCAGGATGCGACGAAGTGTCTGCAGAGACTGATCGAGCCCGCAGACCGATACCCCTTCCTATTTCTCCATGTGGGTACCAATGATACTGCCAAGGATGACTTTGAGCGGGTCACTGCAGACTATGTGGCTTTGGGAAGAAGGATAAAGGAGTTTGAGGCACAAATACTGTTTTCATCCATCCTCCCTATTGAAGGAAAAGGCCCAGGTGTAGGGACCATCGAATTGTGGAGGTAAATGCACGGTGATGCAGATGGTGTTGGAAAGAGGGCTTTGGATTCTTCAACCATGGGATATTGTTCCAGGAAGAAGGATTGCTAGGAAGAGATGGGATCCACCTAACGAAGAGAAGGAAGAGCATCTTCTCAGGCAGGTTTGCTAACCTAGTGATGAGGGCTTTAAATTAGGTTTGCCGGGGGATGGTGACCTAAGACTGGAGGTAAGTGGGATACTGGGAGAAAACAGAAGGAGGAGGGTGCAACAGGGAAGGTCTCCTGATTCCTCCTGAGAAAATAGAGCAATCGGCTAGTTATCTTAGGTGCCTGTATACGGGCACAAGAAGCTTTGGAAACAAGCAGGAAGAATTGGAAATCCTTGGCAATGGGGAAAAAGCTCAGCAAACATCCAATAGATGCAAGTGCTTGCCATTAAAAAAAATAAAGGCAGTGATCTGCTAGACAGGGTGGAATTAGCTACAATGAGAGAAGTTTCTGATTGCTACTCTGGGATGCTCGGAGTGAAATACAGGTAATAAAAAGAACTTTTTTTTTTTTTTGGTGTTATCCTTCCAGACCCACCATAAGAGCTGGTTGCTGAAGTTTGACCCCTGGGATGACATGGGTAGGATAAAATATTTCACATAAGTCTGTTTGTGCTGCAATATTGCTATGTTACCACATACATATGTATATATTACATCCACAAAATTTATATTAAAATAACAGTATTCAGGTTGCAAAGTCAATCACTCAAAAGGTAGGAAATGTTAGAATTAAGGTTACCAGTGCAACCTTAATTCAGCACCTTTTGGCGTGTATGTATTATGATACCATCTTTAATTATATGATCACATACTATTTCATTTCAGGTTGGGTTAATCTTAATATCTGCCTTTGCCTGAGCTGCTGTGGTGCCTCATGGGAGTCATAGTTCTAGGTCCTTCATGCCCACACTGTTCCCTATGGACCCTGCTCCCAGATGGACTACATTTCTTATGATGCACTGTGAGTTCTTCCTGTAGCTGCCTATGGCTTGAACTGAAAGCCAAAATTGCCAGTGGACAGAACTCTTTGGCCACACCCTCTCTGCCTCCAGGCCCACCCCCAGCATGCCTTTACACCAGGAACTGGGAGGAGGAGTCTATGTTGCAAGTGCTGTGTTCTGTATCTATGTACACAGCTAGGGTGCCAGCAGATAGTCTACATATTATTGAGGGCTAACTCCTGGATTTTGTCAGATTGCTAAAACTTCTTGTCGTGCCTGGCAAACTTCTTAGGGTGTGTAGCTCTTTACAGGGAGCTCTTAACAGCTTAGGTCTATATATGTCAGCTTTCACTGACAGGGGCATTCCCCTGGGGACAAGTGGATGCCCTATAATGTTATCAGTTTGGAGCCAAGGGACAGCATAAGGGGGTTGGAATCTGGCACCATAAGGCCTATTTCTTCACCCCCATTGGGATGCTGGGAATCCGCCTTTCCTTATGGTGAAAACCTCCTGCTGTAGCCCCACAGCGTTGAAAGAGAAAACTTTTAATGATATTTTTAGATGCAGAGATGCTCTTTGCTGCTGCTGGCCACAAGCTGGTATAATTTTAGTTTCATTGAAACTGAAGGCTTTTGTGAGAAAATTTTGGTTTTGATCAATTTTCTGTTCTGAATTTTTTCAGAGGGTAAAAAAGTCCCCTATTACTTTAAAAATAACACTTTCAATGCTTAGTGTTTCTCTTGCTTGCGTACTGTTTACCAACTGTCTCTAGTCAGGGAAAAATAAACGTCTATGAGAATATGAGGGTGTGGGGGATTGCCCCACTTTATAAAATTTCCCAGGGGAAAACATGGAATTTTCTACTAGGTAAATGTTTAAATGGGATAATTGTGTAGGAAATAGCTTGGTTTTGTAACCAGATGAAGTTTTAATTAAAGAAACCCCAAAAATGTGAAGAAAACTGGGCCAAATTTCAAAAGGAAGCATTTCTAAATGGTCCTTATGCAAATACTACCCATTTTTTTTCTAATCAAATTACATAGTAAATTCAGTTGTCCTAGGTGCAGCGATTGTGCCAAATTTGGAGACTAAATTCAACTTTGAGCTGTCAAACAGATTTTACTCCTACTTTTAAATGCAAATCTCAAGACAACTTTATGTATAGTCTCTATTCAATTCCTATAATGGATGGATTCTTAATCATGTGAAATCTTTAAACAAGACTCAATGTCTTTCTAAGCTATCTGCTGGTTCAAGCTCAGGTTGTAGAATTCAATGTAGAAACCATTGGATATGGTCTTTGTCACGCATCGGGTCAGATAACATGAACGCAAGAGTCCCCTTTCTGTCCCAGAAGAGCACCTTAAGACCTCTAACTCATACACACTCATAAATATATACATCTACCACATGTTCTAGCAGTGATATCCCAGTGATAAATTTCAGAAGCAGGAAATGAATGAACTTTTGGCCATCTCACCAACTGACAATCTGTGTGACTATAGCCTTCTCTCAGACCTCCCTTTACTGAGCAAATTCATTGAGGGGGTAGAGAAAACCAAACGCCAGCAACACATGATGGCATACTGGGCTACCTTAGTAGGAGCATTGCCAGCAGCTCGAGGGAAGTGATTATTCCCCTCTATTTGGCACTGGTGAAGCCACATCTGGAATATTGCATCCAGTTTTGGGCCCCCAACTACAGAAAGGATGTGGACAAATTGGAGAGAGTCCAGCGGAGGGCAATGCAAATGATTAGGGGACTGGGGCACATGACTTATGAGGAGAGGCTGAGGGAACTGGGCTTGTTTAATCTGCAGAAGAGAAGAGTGAAGGCGGGATTTGATAGCAGCCTTCAACTACTTCAAGTGGGGTTCCAAAGAGAATGGAGCTCGGCTGTTCTCAGTGGTGGCAGATGACAGAACAAGGAGTAATGGTCTCAAGTTCCAGTGGGGGAGATCTAGGTTGGATATTAGGAAAAACTATTTCACTAGGAGGGTGGTGAAGCACTGGAATGGGTTACCTAGGGAGGTTTTTGAGGACTGGCTTGACAAAGCCTTGCCTGGGATGATTTAGTTGGTGTTTGTCCTGCTTTGAGCAGGGGGTTGGACTAGATGAACTCCTGAGGACTATTCCAACCCTAATCTTTTATGAGTCTATGACATCTGCTGCAATCCTGGGCTCCCTACTGCCAGGGTGGGAATTAATTGCCTTTCAGTGCACTTCTTTGGGGAATCAACACCACAACAACCCTGAGGCAGAGCCTGCTTCTGCACACCATGTTGTGGCTTATATTATGCATGGTGGTAGTGCTCTCACTGTGAGGTTAGTGTCCCCTATGCTTTGTCGGTTAATATGTCCAATGTTCTATGGGGCAAGGATATTGATTGTGGAGCAGAGAAATCCGACATCAATTAGTAAGGGTGAAATTCACCCTGGCACAGAGGGTCTGCTCAAGGTCTAGGACTTAAATGGGCACCTTCATGCTTTCTCCTGTACGGCCTTTCATACTTGGGATGTACTTCCCATAAACATCCACAAAACTAAAGGGGAGAGATTTATGATATGAGTAAACTCTCTCTGCTGTGAAGTCTACTAAAAAATTGACAACCATCAGGCTGTTGTGCTGACACCACTGCCGCTCATGCTGATGATTTTTTTCCCACTGTTTCCTTGTTCAGTCCATCAGTCTTATATCCACCTCTATCCTGTCTTTTCTTATACTTAGATTGTAAGCTCTTCTGGAGCAGGGACTGTCTTTTTATTGTATTTATCTAGCACCTAGCACCACGGGGCCCTGGGCTCCTAGATGCTATGGTAATATGAATAATTAATAATAATTAAGTGGGAGATAAGGGGCAAATTGGCCTTTGCCTGACTGTCCACAAATGGTTGAAATTCAAGTAAGACCCAGGGAGTCTGAGAATCAGACTTGTTTGTTTTGTGGGTTAGTAAGTGATTGGGGAAACAGTAATATTACAATTCTTCTTTGCTCCCATTTACTATTATATGTGGGTGAGTGGGGGATAGTAAACAACAAATTACACTACTTAGAGATGTAGGCTAAGGGGCTGGGTTTTTTTGTCAGCTGTGCCAATAAAGTACACACATAACATCAGTTCCCCATTACAAACATCATTCAGACTCCTATATTACTCAGTATAATGGGAAAAGGGGCCACTGGAATCTAAAATGAAAAGAGAAATTAAAGTAAAAGCAGCAAAGAGCGGCTGAGGCCGAAGCAGCTGTGGTAGAGAAATACTTAGTCAGTGCCTTTGGAAACTGAAGAGCTACTGTCTCTCATGGCACCCAGTGTCTAGGCTCAGAGAGCCTCAGAGCAGGTGGGACTCTCTGGGATTGGAAGATACTCATTCCTCACCCTCTTCCCTTTCCTAGTGTGTTTGTTTTATTTAAAATAAATGAATACATGAGTGAAGCACAACCCCAGTCATGCTACTGGCCAGGTCTTTCCAGAGCTTTTGCTGTATATTGTGGGGCAGATTCTGCCACCTAAGCTCTCTGTGATTCTCCATCTCTGACAATCTTTAAATCAAGACTGGATGCGTCTCTACAAGATCTGCTATAGGACATATTTGGGGGAAGTTATATGGCCTGTGCTGTCAGACCAGATGATCACAATTGTCCCTTCTCACCTTAAAATCTATGCATGAGTAACATCTTACTCACAAATAGTCCCGCAGGGCTACATTTTGGTGTTACCATAGCAGCTCTGTATGGCGCAGCATAGAGATGAGAATCATACCACATCATCATCCAGACCACATCACACAGGGCCGGCTTCAGGCACCAGCTTGGCAAGCAGGTGCTTGGGGCGGCCACTCCAGAGAGGGGCGGCAGGTCCAGCTATTCGGCGGCAATTCGGTGGACGGTCCCTCACTCCCGCTCGGAGCGAAGGACCTTCCGCCAAATTACCGCCGCAGATCGCGATCGCGGCTTTTTTTTTTTTTTTTTTTGGCTGCTTGGGGCGGCCAAAATCCTGGAGCCGGCCCTGACATCACATGATCCATTGTCTACATCTAAGCTCTAAGATACAACCGCATTTGCTCCAATCCTTCAGACAGAGACAAACACCTATAGGATCTCTATCAAGTGTTCTTAAAACTACAATACCCACCTGCTGAAGTGAAGAAACAAATTGATAGAGCCAGAAGTGTACCCAGAAGTCACCTACTACAGGACAGGCCCAACAAAGAAAGTAACAGAACGCCACTAGCCGTCACCTACAGCCCCCAACTAAAACCTCTCCTGTGTATCATCAAGGATCTATAACCTATCCTGAAGGATGATCCCCCACTCTCACAGACCTTGAGAGACAGGCCAATCCACATACAGACAGCCCCCCAACCTGATGCAAATACTCACCAGCAGCTACACACCACAAAACAAAAACACTAACCTAGGAACCAAACCCTGCAACAAACCTCAGTTCCAACTCTGTCCGCATATCTATTCAAGGGACACCATCATAGGACTTAACCACATCACCCACACCATCAGAGGCTTGTTCACCTGCACATCTACCAATGTGATATATGCCATCATGTGCCAGCAATGCCCCTCTGCCATGTGTATTGGCCAAACCGGACAGTCTCTATGCAAGAGAATAAATGAACACAAATCTGACCTCAGGAATTATAACATTCAACAACCAGTAGGAGAACGCTTCAATCTCTCTGGTCACTCAATAACAGACTTAAAAGTGGCAATTCTTCAACCAAAAAAAAACAAAACAAAAAAAAAAACAGACTCCCAAGAGAAACTGCAGAACTGGAATTAATTGCCAACTGGACACCATCAAATTAGACCTGAATAAAGACTGGGAGTGGATAAGTCACTACAAAAACTAAATAAAATTGTCTCTACAGTGCCACAACTACTCCCTGTTCTTTTTACAACAACTAATTTCCCCTTGCTAAATACTCACACCTTCTTGTCAATTGATTGAAATGGGCCACCTTGTTTACATTGGCCTCATTAGCACTACAAAAGTGATTTCCCCTCCTTCTTGTCAACTGTTGAGAATAGCCCACGTCCACCTTCATTGAATTGGTTTGTTAGCACTGACCACGCACTTAGTAAGGCAACGCCCATCTTTTCATACTCTGTGTATTTATACCTCCCTACCGTATGCTCCACTCCATGCATCTGATGAAGTGGGTTTTAGCCCACAAAAGCTTATGCCCAAATACATTTGTTAGTCTCTAATGTGCCACAAGGACTCCTCATTGTTTTTTTTAATCATACCTCAGAGCGGCATGATTTCCCCTCTGATCCCTCATTGATCTAGGAGACAATTTGCTGCTGGTCCATAACATGAGCAAATTACTTCCCTCTGTGGCTCAGGTCAGCAGGCCCTCTGTGTTGGAGGCGCGATGCTCTAGCTTTTCCTAATCACTGCTATTCCAGGATGGAAAGAGGTTGACTATAGCAGGTGCACAATGGAACTTACCCCATGTGCCTGGAACCAAGGTTTGTGGAGAAAAATAATTGGGTGCATAAGAGTAAATGGGTTCTTGTGCCCATCAAGGAATAAGGTATTAGGTTGGCTGAGTAAAGATGACACAATCTAGCCTGCATTGAGGCAGTGGCAGGGAAAAGATGTTTAAGTCTTGGATCCCAATACCTAATATTCTTTATCTGAAAGAGACGATGCCTTGTTCTACAGTACATCTAAGCATCCTCAGAGCATTTACTTTAAGCTAATGATGATCAGAAAAGCAGACAGAATTAAATTACCTATCAGCTCTCTATCTATCACAAGCATAATTGTAAGAGCTTTATATTTACAGTAACATGCCAACACAGACAGGAATATACAAATGTAAATTTTAAACTACTTAATCCACTCGGTTCAGCCAATGTTGCCCAGTGAAACAACAGAGCTAGGAACTGGGATCTGAGTCCGATTTGAATGCCTTAACCATACAACCATCTTTCCTCATGGCTTAGGAGGATGGAATGGCAGCCTTGTCTCTGACTCAAAAACTGCAAAGCAAAATTCAGGTTCAGTGTTAATTGTAAAACACTGAGGGATGAGGTGGGGGTGGAATTTAAATCTGTTTCTGAACTAATACTAATAAAAACTGGAAGGCATCTTCTGTGATTTCATAAATGTTTTGGAAGAAAGTGTAGTGATTGCATAATAGCCCATCAAATGGATGGTTGATTAGTTTACTCAATTCGGCATAAATTTCAGCTATTATTTTTGACTCAGAAGCAGGAGGCTAAACAACACGGTTGCCTTTATCATGCGCACTTAGCAAATGAGCTACCCAAAGATCACGCTGTTTTCTTTCTTTCTCTACCATAATGTGTCAGGATTAGCTGGTGGAAAAATCTAAAAAAGAAATCTAATTAACTATTCTAACTGAATTTTTTTCTGTTATCAAGTCAGTGGATTTTTTTTTTAGGGTGTTTTTTTTTTTAAACATGGAAAAAGTAGTTCATCAAGGTTTTTGACAAGTGTTTTTGAGTGTTACCTTGATTTACATTAGAGTCTTTAGTTCAAAAGTGGATGTCTCTCAGAAAGATATATCCTAGTCCAACCACAGATGGCTGGGCTCGTTGCAGGAATGCCTGGGTGAAATCTAGGGCCTGTATTTTGTGCTAGATGTTAGTTTAGACGTTAGTTTAGTCTGCACTTAAACTCTATAAGTTACTGCAGGATGGCTCTTTTTTCTTCCTTTGACAAATTCTTGGATTATCTCCAGCCACCATCATTGTTATCTTGGTCTTTAAGAGTTTTTATTTAAGGATCATGTTTTCAAAAGTACCTGACTTAGGATCCTAAATTCCACTGACTTTCAATAGGATGTAAGATTCTAAATCACTTTTGAAAATTCTACCTCCTGTCTCTTGAGCCCCCAGTCTCCTCCACTGCCTGCCGTGGCGACTCTCACCTCGGTAGAACTTCTGTAGTTCTTTGGGGACAGGCTGCCAGGAGCAGAGGGATTAGAACCCCCTGTCATGGGACCCAATCCCATGTGAGCTCTTGGGGTAGCTGTAAGGGAGAATGAAGGATGGGCAGGGGATGGAACCAGGGCATGTGCCATGTACACATGAGAATCCTTCATGTTCCTTGCATGGAATCCTTGGCCTTTGTATGCAAGGAATGTGGAGGTACTCATACAGATATGAAGCAGCTCTTCCATCACAATAGGGCATATGGAGGATTTTATTTTTATCCCCTAACCACATTACATTGTCCATTCTTATCTCTCTTTTCTCCCAACCCATTTTCCCTTATCCCTATTTTCTCCCTCAACACAGGCTGTCCATCTCTTATTCTCTCTCCATGCCTCTTATTCTTTCTCTCCTTGCCCTCCGCTGCCACTCCCTCCCCCTTTTCTCCCTGTCCGTACAATATAGCTTTCAAAGTTTATGTAGTTAGTGTATGTTGCTTGCTCTGAGTGAACAAGGGACAGAGAGAGTAGTGACTAATATCAGAATCATGAGAGAAGATCTGTTTTATTCATAAACCCTGCTCCTCCAGTGAAATTAAAAGCAAAGCAAAGGGTCGACGCTCTGAACCCTCTTTCCTGAAGCCTGTAAACCAATAAAGGCTTTATATTAGCTATCGATATCTATCTCTGACTTGGCTTAATAACATCTTATTCCCTGTTTTCAGCAGCCATCAATAATATTTCTGCCTGCCCGCTCAGGCCCTCATCTCTGGGTGCAATTGCATTATAAGGGTCTATAAGCCCAATTTGCTTCACATTCTTTTCTTTTTCTTTTTTTTTTTTTTTTTTGGAAAAGGCTGGCTGGCTTTTGTAATGAGAGCAGCTGCCAAGGTTTGACAGAATTTGTGGCCCATCTGGCTTACAATCTTCATTCAATATCGCAGGAGCCTAAACTCCCAGACCAGCTGATAAGCCAGAGCATATAGGCAAGCGATGGCAGTAATCTTCTTTCTGATTTCTCATTAAGGACAGGGACATCTCTGTGAATCTCTCATATCCGGGATATAATTTCTTTCTTATTTTCTAATAAGCCCCAAGCTGTTATACCTATAAAAATGTGATGATAAAAGCAACATGGTACATTCAAGCATGTGGGTTCCCTTGTGTCATCGTTATGAATCTAGGAAATCACAGTCCAATGGCTGTTTTGCCCCTCAATAGGAGAAGGTGTATAGATACTATGGTGATCAGAGCCATATATATACCTGGATAGCTAAATTAGATAAGGATTGTGCACTAATAACAATATAACCCCAAAATCCTACTAAATATAACAATGAATACCATGGATCATGTTTCTCACACCATTGTTCTTAATCTTGTGGATCAGGCTTCAGCCATGAGCGTTGTTGGTTGTGGTTTGTGTGGTCAGATGGGTTTAAATGCCATTTTAATCTAGAGGAGGCATTTAGATCTGTATTAGATTTAAGAAGCGGTCTGGTGTTTGAGGTTGGAGTCCATGTTCTAGTCTGACAGCAATGAAAGCAGCAATTTGTTCTTGTGAGATTTGGGGCTGAAAATCTATTGATCCCATGCAATTTCCACCATTTTGGATGATGGAACTCTCCTTTACCTAGCTGTTGTCATGGGATTTTTTGGAGCCTGTGGAAACCATTTTGAGAGAGTTAGGCTTCTTCCGCCTTTGTATCTGACTTTGAAGCAAGATCCTAGTATTGAGCATAGATCCTATTCCCTTCACCCACAACATATGGAGAAATTTGGTTTCAGATTTCAAATGTGAGGATCTGCTTAAGGCCTATCTCTTGCCTCCATTTGCAAAGTACATTCCAATGGTTGTCGTGTGTGTGTGTGTGTGTGTGTGTGTGTGTGTGTGTGTTTGTTTGTTTCTGGAAACATTAGAAAAGCAATAACAGTAATAATCAGTAATCACAAAATCACCACAGTTTAGAGTAATTCACCCCTTCATTGTTAGTCTTAGTGCATGGCCCAAGATGACAAAAATCTCATCAGAACTGCTGGTTTAAAGAGAGCTCCATCATCCAAAAAATTCATGAGATCAATAGATATTTGGCCCAAAACCTCACAAGAACAAATGACTGATTTCATTGTTGTCAGAGCTGAACAAATCCCAATGCTAGCACCTTAACCACTAGACCATCCTTCTTCTCTTACCAAATGTGCATAACTTAATAGCAATAAAACAGACCTCACCCTAAACTTTTTCCTTCTCTTGGCTGTTCCTAAAGGTTTTAGCTCCATGTCTTCACCTATTTCTGTCTGCTTCAGTGAGACATTCGTATCCTGTGTGTGCCTGGTTGGAATACACCAGGTTCTGTGCTCAGGGTGAGTCAGCAGAAGAGCTCTGCATTTCTCTGCACAGTCCTAGAACCTTGCATCAGAAGAAGTGGGTTTTTTACCCACAAAAGCTGATGCCCAAATCTGTTAGTCTTTAAGTTGCCACCGGACTCCTTGTTGTTTTTGTGGATACAGACTAACATGGCTACCTCCTGATACAGTACTTGAGTCCTAGAACCTGACATCCTGTTACATATATTTTTAATACTAAACTATAAGACCTCTGAATGCCTAATAAGACATAACTAATATCAGGAACTGTAAAGAGGCAACATGGTGAAGTGCTGTAATAACATGCATCTCCAAAACAATTTTTTAAAAAAATCCTTCAGGAAACCACCCTCTCACCTACAGTATTAGCAATAGTAATGATTGTTGTTTTTATCACTGTATACATTAATGGAGAGCAAAATAAACTGTCCCATGCAAATAACAGGGGGTTTGGCCTTGATGGCTAACGGTTTAAGGGCATGATCTGGTACAATACAATTCTAAACAGCACAAAACATGTAGTCAGGTTTGGTGTTGACAGAAGGAAAAGTTTCACAGATCAAGTGGCTTTTCAAAGACACTTTCAAGTAAAGAGAAGGATTTTGATAGATGTGAATTGGGTGGGTATTCCAGGCATACAGGGAGGAATGAAATAAGGCATGGAATTAGCATCAGGCAAAGCTAGAGGTAAGGAAAAAAGTGTGAGGTTAGTCTATATCTGTGCTCACATTACCTCATATGCCTGATCCCAGAGGATAGGGCTATAGGATGGAGTGGAGCCTTAACAAAGACAAGAAAAAAACAAACACCAAAGGCTTTAGCTTCACCTGGAAGAATGCCATCATTGTACTTTGGCAGAAGTTAAGAGGGAGAGCATTCAAAAGTCCCTCACATGCAATAAAGAGAAATGAGACTGAATAGTTTTGAAATTGCCATAACAGATTAGTTAGTGGTCCATCTACTGCAGTATCTCACTTCTGACAGTGGACATTAGCAGATGCTTCAGAGGAAAATCTGAGAAACAGCAGTATGAACAACTGTGAAATAACCTGTCCATAGGAGAAGTTTCTCCTAATCCTCATTAGCTAATGGTTGTGAAACTCTTACTCACACTGAATATTACCTGACTCGACAAGTTGTCCCAATGGTTTCCCTGGGACTACTTGCAGTATAGGATACTATGCAATGTATTTCATACAGTTTAAGGCCAGAAGAGGCCATGTAGTCATCTTCATTGTATCACAGACAATTAAAATTCAGCCAGTTACCCATGTATTGAGCCAGATAATTTGTTTGACTTATCTTCCACAAGACATCTAGTCTTGAGCTGAAGACTTCAAGTGATAGAGAATCCACCACTTCCCTTGATAGTTTGTTCCAATTTTTAATTGCCCTCATTGTTAAAAAATGTGCCTTATTTCCAATTTGAATGTGTGTGGCACAGTTTCTAGCCATTGTGTCTTGTTATGTCTTTCTCAGCTATCTTAAAGAGCCCTTTACTACCCAGTATTTTGTCCTTGTGAAGGTACCCATACACTGTATCAAATCATTGTCAGTCTTCTTTTTGATAAACTAACAGATTGAGCTTTTAAAATCTCTTACTATAAAGTATTTTCTCCAGCCCTAGGATCACTTTTATAGATCTTTTCTGTACCCTTTCCAATATTTCAATATCCCTTTTAAAATAAGCAGATCACAGACTAACTCTTAAAGATTATTGTTATCATGTCATGAAATAGTAGCATAAAGAAAATAATACAACGGAACTCACTTACCAAGTCATCTGGGTACAGATCTGCTCTCTGAAAAAAGTAGGTTCCTGTGTTCTAAATCACTGACAAAAAATGCAGAAAAGAGTCTAATTCCAGGTCTCATATAGATGTTGAGACACTTGAACCAATTGTGAAGTAAGATGTTTTGGGAAATGTCACGACCCAAGCTAAGGCCATCTGCTAAGGTAGCTAAAGGTAATCACACACCTGAACAATATATTTTCCTGTTTGTAGCAGAGAACCTCAACTCATTAGATCATTAACTCACTACCTCATTCTTTCTGCTTATTAGCTCCAGTTAGTTCTTGTCTCATCTTTCTCTTAACTTTTGCCACCTATTATTCACACGGTGCATCAGATCAAATTTGGAACTAGTGTAAGACAGCATAACTCCATTGAAGCCAATGGAGCTATGGCTTTTTACACCAGTTGAAGATCTGGACCGCAAACTTGCTCTGCAGCCACATAAAAAGACAGTAACCCAACTTTTATGTAGGAGTTCAGTAGGAAAAATTAGCCGTATGACCTGAATACTCTCAGTTGAAAGGGACAGGGTCAGGTCACAATTCCCCCCAAATTTAGGCTTTGTTTAAAACAAGCGTTCACCAAAAACCTGAGATCATGTTTCCATTTTTTTCCAAATTCCCCTGAAGTCTTTACAGCTGTAACACTGCATCATTGGCCTAGTGGACAAAGGCCTAGAGTCTCCGAAGTACTGGGTCTCTGATCCGGCAAAGCACTTACGCATGTGTTTGTAATTTTACGCATAGGAGTAGTCCCACTGAAGTCAACAAGATTAGTCAATTGCTTCCAGTTAAATGCAGTCGGGTGCTTTCCTGGATCAGGTCTTAGCATCTTGAAGAATTGAGCCTGAAGACCTGGATGTGAAGAGAGTAGCCCAGAAACTGATCTCACTGAATGTTTAAGTCCAGAGATAAGGTGATCAGAATCTGGCCTTTGGATTACTAAACACAATCAAATTGTCTGAGACAGGCTCGTGTGGCCCAAATTATTGGTCCACACTATTGGCCTCTCAGCTGTTCGGTGCTTTGGGATCCATTGGCCAAAGCGAGGTTCACGTGAAGCAAAATTATTATTGCAGATCATTGGGACTGCTCAGTAATGGAGCACACAAAACCCGTCAGGTGCCAGTAGCGTGTCAGGTGTCCCACTCTTTGGAGTCAAGTACTGTAGGTATTTCAACAGGCACTAGCTGTGGTAGGTCCCAATAACCACTCAGACTCATGGTTCAGAGAAAGGATATTTTACTAGGGCTGGCAGGAAAGTGAGCAATAGTGGGGCTTGTTTGGGTCCCTGGGGCAATCCAATCAAGGGTCAGGGCTCTCAGGGCTAGTACCTAGGGTGCAGTCTCTATTCAACAAATAGGAACTTGTGGGTTTCTTAGCCGGGATCAATGAGTGCCTCTCATTGGGGCCCCATTGCCCCTGGCTCTCTGCCCAGCTGCTGCTGCTCCCCCATAAGTCCCACACAGACCTGCACCCATATGTAACATCTGGCAGTCACGGCCTGGCAGTTCCACACCTGGCTCTGCATACAGAGGAGTTCGTTCTGCCTCCAGGTTCAGGATTTTATTTACCTAGCCAGGAGGAGGGGATGTGCACTGGGGAGGGGGCTGATGGGAGTTGTGGATCCCTGCTTAGCAGATCCATTACACGATCATTTATTCTTTGTTTTATAGCAGTTTTTAGAGGCCTCAGCTGACTTTGGGCCCCATTGTACTAGGTGCCGTACATGCCTATAATAAAAGAAAGTTGCTACATTAAAGAGCTTACATTATAAATATAAGACAAGGCAAAGGGTAGCATTTTCCCACCCGTGGGCTTGGCATGTCTGTTTAGAAAGGAAGTATTATTATCCACATTTCAGAGGTGGAGGACTGGAGCTCACATACAGAGATGAGACTCAAACCCAGGATCTTTCTAGGCTTAGGTTTGGGTCTTTGTTAGAAGACCAGTCTCCTGCACTAGAACAGCCTTCCCTTGAGCAAAACCACATTGCACCTGATTCTTGTCTTTCAGTGGTGTGAACCTGGAGAAATTATTTTTCCTTTAATCATTCTGTGCCTGATTTGGCTCTCACATATGCCACTTTGACACAGCTGTAATACCCTACACTTAAGTGAAATCAGAATTATAGATTTCACAGATTAATAGATTCCAAGGCCAGAAGGGACCACTCTGATCATTTAATCTGACCTCCTGTGTAACTCAGGTCAGAGAACTGCCCCAGAATAATTCCTAGAGCAGATCTTTTTTGTGTGTGTGTGTGGGGGGGATCCCATCTTGATTTTAAAATTGCCAGTGATGGAGAATCCATCACAAACCTTGGTAAATTGTTCCAATAGTTAATTACTCTCACCATTTTAAAAAGGATGCCTTATTTCTAGACTGATTTGGTCCAACTTCAATTTCCAGACCTCAGATTGTGTTGTACCTTTCTCAGGGCTGCCCAGAGGATGCAGGGGACCTGGGGCAAAGCAATTTCAGGGGCTCCTTCCATAAAAAAAAGTTGTAATACTATAGTAACATATATTTGGAAATGTAAAAAATAACCAGTGAAATACATTAAAAAATAATTTTTAATAATTTGAAAATACACGAAATACATTATTTAAAAACATTAAATGCTTTAATGGTATGTATACAGTTGCAATTACATAATGGGCTGTCACTGGGTGATGGTGATGGTTGATACCAATGGGCTGATTGCTGCCTGGGGGTGGCACTACTGTTGCCCAGGGCTGGGTGGGGAGCTGGGCTCTGAGTCAGCTCCCCCCCTCCGCCCTGAGGTGCCCCCACAGCAGCTCTCCGCCCCAGCTCACCTCTGCTCCGCCTCCTCCTCGAGCACGCCGTCGCTGCTCCACTTCTCCCACCTCCCAGGCTTGTGGCGCCAATCAGCTGTTTGGCGCCGCAAGCCTGGGAGAGAGAGAAGCAGAGCGGGGTGGCATGCTCAGGGTAGGAGGCGGAGCAGAGGTGTGCTGGGGTGGGGAGCAGTTCCCCTGTATGACTCCCCCTCCCCCCTTATTTGCTGCAGGCGGCCCTCCCCACATCCCGCTGCCCCAGCTCCCTCCGCCTAAATGTCGACGACGATCGGGGTGGCCGAAAATCCAGCCGCCGCCGAAGGACCCCGAATGCTAGAGCCCCAGGCGACCGCCTGGGTCGCCTAATGGGTTGCACCGGCCCCAGACATGAGGAGTGGGAGGAAACTTTTTTCAGCTTCATTAATAGGAAACACTGCAGGAGCGGACTTCAGGGATTCATTATCTCAAAAATAGCAGTCCACGATGACAAGGGTGGGTGAAGACTTCCTGACCCTGTGGACGAGCAGATTTCACAGCTTTCTGTATTTGTCTTTTTAAACGCTGCTGGGGAGGGGGGATGCAGGGAGAAGGAAGAGCCTGTTCTCTGATGCCTTGAGGCTTTTCTGCTACTATGGAAATAAAAAGGAAGTGTGTGGGGGGGGGCGGAGAGGGAATACATAAACAAAATACAATTCTTACCTGCAAATACCCAACAGAGATTAAATATACAGTTACAACGGTATAATAGTTTAAGGTCAGTCTATTCCCTCTTCTAAGTCTATGAGAACCTTACCCATACTAAATATTAAAAAACATAACACATGAAAATTAGGAACTCCTGGAAGCAGTTTCTTCTCTAGGTACACATTTTCACTGCCTACATCTAGTATTTAAAGGAGGCCATCCAAGTAATTAAAATACCTATAAATGAAATGTCAACATTATTTATTTATTTTTAAAGTCCTAATGGTTAGGCATATGAAAGCCTTTATTCTAAAATAATATGCTTTAATTATCTGTATCTTTGCGAGAGAGCAGAATAATTAAGTTTTGCCAAATAAAACGGGTCTACAGTCTGTTTCTCTGCTCAGTAAGTAACCTTTATGAAGGGGAATGTTAAGTTTTGCTTTGTTTCTCGGTCTTAAATACTGTCATTATTTTAAAACATGAGGCCTGTTGCAGTGGTTGTAGCTAGGAGTCCAATGCACAAGGAAGGAATTAATCATGTATACAGTAGGACAAAAGTAAAAAATAATTCAGTAGTTGGCAGCTCTCAGATTCCATTACATGATTTTTTGTCATTTTCCTCTGGTAGCTGGAACTGTTTGAAACAGGGAAATAAATAGTTTGCAATTAAAACAGGCAACTAGCTAAAAGGATTGTTTGGATGATTATGCTTTAAAAAATGTGTACTGTTAGGAGGATTTGAACGTGGGTCGGGCTCCCTAATTTGTCATCTGTTGACATCGTCGCCTGAATTTTAATTGAAGCCTTAATCGTGGCTGCTTTCTCTCAGGTCAAGCTAACATTTGCCCTCTGCAGTAAAAAGGAACAGGTCCTCTCAAGTAAGGGATTGAACATGCTGGGGCAGGGGCCTCTCAGATGCTCAGATATAATGATGATGAGCACGGTTTAAGACCTATATCGAATACAGTCATGCTTAGCAATAACTCTCATGGGGGGAGTGAAAATAGAGTGAGTTTGCATGAACCAGAGGTTTGTGGCATAGAATGGGTCTCAAGTAGAGTTGGATGTAAAATAAGGAGCTTTTACCTTCTTGGTGGGGTGTGTTATGTGCCCTCTGCCATGGATCATGGGAGTTGCAGTCCAGCCTGTAGAAGAGAATGGAAGCATAAGACAACTGAAATATATTCCCATGAGGCACCATTTTCAACCAAAATATTTCAGTTATAGGCCAAGACATTTGGTTTTGGACAAAATAGTTCAGGTTCTGATTAATTAAATAGCAGCGTTCTGTCACATCAGACGCTGTTTACAAAAATAACAACAAAAAAATCTCTTTGGTGAAAACACAATGTAATTTTCTATCAGGAAAAACAGCACTATTTTCAACGGAGCCACAAGATTACCTGTGCCCCTATGTGATGGCTGCCATCACACCGAGGACCTCCAAAGATCAAAGTAAGAATCTCTATGACTCATGATAAAGAGCCAATATCTGAAGTTGAAGTCTATAACAGATTCACATGTTTCATGTGGCTTGGGTATAACACACACTGACCAGAGAGCTACATATACACTGACTATTGTACTTCTTAGCAGCTTTATGGAGCTCCTGGGTCATGTCTCTGATTGCCTTGCCCCTTCCTTTTCCCTCTAGGTAGTATTAAGACTCTGGGTGGAGGTGGAGCCCATACAAACTAATGCTAGTTTAGCATTCATCTTATGTGTTTTGGGTTGGCAAGAATCATAGAATTGTAGGACTGGAGGGACCTTGAGAGGTCTTCTAGTCCAGTGCTCTGCACTCAAGGCAGGATTAAGTATTTTCTAGACCATCCCTGATAGGTGATTGTCGACCCTGCTCTTAAAAATCTCCAGTGACAGAGATTCCACAAACTCCCTAGGTTTAACCACACTGACACTTAGGAAGCTTTTTTCCTAATGTCCAACCTAAACCTCCCTTGCTGTAATTTAAGCCCATTACTTCTTGTCCTATCTTCAGAGGTTAAGAAGAACAAACTTTCTCCCTCTTGTTTGTAACAACTTTTTTGTACTTGAAAACTGTTATCATGTCCCCTCTCAGTCTTCTCTTCCCCAGAGTAAACAAACCCATTTTATCAATCTTTCCTCATAGGTCACGTTTTTAATTTTTTGTTGTTGCTCTCTTCTGGACTTTCTCCAATTTGTCCACATCTTACCTGTAATGGAGCATCCAGAATTGGACGCAATACTCCAGTTGTGACCATATCGGCATGGAGTAGAGCAGAAGAATTACTTCTTGTGTCTTGCTTATAATACTCCTGCTAATACATCCCTGAATGATGTTTGCTTTTTTGCAACAGTGTTACACCATTGACTCCTAGTTAGCTTGTGATGCACTATTACCTGAAGATCCCTTTCTGCAGTACCTCTTCCTAGGCAGTCATTTCCCATTTTGTCTGTGTGTAATTGATTGTTCCTTCCTACGTGGATTACTTTGCATTTATCCTTACTGAACCTCATTCTATTTACTTCAGATTATTTCTCCAGTTTGTCCCGATCATTTTGAATTTTAATCCTATCCTCCAAAGAACTTGCAAGTCCTCCCAGCTTGGTAGCATCCACAGACTTTATAAGTGTACTCTCTCTGCCATTATCTAAATCACTGATGAAGATATTGAACAGAATCAGACGTAGGACCTAGAATCTATTGGATTGGGTCTGACCTGGAAGGTCTATGCACAGATGCTGAAGGAAATTAGAAGAGAACTTTTACCACCCTTTAGCTGCCCTTAGACCAGGATCTGCAGAGGCAGTGTTCTTAGAGAAGAGAAAGTGGCCTTTAAGAATTGTCCTGGACTCATAATACATATGTCACCGGACTAGTTCCCAGAGCTAACTAGTTGCCTAATGGTGGCACTGCATTGTGGTTGGCATCAGAAGAGGTCATAGTGAATTGCACCTAACCATATGCAGGGTGGGATTTTCAAGGCCATCAGTGGGGATTTGGTGGCTCAATTCTGAATAGAAATTAATGGGAATTGGACTTCCAAGCCCAAACTTTCAGAATCCCAGCTGTATTATGGAAGGGGAAAGATAGCCTGGGAATTGGGAGACCTTAGTTCAACCCCTAGCTACACACCTGATTTCCTGCATGACCTTTGGCATTCTGTGCCTCAGTTCCCCATCTGTATAATGGGGAAAATAGCACAGCCATACATAACAGTAAAGTTGTGAGGATAAATCTATTAATGTTTTATGTGCTCAGATACTTTGGTCATAGAAGGCACCCGAATACATGATCAATAGATAAAATGGATAAAGCAAAATAAAATATTTTGATCAAATCTATGGAGCTTCCTTTTGCCTTCACCTTCAGCCATGCAGCCCATAGAGTCTGGCTAGGCTCAAGAAGATGTAAAGGAGGGGAGAACTTTGTTCATGGTGCAATATTATTAGGCACTAAGCAATGATCACCTCAACTGCATGAACATTTAAGCCCCATCATTTTTCTTATAGGGAAATTTGGCATAAAGCACCTGGCTTGTACTGCGGTGATGAGCAATAATAAGAGTGCAGCATTTTCCTTGTGCAATAAAACCCGCTGTGGAAACAGCACTAAAAGGTTATACTGGCAATAACATATAGTAATGTGAAAAGGGATCATTGTTCTGGGCAGAAAACATTTGTAATTCACTATTTCTGATGGAGAAGGTCAGGATCTCAAAGGGATCCTTCCACTCGTGTAAGTGGACAGTGAAATCCTTGCTGATCTTAAACACAAAAAAAAAGAAGCTTACAAGAAGTGGAAGATTGGACAAATGACCAGGGAGGAGTATAAAAATATTGCTCAGGCATGCAGGAGTGAAATCAGGAAGGCCAAAACACACTTGGAGTTGCAGCTAGCAAGAGATGTTAAGAGTAACAAGAAGGGTTTCTACAGGTATGTTAGCAACAAGAAGGTGGTCAAGGAAAGTGTGGGCCCCTTACTGAAAGAGGGAGGCAACCTAATGTCAGAGGATGTGGAAAAAGCTAATGTACTCAGTGATTTTTTTGCCTCTGTCTTCACGAACAAGGTCAGCATCCAGACTACTGCACTGGGCAGCACAGCATGGAGTTAAGGTGACCACCCCTCTACAGAGAAAGAAGTGGTTCAGGACTATTTAGAAAAGCTGGATGAGCACAAGTCCATGGGGCTGGATGCACTGCATGTGAGGGTGCTAAAGGAGTTGGCGGATGAGATTGCAGAGCCATTAGCCATTATTTTTGAAAACTCATGGCGGTCGGGGGAGGTCCTGGATGTCTGGAAAAAGGCTAATATAGAAGAAGAAGAAGAAGAAGAAGGACGATACAGGGAACTACAGGCCAGTCAGCCTCATCTCAGGTCCTGAAAAAATTATGGAACAGGTCCTCAAGGAATCAATTCTGAAGCACTCAGAGGAGAGGAAAGTGATCAGGAACAGTCATCATGGGTTCACCAAGGGCAAGTCATGCCTGACTAACCTAATTGCCTTCTATGAGGACATAACAGGCTCTGTGGATGAGGAGAAAGCAGTGGATGTGTTATTCCTTGACTTTAGCAAAGTTTTTGATACGGTCTCCCACAGTATTCTTGCCGGCAAGTTAAAGAAGTATGGGCTGGATGAATGGACTATAAGGTGGATAGAAAGCTGGCTAGATCATCGGGCTCAATGGGTAGTGATCAATGGTTCCATGTCTAGTTGGCAGCCGGTATCAAGCGGAGTGCCCCAAGAGTCGGTCCTGGGGCTTGTTTTGTTCAATATCTTCATTAATGATCTGGAAGATGGCATGGACTGCACCCTCAGCAAGTTTGCAGATGACACTAAACTGGGAGGAATGGTAGATATGCTGGAGGGTAGGGATAGGATATAGAGTGACCTAAACAAATTAGAGGATTGGGCCAAAAGAGTCCTGCACTTAGGACAGAAAATACCATGCACTGCTACAGACTAGGGACCGAATGGGTAGGCAGTGGTTCTGCAGAAAAGGACCTAGGGATTAGAGTGGACGAGAAGCTGGGTATGAGTCGACAGTGTGCCCTTGTTGCCAAGAAGGCTAATGGCATTTTGGGCTGTATAAGTAGGGGCATTGCCAGCAGATCGAGGGACGTGATCATTCCCCTCTATTCAACTTTGGTGAGGCCTCATCTGGACTACTGTGTCCAGTTTTTGGCCCAACACTACAAGAAGGATGTGGAAAAAATTGAAAGAGTCCAACGGAGGGCAACAAAAATGATTAGGGGGCTGGAGCACGTGACTTATGAGCAGAGGCTGAGGGAACTGGGATTGTTTAGTCTGCAGAAGAGAAGAATGAGGGGGGATCTACTTTCAACTACCTGAAAAGGGGTTCCAAAGAGGATGGATCTAAACTGTTCTCAGTGGTACCTGATGACAGAACAAGGAGTAATGGTCTCAAGTTGCAGTAGGGGAGTTCTAGGTTGGATATTAGGAAAAACTTTTTCACTAGGAGGGTGGTGAAGCACTGGAATGGGTTGCCTAGGGAGGTGGTGGAATCTCCATCCTTAGAGGTTTTTAAGGCCTGGCTTGACAAAGCCCTGGCTGGGATGATTTAGTTAGGGATTGGTCCTGCTTTGTTGGACTAGATGACCTCCTGAGGTCCCTTCCAACCCTGATAGTCTATGATTATATGACAGTAGAGATGTAGACTAATAAAACCATCTCCTTCCTCATGGATTAAGTTAGAATCTCCACCATCATAGACATTAATGATTACCTAGATGTATCATATCCTACTTTGAGCTGTCCAGCTCTTCACCATTGTTACAGTGCTGGGCACTCAGAATGCTGTGTGTTTGGAGGGATAGAAGTCATGTGTGCCCTCCTGCTCTGAAAGCTCAGGTCCCCGTCTCTCAGTTTTGAGAATGTCCACTAGCTTGTAGTTGTATAGTGCCTACAATACAGTTGATTCTGTTGGTTATGCAATATTAGCTGGAACACTACAGTAACATTATATCTGAACATTGCACAGTTGATACAATATATCACAAAATCTTAATTTCTTCAAATGGTGATGCCTATGAATAAAGGCATGTCAGCCAAGGAATAGCTGCAGGACTTTAAATTAAGGGTGATGATAAATGGCAGTGTATTGAGTTGTGGGAAGTCATCTAATGACATGCCTCAAGGACTGGTGTTGGGCCCAGTTTTATTTTCACTAATGATCTGTAAATGAGAGTCAATAGCACAGTTATTAAATTAATGGAAGCTATTAAATTGGGAGGTGTTGCAAAAAACTAGCGGAGTGAGTGGAATAATATAAAAGGATCTTTGAGACATGGGGACGAAAGAACAATCTGAGATTCAGACTTATACCATAGGATAAAAACAACCAGAGCAGTGATGTACAATGGGAAGGTGACTTCCAGGAAGCAGTAGTGGAAACGGAAAAGATGTAGGGGTAACACTTCACAGCAGATTAGACATAAGTTTGCAACATGATGTGAGATAGTAGTAAAAAAGGTTGATACAATTTTGTTCACATACAGAAAGACATCAAATCATGGGCAGGGCGTGGTAACCTGTCCCTGTATATAGAACTGTTAAGGAGAGACTTGGAATGCTACATGCAAGACTGGTCATTTCACTACCAGGAAGATCATGTCTAATTAGGGATGAATTCACCCTCAATACAGAGAGCTCCAATGCTACATCAGTGAGACCAACTTAATGTCCACATTGCAGGTCTGATCCTGTGAGGGATCGAGATCAAGATTTTCCCAGGGTATTTAGGCACCTAAAGATGCAGATAGGTGCCTAGTGGGATTTTTAAAACTATCCAAGTTGAACTCCTAGGTACCTACTGGCTTACCAGCTTTTGAACATCCCAATAGACCTCTATCTGCATCTTTAGCCACCTCAATACCTTTTAAAATCTGGATCTTAAGAGCAAAATCTCAATCACTGTCAATGAGACTCTGAAGCCTAAGTGCCTAAGTCATTTGTAAAAATGGGATTTAGGCATCTATGTATGTAGGTCTGTAGCTGGGCATTTGCTGTTTTGTTTTCTGTGCAGAGTATCTTTAAATGTCTAGATTTTCAAGAGAAGCTGAAATTTTGTGAGGCAGATTCAAAATAGCATGTTGTGGAGTGAACATATGCTGTGCTGTCTCATTGAGACTTAACTTTTGTTCTTTCTTGTTGGCCTTTTTCCTTAATCTAAACTAAGAGCCATTCAGGCTAAACGTTTGTGCTTCTCCTTTGTGCACTTAAAAACTTATGGGGATTTTATGAGGTATCAGCGAGGAGAGAAAGATGGTTTTATGGTGAAGGCACCACTGGTGCACTCAGGATGCTTGTATTCAATTCCTGGCTCTCACACAATCACACAGTTTGACCTTGGGTAAGTTCCATAGAGTTAATTTCCTGACCCTACTGAAGTCAATGGGAGTTTTGCCATTGTCTTTAACAGGGCAAGGATTTCACCCATTATCTCTGGGGACGGGGAGAGAGGGATTTCAGATAGTAGTTAAGTGACCAACTCCCATTTAAATTCCAATGTGCCTTTGAAAACCTCCATCTCTCCTCCTCAGCTCCCAATCTTTAAGAAAGGGATAAGAATCCACTGTCTTGGAGGAGTGTCATGTGGATAAATTCATGACGATTTATAAGGCGTTCAGATGATGTACTGTTGGGGCCTGATTAATACCGAGTACAGAAGGGAGAAAGAATAGTGCAGTGTTTCTCAAACTGGGGTCGCCCCTTGTGTAGGGAAAGCCCCTGGCGGGCCGGGCCGGTTTGTTTACCTGCCCCATCCACAGGTCTGGCCGATCACGGCTCCCATGGGCCACGGTTCGCCGCTGCAGGCCAATGGGAGCTGCTGGAAGTGGCGGCCAGTATGTCCCTCGGCCCGCACTGCTTCCAGCAGCTCCCATTGGCCCAGAGCAATGAACTGCAGCCAGTGGGAGCCGCGATCGGCCAGACCTGCGGATGCGGCAGGTAAACAAACCGGCCCGGCCTGCCAGGGGCTTTCCCTACACAAGCGGCAGCCCGAGTTTGAGAAATACTGGAATAGTGAGACCGTGAGGCAGAGGGAGACAGAGAGCCTGTTCCAAGTGTGAGGAAATGCAGAGGAGAAGACTCTTACACCAGTAGTGGTGCACGAAGAAGAAGCAGTTGAAAAATGAGTGGAGGGTGTAAAGTAGAAAGCAGAAGAAGAGAGGGATGTGGGTATCATTTAATACAAGAAGTAACTATCCTCCAAATGTCAAGTATTTACTTGCTGTCTCTATTGAATAAAACACTCAGCGGTTGATGTCATTTCTGAACTCATCTTTTTGTTCAGTGCTGACTCTTATTTTTAAGTAAATTCTTAATGAAATTAGAAATGCTCTATTCCTCTTCACTTCCGCGGTAATGAACGTTAAAATAATCAGAGAAATGCTTGTTCGGCATGTCCCCCTTTTTATTATGGAGAAAGCAAAATCTATGCTGTCCAGGACACTTCTGGTTCAACTATCAACCAGGAATCCAAGCAAAACAGAACCTTGCTCACACATGAGAATTAAACTGCTTAGACAGGGTTTGCAGAAGGGAGGTGATGCTTGTGTGATTGAAAGGTAACTGCGCCAGAGTGGTGCTATGTGCTAGCAGACTACCAAACCTAATATCAACAGGAGTATTTTTTTAAAAGATCTCTTTACAGAGGGGCTTTTATGTTTAGACAAAATAAATCTATACTAAATTTTTTTTTAAACTTGCTGCTTTGTTACTGTTCCTTATATCTGTGTCCAGAGGGAGATGCAGCAACTGTGGTTTATGGAACATGGCATAGATATGATTAAGTTAGTCTAATTTCCACAACAACATCAAGAAAAGTTATCAAGTTGTACTAAGGCCTTCCATTAGGCTACTGAGTGTTTTCTAAAGCATTTTTTAAAGGTAACAATTGATATTTTTAATAATACTTAGTGCTTCTCTACTAAAGCCCCTTTTGGCCAAAGATCTCAAAGTGCCTTACAAAGATGGATATTGTATCATTATCCCCATTTTGAAGATGAGGAAACACAGAGGGGCACAGAGAGTTTGAGAACGTTGCCCGTGGTCACACAGCAAGTCACAGGCAGAGGATGAGGCTAACGCATGGTTCTGCTAGCTCTGCTTCCATGGGACCTGTTAGAACAATGCCAAGCACTTTGGAAAATCCACAGCCAGAGGATGAAATAGAATTCAGGTGTCCCCACTCCGAGTCAGCCTCAAGTTACCAAGGGTAGGATCTTTGCTTGTTACTGTCCTGCACCATCTCATTGTTGGACCACTAGTAGTTTTCATTCATAGAGCTGTGCACCTTCCAACAGAGGGTCATAAACAATAAGCCTCACACAACACCCTAAGGCGTAACTGTTATTATTCCCCATCGTACAGATTGGTAAACTGAGGCACATAGCATTTACAAACCAAATTAACAATTGCAAGGCTGTGCAAAGATAAGGATGAATGGGTGTTGGTAGAGTCCTGGCTTGGGACGGTTTTACATTTCAACAACGTAACAATTTGCATGATTTAATTAATTACACTTTGAACGTGAACCTGAAGTCATGGATGGGCATGTTATAAACAAATATAAGCCACTAGACGGCTCTCAGATACTAATGGCTTTGACTGTTACCTAACTGGACCAATCTGTGACGTAGATGTGAAAGGTTTCATGGCCAGTTACTAGCCCTTGAGCTAACCAGTCTTCTGATAATGTATCTCTATTTATATCTATACCAGGATCAAGAATCTGAATTCTACCCTTAGGTCCTCCACATTATTTGATGTGGAAACAGACAGTGCAGTTAGATATATGCACAATTACCAAATTTGCATATGCAAAAACAGGCTTTAAAAAACAATCTTGAGTAATTGAACCCTTATGGGCCAGTCCTATAAAATGTAATAGATAATAATACATATTCTATAGTGTTTCTTAACTATAAAAAGAAGAACAGGAGTACTTGTGGCACCTTAGAGACTAACAAATTTATTAGAGCATAAGCTTTCGTGGACTACAGCCCACTTCTTCGGATGCATATAGAATGGAACATATATTGAGGAGATATATATACACACATACAGAGAGCATAAACAGGTGGGAGTTGTCTTACCAACTCTGAGAGGCCAATTAATTAAGAGAAAAAAAACTTTTGAAGTGATAATCAAGCTAGCCGAGTACAGACAGTTTGATAATAAGTGTGAGAGTACTTACAAGGGGAGATAGAGTCAATGTTTGTAATGGCTCAGCCATTCCCAGTCCTTATTCAAACCGGAGTTGATTGTGTCTAGTTTGCATATCAATTCTAGCTCACCAGTCTCTCTTTGGAGTCTGTTTTTGAAGTTTTTCTGTTGTAATATAGCCACCCGCAGGTCTGTCACTGAATGACCAGACAGGTTAAAGTGTTCTCCCACTGGTTTTTGAGTATTTTGATTCCTGATGTCAGATTTATGTCCATTAATTCTTTTGCGTAGAGACTGTCCGGTTTGGCCAATGTACATGGCAGAGGGGCATTGCTGGCACATGATGGCATATATCACATTGGTAGATGTGCAGGTGAACGAGCCCCTGATGGTATGGCTGATGTGAATAGGTCCTATGATGATGTCACTTGAATAGATATGTGGACAGAGTTGGCATCGGGGTTTGTTACAAGGATAGGTTCCTGGGTTAGTGGTTTTGTTCAGTGATGTGTGGTTGCTGGTGAGTATTTGCTTTAGGTTGGGGGGTTGTCTGTAAGCGAGGACAGGTCTGTCTCCCAAGATCTGTGAGAGTAAAGGATCATCTTTCAGGATAGGTTGTAGATCTCTGATGATGCGCTGGAGAGGTTTTAGTTGGGGGCTGAAGGTGACAGCTAGTGGTGTTCTGTTATTTTCTTTGTTGGGCCTGTCTTGTAGGAGGTGACTTCTGGGTACTCGTCTGGCTCTGTCAATCTGTTTTTTCACTTCAGCAGGTGGGTATTGTAGTTTTAAGAATGCTTGATAGAGATCTTGTAGGTGCTTGTCTCTATCCGAGGGATTGGAGCAAATGCGGTTATATCTTAGAGCTTGGCTGTAGACAATGGATCGTGTGGTGTGTCCTGGATGGAAGCTGGAGGCATGTAGCTAAGTGTAGCGGTCAGTAGGTTTCCGGTATAGGGTGGTATTGATGTGACCTACTGACCGCTACACTTACCTACATGCCTCCAGCTTCCATCCAGGACACACCACACGATCCATTGTCTACAGCCAAGCTCTAAGAAATAACTTGTGACACTTTCTGTATTTATCCTTTCTATATAATTGTGAAAATAAAGGCATCATGTGGCTTCAAGTAACACTGTCAACTTGAAGTCCACTACAAAAAAAACCAACAAAAACAGAAACAAGAAAGTGTCACAAGTTATTTCTTAGAGCTTGGCTGTAGACAATGGATCGTGTGGTGTGTCCTGGATGGAAGCTGGAGGCATGTAGCTAAGTGTAGCGGTCAGTAGGTTTCCGGTATAGGGTGGTATTGATGTGACCTACTGACCGCTACACTTACCTACATGCCTCCAGCTTCCATCCAGGACACACCACACGATCCATTGTCTACAGCCAAGCTCTAAGAAATAACTTGTGACACTTTCTTGTTTCTGTTTTTGTTGGTTTTTTTTGTAGTGGACTTCAAGTTGACAGTGTTACTTGAAGCCACATGATGCCTTTATTTTCACAATTATATAGAAAGGATAAATACAGAAAGTGTAAGGGCCTGATTTTCTAGGGCACTGAACAACAGCTCCCATTGATCTCAGCTGCCATTGGGGATGCTCATTGTCTCCGAAAATTACACCCTAAATGACTTGCTTAGGTAAAACCACCAGCCAGATACACAGACGAGGGTCTCCTGACACCCAATATTGGGCTGTAAGCAAAGATGTGAACAATGGAAATGTGAACATTTTCAGTTAGAGATGGTTGGGAATTTGCCAACAAAGGGCTGGATTCACAGAATCAGGCCCCAATGGGATTCCCCAAATCCCTGCACAGCTGCCTCAAAATCCTGTAGGTGCCTAAGCTCGCTTGGCATCTACATTTTTGCAGGAAAAGTTCTCTAGGTGCCCATGTTTCTGCCTCTGAGCACATGCACTGCCTCTCCATGCCAGGCAGCCAGACACCTAATCCTCAGATCTATGTATGAGCCAGGGAAAGAAAGGTGTTTGGCCACGTAACTCTCCCGAGGGACCCAACCAGATCAGGCCCGTGTAGGTGAACTTACGCAAAGGATGAGTTCCCACATAACGTTTGGCCTTGTGGTTAGGGTACCCATTTGGGATGGGGAAGACCCTAGGCTTAACTCTCCCCTCTACCTGAGGCGGGAGAAGAAGTTTGAACTAGGATTTTGCACTTTTCAAAATTCCAAATCCTGCATCTTGGCAGGGGGTTAGATTATTAGATGGGGAGGAATAGCTCAGTGGTTTGAGCATTAGCCTGCTAAACCCAGGATTGTAAATTCAATCTTTGAAGGGGCTAGTTGGGGATTGGTCCTGCTTTGAGCAGGGGGTTGGACTAGATGACCTCCTGAGGTCCCTTCCAACCCTTATAATCTATGATTCTATAATCCTTCTGGTTGCTTCTCATCCTATGGTTTTATGATTCTCAAATGAGCACCCTAATCATTGGGCTAGGTCTGCCATTGGTGGGGGGGAGGATCCCCCTTTTTTAAGCAATTCCAAGGTGGTGAAATAATTAAAAAAGTCATTGGAGCAGTGGGACTTTTGCCTGGGTCATCCATCTCACAGGTGAGTGTGCTACCACCAGGCTGCAGTCACTGGGCCACATAGAGCAAAGAGGAGAGTGAGTCTGTAGCTTGGTGGCTGGTGCACTGAACTGACAAGTGACAGATCCAGTCACCCTGCTCCAATGGCTTCAATTTTAAATTTTTTTCTTTGTGAATCTAGCCCTATTTTAATCGAGAAAAGGGGATTCATTTTGTAATTAAACCCCAAAATGTGGCGGGACATGGTCAGATTTGACAAACTTTTAAATCAATTTGTTTTTATCAAAATTGTTTAAATTTTCATACTGGAATTTTTCAGAAATGTCAGTTTTCCTGTTTCAAAATTAAAGATGATTATAGTTGATTAAAAACAAGTATCAAGTATTTTGATTGACTCAAAGCAATTTTTTGTTATGTAGTTTCAATTTGTGGGGGGAAAAAGCACTCTGAGATTTAATTTATTGTCACTTGTTTTCACAGGACCTCTTTCATTGCATTTCATAGGTGACTGAAAGTCAATGGAATTTGTTCTCCAAAATCACATAGATGCTTTTGCAAATCCTACTCAACAATATCTTTTTTTTAAATTAATGTCTAAACCAACACCTACTTGAGTTAAAGAGGAGACTCCCATTTAATGTAATAGTTATTGGATTAGTACCTTAATGCAGAACCAAAATCAAGTGTTTAGTTCATGATCCAATCCCCATTGAACTCAGTAATAGTCTTTCCATTGACTTCAGTGGGTTTTTGATCAGACCCTACAGCCCTGATCCAGCAAAGATCTTAAGCATGTGCTTACAATTAAGCACATTCTTAAATGCTTTGCCAGATTGGGGCCTAATACAGCACAGATAATAGACACGACAGCACTCCAGATTCCCTGTACAGCTCCTCTTTTCTTGAAAATTATTGTGTTGCGATTCAAGTGGAAAGCAGGAGCCAAATTTGTAAAGAGGCTCTGATTTGTATATGCTTGAAAATTACTTTCCCATCTCTTTCCTTGGGGAAAGGAGCATGGGCTAGTGATTTAAGCTTTGTTTCTTCAAACTTGCAAAAGTATAACATGAAATATTTTCTTAGGCAAAATGGAATTGCATTTGATTTATCTCCACGCCCCTGTATTATTGTTCCTTTGCAAGAATTACGGAAATATATTACATGGCACTGGGGGGAAAAAAGCCCCCAACAACTTTGTACAACTTGTAAGAGAAGTTAGCCAAAAGGAAGCTTTAAATTTCAGTTACAATAGAACTGCTAATGCTGACAGATGACAAACTGGGGATTGTGAACAATGCTAGACTCTTCTAATGTTATAGATTTTAACATCATTATCAATGCATTCATTTCAGCTAGATGCCATTTTAATTGCATGCAGCTTATTTCTATGTTTTATAGAGCTAGATCTGCAACAGGAAAATGAAAACAACAAAATGAAAATGAATGAATTATGCAAAGGAATCGTCTGAATCAGTTTTTCTACTTTATATGTGATTCATTTTTTTCTGTGGTGCTTTTATACTGCTGGTTACTGCATGTCAACCACTTGTCTTGGTGGGTCTTCTGTTTACAACAGGAGTAACAATTTCAGGATTGCCAACCCCAGGCATTCAAAACTCATGAGTCAGGCCCCCAGAACTCTTAAAACTTACTTAAAATCATTAGATTTTTTTAAAATAAGTGTTGGGTTCTTTTTATTTGACTTCTAATCCTTCACGGTGCCCTTGGGTCATATTATCTCTGCAATTGTAAGGGCTAGGAACTTATATATTTTTTTATAAATGAAAGCAGAGATTGTCAGGTAATCACATGCTTCCAGGGACTGAGGCTTTAAGAAAAACACAACCTATTGTGAGACTCACAATTAAATCTCATGCTTCAGGGCTTCAACTGGTCACATTACATGAGTCAGGAAGGAATTTTTCCCCCAATGCACAATTGGACAGATATATTCTGGGTCCCCCCTTCCCCAGCCATCTTCTTCTGAAGCATCAGGAATTGGCCCTGGCTGGAGATAGGACCAGGTAGGGTGGACCAAGATGCTCAGATGGTACACAGAATCCTCTGTCTTAGACATCTAGCTAAGGGTGTGTCTTGCTTACATGCTCAGGGTACAACTGGTTACTGCATTTCAGATTGGGAAGGCATTTAGATTGGTAGGGAATTTGGATGTTTTTTCCAGTCTTTCTCTGCAACGTAGGGCTTGGCTCACCTGCTGGGATCATCTGATCATGTTTTACCTAATCCATTCCCTGCTATTGCAAGGCACTTGGGCTTTGGCGGCACCTTGGTCTCTCCTGTTCTCTGCCTATGGCACACAACAGTTTAGTCCCCTGAGGACGGAAATGCTTTAGTCTAGCCCAAGTTATTGGACTCAACACCGGGGTAACCGGGTGAAATTTAAAGGCTTGTGATATACAGGAGGTCAGAGCAAATGATCTAATGGCCTCTTCTGGCCTGAAATTAGAGTTGGCAACACTTCATTCTGGATGCATTTGTCCACATGTTTGGGACCTTTGGATTTTGTTCCTGGTTTGACTGATGTTTTATGCCCTGATCCTGCATATGCAAAGCTCTTAACCTTATGCTCTGGGAATGATCACATTGAAGTTACTCCGTTGACTTCAGTGCAGTACAGAGAAGAATCAGACCCACTCTTTCCATAGAAACGGACTCCTCACTCTCCTGAAAAGAATTCACATCTGCATGCACTAGGAAACAAATCCTCTGGCTCAGATAAGGATCACAGAAAGCCATTGATTTAACAAAACCAATGGAAATCACAGGAGTAGGAGGTTAAGGGCAAGAGTTGGGAACTGATATCCATTGGGTATTGTAGAGCAGGGCTCCAAGAGATGTCCAACCACCCAAAAAAGTGTAATTTTCAGGCTGGAATAGATATAAGCTGGGGTATACTATTCTATATAGTTTCTTATACCAGGCTCATCATGGTACGATCTGAACATTTAATCATGTGACTAATATTTGTCATGTTTTCTTTGTTCTCATCCTCTTCCCACAGGGAAAATGGTATATGCTTTGTTTTTTGGGTTTTTGCTATGCAGTGCTGCTCTGTGTTTATATTAGAAAAAGATATGGTCTAAAAAAGTGCACCTTGGACTTGGCGTGGAGGGTGATGAGGTTTGGGATGCACCTTAGTCATTGGAGAAGTCGTTCCAGTCTTGGGCTCCTCCCCGCTCACCTGCCCACCCCCGAAGTGGGCTGTAGTCCATGAAAGCTTATGCTCTAATAAATTGGTTAGTCTCTAAGGTGCCACAAGTACTCCTGTTCTTCTTTTTGCCGATACAGACTAACACGGCTGCTTCTCTGCACAGAGGAGCTTTACCCTTATCGAGTTCCACTATGCCAGAGGAGAAGAGTTGTTGACCATGGTCTTCATCATGGAGCTTCAGGTGATCTTTTAGATATCCTGGGACCAGGCCATTGAATGCCTTGTAGATAGTGACTGAGACTTTGAATTTGACTCAGTGTTCATATGTCTAAGGATCTACAGCTGTATGAATCTGCTAGCCTAATCCCCCAGTGTATAGATGGGGAAATTCTGGAGCTTGGGGGAATGAATTCTATTTCTTTCTACCCCAAACCCCAAGACTGCTCTGCACATAGCCAACTGGGTGAGGCTGCTGGCCCTGCAGAAGTGCCCTTGTCTCATCACGTGCACATCTCCTAGCCATGCTCCATCATTCTCTTCCTCCTTTTCCATAAGAGTATTTTGCAGATCAACTGTCTGCACATGCATTTTAAATGCAATTTTGTTGCCTCCTTGGTTGGACCTTGTAGGTGACACGCACTGAGACGCCTCTTTGATTGGAATTGTGCATCGCATCTCAGCCACCTTAACACCCAAGCAGTTTCATTGTGATCAGTGTTATTACAAAGTTTGCTAAAGGAATTAATAATAATTAGTGAATAATAATTATTGCCAAGTGTAGCCAGAAACACAGCTAGACCACCTGCTTTCCCCTTCACAATTCATTTCTTCCTTTTTCTTAATCATACAATGAAATAATTATCAACCACTTGTGACATCCAAGTAACTCCCATAGCAACAGTCTTTCCTCCTGTCTGTGGTGCTTCTGTATGGGCTTAACCAGCAGCTAAAACAAGAGCCTGGACTAGATTTTGATCCCATTTATGCCAGGGTCAGCGTACGCTATCAAGGATGGAGTGTGGACCAGTAAATAGGACAGTGCCATGGAAGTCAGAATATATCTACATGGCAATTAAAAACCCACGGCTGGCCCATGGCAGTTGACTCGGGCTCAGGCTGGAGGGCTGTTTAATTGTGGTGCTGATGTTCGGACTCGGGCTGCAGCACAAGCTATGGGATCCTTCCACCTCACAGGGTCCTAGAACCTGGGCTGCAGCCCAAGGCAAACATCTACACCACACGTAAACAGCCATGCAGAGAGAACCCTATGAGCCCGAATCAACTGGCATGGGGTAGCCATGGGTTTCTCATTGCAGTGTAGACCTACTCTAAGATCTATGGCAGTGTCTTATCTACACACACTTACAGGACCTTGGTTCTGTTCCTGGCTCTGCAACTGCCTGTCCTTGAACAAACCACTGTGTCCGGTGTCTCTTTTCTCTCCCACACTTTGTTTAGACTGTAAGCTCACTAGGGCACAAAATGTCCCATTTTCTGTGTTTGTGCAGTCCTCAACACGATGGGGCTGTGATCTCGGGAGACGTCTTCTGGGCTCTATAGTAATACAAAGGTTAATAGTTAATTTCAGTGGCTTTATTAGCATTATTCCGGATTTACACTGTTGGAATTGAGATCAGAATCTAGGCCCTTGTCTATATAATTATATTATACACACACATATTGTCAGCAACGGCATGGAAGAAAAATAGGAGGTTAGGAAATGTCTTGCTGATAAGAATTTCTTTTTAAATGTTAATTTTTTTCTCTCTGATTTTGTGTATCTCTGGCTGTAAACTTCATCTTTTAAACTCCCCACCCCCACCATTATCATCAGCATACCTAGAGCACATGCAGGCAGAACATCGGTTCAGAGTGACCTTTCTGAAATCATAACCAATTCTTTCTCTTTGTCATAGCGATAATAGAATGGATCAGACACTTCCTGAAGACATTATAATAGAGTTCAACTGTCTAAGCTGTACACTAATGAAAAATGGAAAATCTCTTTCTTCTCTACCCTGGTCCTCAGTAGAATAGAGGTGCTGCCTTGCGGAAAGTTTTCCATATGGTAGGTGGGCTCTGTAATATTTCTTGTTCTTTCTGGGCAGATTGCAGCATGGACATGCTTCCCCACCTCCCCTCTGCGCACCATTTCTGTAAAGATCTGAATGTATTAACTAATACACTTTTATCTACCCTCTTCCACTTTTTCCTCACTCCCCTTGCAATTGTAACCTTTGAAGTCAAATATGTTTCATGTTTCAAATAGACCAGACTGGGGAGGGATATAATAAATGTTTAACTCTTTGTTTTACATATAGAGCTGGGTCCTCTACTGGTCTAAATCAGCATCACTCCACTTACTTCAAAAGCACTTCACTGAAATACACATTAGCTCGGTACCTGGCCTGTATTGGCTAAACAGATCTCAGACTTTATCTGGGTATTATTCTTTCCTTAAGAAAAGAAATTGTTTAAACATTCCTGGATGTGAATTTAGTGCAGTTGAAAAAGGAAGGGCTAAGCTCTGGAAATTGGAGTCCTGTATTTATCCACAGCACTGTTACTGCATGGATTAGTAAAGATGGTTGCAATTTTTGGACTGAAAGCTGGTTTCCGTGTAATGGTTTGTTGAAATTGAAATTTTTCCACAGAAAAGCGATGAATTTTTTGTTTTGACCTGAGAACTGAAAATGAAACATTTTGTTTTGTGGTGACATTTCAAAAGGCCGCAAATACTGACATTTTGAAATGAAATGTTTCCTTTTGATTAAATATCTTCCACCTTGTATTTAGCAGGGACACTGAATGTATTTCCCACATCTGAAGGATTCTGTGCAAACTCAAAGGCTTGTCTCTCTAACCAACCAAAGTTGGTCCAATAAAAGATATTACCTCACCCTCTTTGTATGTTTAATATCCTGGGACCTACATTGGTATAACACCACTGCATACCATTTTTTCATTGACATTTCAGAATTGAAATTATTCAGAACTTTTTATTCTGTGAAAAAAATTTTTCTCACTCTTTCAACTGTTCATTCTGTTTGAGCACAGAAAGAAATGTCAAAATACCAGAATTTCCCGCAGGGCAGAAATACCATTTTCTGAATAGCTCTAGTGAGCAGTAGCAGAGTAGAACTTTCCACAGTACTCCATGCAACCGTGCAAAAACCGCACCAGGACAACCATCTGTAGGAGTGAGAGTAGTTCATTTTCAAATACCCGGTCTGCCTTGGCCTCTCTGTTAAGACTGCCAACAAGAACACTAATTAACAGAGCTGGTCAAAAAGCAGATTCTATTCTTTGAAAAAGTTAAAATTTGGAGGAGAAAAAAACTCATTCTGGATTGGGACAAAGCCAAAGTTTTGTTTTTTGGTGAAATGAAATTCTGGAAAAAAAACCACAAAACAGTTTGGATCTATGAGTGTTTTATTTCAATAATTTCAAACGGTTTCATTTCAATTGGCCGTTTTTCTCATTTCTTACATAGAATCAAAACTTTCCATTTCAAAATGTTGAAACACAATGTTGAAACACAATTTTGACATTTCCAAAATGATTTTTCCAATTTTTTTTCAAAACAAAATTTAGTCAGTCAATATAATTTTGAAAAAAAAATTTCTTTTGTCAAAGCACACTTTTCTGACAGATGTTAGACAGCTTATTCCTTCACCCTCCCGCTTCCCTGGTCCTTCTCGCATGAACAGAGAGCAACAATACCCAAAGTCCGAAGGTGCAAACAATTCGATTTTTATTGGGGTGAACTTCCAGCAAGCATGATTCCAGTTTCCTTCCTCGGTGTCCCCCTTCCCAGCTCTGACACTACAGAGCCTTGCCTGTGTCCCTGTTCCCATTCCCTGTTCCCATTCCCCCCCTTAACGAAACATGATTCCAATTCCCCCACCCCCATTCCCTGTTCCCATTTCCCCCGTACTTCCTGATTGACTGCAGACTATATAGTAAAACTTGAGTTCTGCTTAGCTATACCTTAACCAATCATTTTACTGAAATTTAACTAACCAATCCCAACACATTGTAACATGATTATTTAACCAATTATATCCCACCACCTTAATTGGTTTACACCCAACAAAATTAATTTACAGCAGACAGAAACAATCACAGAACCAGACAGAGATTATACAGGCAAACAATAGGGAAATGGGGACTACGGTGATTGAACAACAAAGAAATGAGGATTTCACACCCCAGCTATTGATAAGTGAATTCTTGCCAGACAGGATGCTATCAAACTAAGTTTCCTTTTACATCTTCTAGGCTCTTCCCTTTCTCTGGAGGTGATAGGCATTATCAGGACAGGGTTGTATTCCTAATAGCCCAATTATTTCAATGTGACTAGTTTGGAATGTAAGGATGTGACGATACACTTCCCAGCTTATGGCTGGCCTCTGCTGCTTAGCCCAAAGGCCTTAGCCTAAGAACAGGGCCTCAGGGTACGTCTTCACTTACCGGAGGGTCCGGCGGCAGGCAATCGATGTTCTGGGATCGATTTATCGCGTCTGGTTAAGACGCGATAAATCGATCCCGGAAGTGCTCGCCATCAACGCCGGTACTCCAGCTCGCCGAGAGGAGTACGCGGCATCGACGGGGGAGCCTCTGTGCCGCGTCTGGACCCGCGGTAAGTTCGGACTAAGGTACTTCGAATTCAGCTACATTATTAATGTAGCTGAATTTGCGTACCTTAGTCCGAAGTGGGGACTTAGTGGGGACCAGGCCTTAGACTGTCACAGTAAGAGAAGGTCCTTACACCGGCAGACAGTGATTTTGATGCTTTCTTTTAAATCTCTAAAACTAGCTAAGTGACAAGAATACACCTAAATTCTTAAAGTATAGGCCTTTGCAGACAGGCCTGAATATCTATATCCTAAAAACAGAAAACTGTTTCAACAGATTTTTATTTTTTTTTCTTTGCCTCTAATTAGTGCCAGTTTTGGTGGTTATTTTTTTTTTTTAAATGAGGACACTGTCTCCTGAAAGACATAGGTTTGTCTAGCCATCTTTATATACAGTAGTACTTATTATCATAGCTTGCACATATGTAGGAAGCAGTCTGGTAGTGTGAATTGGCCACTCGGGTAGGACTCAGGAGATCTGGGTTCCATTTTCAACACTGCCAATGACCTCCTGTTGGATCTTGGGCAAGTCACTTCATCTCTGCTTCCCCTCCCACTCTTCCTTTATCTTGTTTATTTAGATTGCCAGCTCTCCTGGGCAGGGCCTGTCTCTTACTCTCTGTACATGCAGCACCTAGCACAAGGGGGTTCTGGTTTTGGTGGGGGCCTCTAGTTACTACTGTAATAAACACTAATAACCTATGTGCTGTATATAATATATCTTTCTTGGGGAAATGCTTGCAACAGCCAATGTGTGCCTGTAACAGTGTGGCACTCACTTCTCATGAGCACCCTTTCTGGTCCGGTGTCTGCAGTCTTTAAACAGTCCTGGCCCTGATATCAGGCCGTATCCCCAGGGCTTCCTCCCTGGAGGCAAGGGTTTTGCCCTCTTCATCTGTTCTGGTCCCAGCTCTCCAGCTGGGCCTCTAAATAGTTCAGTTCCCCTTACAGGGGTTTATTGCTGTCCAATTGTAGGCCACTTCACCCAGTGACCTATAGCGGGAACCCAGGTCCACTCACTACCCTGGGTCCCAGCCCAGTGACCCTAAGAACAGCAGCCACACACCATTGGGTCTCTTTAACAAAACCACCTTCAGTTCCCTGGGCCATTTCCCCGCAGCTGATCTCTGCCTTCACCTAGTTGTCCAAGGTGCTGCAGTCCTCTTTGGCCAGCAAGAGCACCATCTGCATTGCTCTGGCTCCCAGAAGGAAATGACTGTCTTTGGCTTTGCAGCATTTGTATATGGCCCTCCTGGGCCCTGATTGGCTAGCCCTTTGCAGCCTCCCCCTGATTGATAGCTTTCTGTGCAATTGCTGTAGGCGCTGGGAGGACTTAGCTTCAGTGTCCCTTTCCTTGGATGGGTTTGGCAGGACCCTGAGGCCTACAGCAGGGGGCCTCTGGGCTTAGTCCACCCCATCACAGTGCCTATGGTTGGGCAGAAATCTAACAATTGTTTTGCAAAACAA
This sequence comes from Trachemys scripta elegans, assembly GCF_013100865.1. Taxonomy (NCBI): domain Eukaryota; kingdom Metazoa; phylum Chordata; order Testudines; family Emydidae; genus Trachemys; species Trachemys scripta. The sequence goes on from NC_048303.1 coordinate 5,920,319, forward strand.
AAAAAATCATATAACAATGGTGTAAGAAGCCCCACCAAAGCCAACCTAGTGTGATGAAAATGTGCCACTTGGAGAGGAATTATTAAAGGTGCAGTTCTAAGAGTAGCATTGGGAGGATCAGTTTGTGTCTCTCTGCTCCCATAAGGCACAGCACAAACCCATTTACTTGTTTGATTTCTTTTTCCCTTTCCTTTTCAGTAAATAATTTACACAGGATTGCATTAGCTCAATTTGCAAAAATTGAGCAAACAGTGCAATTTTCTGCAATTAAGCTAGTGCAAGACGAAAGAAAAGTCTGGCTGGGAGTGAGAGTGATTTTTTTCTTAACTGAAAAGACATTTTGTGGAAATGGAGCATGAGAAGCAAATGAAGAGCTGCTCAGATTCAGTCTGGCCCAAGTCAGGGAACAGACCACATTTCTGCTAACAGTGCTTAGGAAGGGAAGCTGGGGTTTTCTTGTTGCTGCTTGATTCATAATATCCACACATAGTCCAAAAGGGTGTTCCTACAACCCAAATAAAAAAGAAATCCCTGTGTTATATATTTCAAATCTGTACATGCTGTTTAAAAACTATGGTATTCTTATAGGACCAAATACTGGAGTCACACCTAAGTCAATGAGAAAACTCCGATGGATTAGAATAGGGCTGGAATTTGCCCATCATTCTGCAGCACAAACTCCTGTAAAAATGCAACTTTCCTTTAACCCTTTGGAAAGCTAGAGGGACATGCGCATTCATGCATCTGACAACCAGGAAAATGCTAATTGGCAAAGAGCAATGAGGGCCTGTTTGGACTACTGAACCGGTGATCGAATGGGCTGAAGGAACATCAGAGCAATTTGTTGAGTCTGAAAGACTGAATAATAGGAGCTGATATTTTTGTTATGTTGGTTCAGGCAGCAAAGCCCCTGTGTGGTGTGGAATGCAGGAGCTAGACTTAAATTTGGGAGCAATCCAAGATGCTCTGAGTGGTGGTCAAAAAGTGAAGGAGTGACAAAGTACATATTTTATAAGATAAGATGCTTCTTTGTATACCTAGTATGCACCAAACTAAAGTTAGAGATGTAGACGTAGCTATGACTATTATATATTTAGTGTGATGCTACAACATTGGCTTGATTCTTTTGTGCACCCAGAGTAATGGCTTTCAGTTACCTTTGCAACTCAGATATCTTTCAGTTGGCTTTAAATATCGAGTAGCTAACTAAGCCTAACCCTACCGTGGAGTAGCTCTGGCATTGGTGCTCTCTAGTTTCTATTTTCTTTTTAACCTTCAAACTCTGTGTATTTTCTTCTATAGACAGAAAAAAGGTGACCAAGGATGAGACTATATTAGTTTTATTTATTCCTGCAGGTTTGTTTCTTTCCCCCTTAAAATGTAGAAAATCAAAACCATAGCAAGTGAGCTTTCATACTGTAAAAATAAAAAAATATAATCCAATTCATAGTTCTGCACATAGAAGAAGAAAAATAAACTCTCTCTCTGAGAAACTGAAATTTTCTTTCCCTGAGAAAAGGATGTTTCTTCAGTCTTCTTGGCCAAACTCCATCTTTTTCTGTGTCTATAAATGCAGCGGTCATAATCTCATAAGGGATAAATGATGAATAAGCATGGCACTATTTACAGCACATTGGGGTGGCTCAGATGAATTCAAGAGAAAAATCTGTCACTGCTTGAATTCAAGACCCTCAGATCCACCAGTAGCCAATAAAGTGAGGGAAGGAAGGAGGGTCCAGTGGTTAGGACACTATTGTGGGATTAATTATAATTAATGGAGATATCCCATCTCCTAGAACTGGAAGGGACCTTGAAAGGTCATAGAGTCCAGCCCCCTGCCTTCACTAGCAGGACCAAGTACTGATTTTGCCCCAGATCCCTAACTGGCCCCCTCAAGGATTGAACTCATGACCCTCCTAACTGGTCCCCTCAAGGATTGAACTCACGACCCTGTTTGTTCAAGGATTGAACATACAACCTATGTTCAGTTTCCTTCTCTGCTACAGTCTTCCTGGTTTCACCACAGTGAGTTACCTTTTCTATTTGTTTCTTCTATTCCCCAGCTGTACAATGGGGATAACAGCAGATCTCTCCCTTACTGGGTGTTGTAGGGAACATACATTAAAGGTTGTGAGCTGCTCAGCTACTAGGATTCTGGGGGGGTCTACATAAATACCCCAAATCAAAAAGATTATTCTTTGCAATTATTATCCACTTTAAATTACTCCAGCCTTTAATGCAAAATCAGAGTGTCAACCTCACATGGTAGGATGTCCTTCAAACCTTGCCAATTTTGGCTTAGCTCAATAGAGTAAACTTTAATATTTGCAGCATTCCCTATATTAACAATGAGGAATATTGAGTATAAAACCTGAAGTGTTATTTATGGGAATTGGGCCATCACGATTAGAGGTGGGATCATGAACAGGAGGAAAAGTTGCTTGCACAATTGCAGATGGGAGGGGAAGTGGCTCACGTGCGTTCAAATGGGAGGGGAAGGATCCATGAGACAGTCTTTTTCTTAAGATGTGATTCACACTGTGACAAGGTATGAAACACTGTACTATCTTCTACTGGTCAGACTAGGAGGAAGTAAAGCCCGTGCAATATTTTATGGCTTCTGTTATACAGGAGGTCACACTAGATTTGTGAAATTGGAGTAGCAAATATTATAGCTGTAGTTCAGAAGTACATTGAGCCACCTTAATATTAATCATTTCCAAAGAACGCAATTGTTTTCGTGGCAGTTCCCAGCCCTGGTGATTCTCCCCCTGCCCCTGAGCTTGAGTTTGTGTGTATCTATGTAGTAGGGGGCCTCAACTGAGATGGGGGGCCCCCATTGTGCAAACACTTAGAAACAGACATGTCTTAGCCCAAACAGCTTCAAATACCTACAAAGAGTGGAAGGGGAAACAAAAATATCTTGTTCAAGGTCACAGACCAGGTTAGTAGCAGAGCTGGGAATAGACATGAACTGTTAAAATGTCTCTGAAACTGGAAACACAATAGATTCTGGATAAAAATTTCCCCTCAAAGACTAATAAGAACCAAAGACAAAGGAGCTGTGATTTGTATGTTTGTCTTTCGGCTCTTTTGCAACAGAGACCTGAGAGTATTTTTGGCCCAAACTGCACCATACAGTTCTTCATGTCCTTGTAGCACAATACACAGACTAAATATTGATGGTGCCTTTGGGTTTTTATTGAGATTCAGTATAGAGGCCACAGATCTGGAATGACACTGATCACATTAGGAACCCAGTTTTCAAACTTGAATGTGAAAGTTGTATTTTAAAAGAAACATGACCTAGGGTGCTTGTCCATCTTCAAGACTTCCATGGTCTTCATCGGGCTTTGGATAAGGCCCTTGCTCATCTTTACTGAACGCAAACTTCCTTTCCACGCTGCCACTGTTGGAATTGAGACTCATTAGCTGATCTGCCAAATAAGTCATCGTCTTTTTTTTTTTAAATGGGAGCCATTGCATTGTGTTCCTTTAATTATACCATGTCTCGCCACATTGCAGTGTAAAATGACACGGTGTAACACTTTGTGACATGTGATAACTATGATGAATTACATCCAGAACAAAGACCTGCTTTGAAAGGATATATCTGATCTGGGGGAAAGCAGGTATTTCAAGCACTCCATGGATATTTTGGATTAACGGATAATTCCCCCATCACATATCACAAATGTTTAATAATAAGATTATGAACATGCTGGCAGAGGATTTTTCCTGACTTTTATCCTAACATATCATTTTTTTATTTACTGTAGCAAATTAATAATGTCTGTGCTTAGGGTAAAAAATATGAAAAGCTAGCTACTTTCAAAGAGATTAGCTTCCTATTTGATTTCTTGGAATAATCATATTAAGTGATGAAATTAACGTCAGAGAGGTATTCACCTTAGCAGCAGTGGTTCCATACTGTGTGTGTGTGTGTGTGTGTGTGAAACACACACACACACACACACACACCACAGCAGTAAAAACACCAATAATTTTATCAGCCATTGTGGAAATTTTGAGCATGAAATCTCTTAAAAAGCAGTTTTAAACTCAAGAAAAGTGACTTGTGTCATTTTTAGATTTTTATGGTGACCTCCAGATCAAATTTGCTTGGTTCATATCAAAATATGGTGTTTTTTCCCTCTGACTGCTAGCCCTACAAACTCACCCTGAGATATGATAAACTAAGCTGTGCTCTTTTGTCATTTGGACCATCACAAGGAATAAAGATCCCTACCTGCAGACAATGTTGTTGATGATGCATGAGACAGACCAGAATTCAGCTCTCTCTTCCAGATTTGTACTGACTCTGCAAAGTGAAGTTTACAAGAAACTTGTGTCAATAACATTGGCAGATACAACTCAAAGGCTCACAGGGAGCTGAGCTGGAGAATAAGTTGTTGCCATTTTTACATACAGACTTATTTGACTACAACAGGCACTTTTAGATTTTATCTCAAAAGTCATCAAATAAACAGCGGATTTAAAATAAGCTATTTTGTAATAAAAAAGATGAAATATAAGAACTGCTGTCCCAATGTTTAAAATTGTATCTGTTCAAGGTAAAAGTAATCTGGCAAAGTTTTGCATTGAATAAGTGGGTGTTTGTGAGTTATGTGAAGCACAGACATCGTAATCTATTGAAAGGGGTTTGACCATTTGGCCAAGGATAAATATAGTATCTATGAAAAAGGGAATATGGACAACCGAGGGAATTGAGGACAGTCATCTTAACTTCAGAACCCAGAAAGATAGTGGAGCAAATAATCAAACAATCAATCTGTAAGTACCTAGAAGATAAGGTGTTAGGTAACAGTCAACATGGATTTGCCAAGAACAAATTATGTCAAACCAACCTAATATCCTTCTTTGACAGAGTAACAAGCCTTGTGGATAGAGAGAAAGCAGTAGATGTGATATATATTGACTTTAGTAAGGCTTAGGATGCTATCTCACATGACCTTCACATAAGCATATTAGGGAAATATAGCCTAGGGAAATCTACTATAAAGTGGGCGCACAACTTGTTGGAAAACTGTACTCAGAAGAGTTATCAATGGTCCACAGTCAAGCTGGAAGGATATATTGAGTTGTACCCTGAAGGGATCTGTCCTAGGTCCAGGTCTATTCATTATCTTCATAAATATTTGGATCATGGCATAGAAAGGACACATAAAGATGCAGATGATAACAAGTGGGGGAGAGGCATTGCAAGCACTTTGGAGGAAACGGTTAGAATTCAAAATGATCTTGACAAATTAGAGAAATGATCTAAAATAAATAGAATTAAATTTGATAAGAACAAATGAAAAGTACTACACTTAGGAAGGAATAATCAGTTGGACTAATACAAATGATGGGCTCTAAACGAGCTGTTACCACTCAAGAAGGAGATCTTGGAGTCACTGTGGATACTTCTCTGAAAACATCCACTCCATGTGCAGCAGCAGTCAAAAAAGCCAACAGAATGTTGGGAATCAGTAGGAAACTATAATAACATAATAAGATAATAAGACAGAAAATCATATTTCCTTTATATAAATCCACGGTACACCCACTTCTTGAATACTGCATGCAGATCTGGTTGCACCATGTCAAAAAAAGATATATTGAAATTGGAAAAGGTACAAAAAAGGACAACAAAAATGATGAGGAGTATGGAACAGCTTCCATGTGAGGAGCGATTAATGAGACTAGGACTTTTCAGCTTGGAAAAGAGACCACTAAGGGGGGGCTATGATAGAGGTCTATGAACTCATGACGGGTGTGGAGAAAGTAAATAAGGACGTGTTATTTACTCCTTCTCATAATACAAGAACTAGGGGTCACCAAATGAAATGAATGGGCTGCAGGTTAAAAACAAATAAAAGGACGTATTTCTTCACAGTTCTTCCCGTAGAACTTTGCCAGAGGATGTTGTGTAGGCCAAGAATATAACAGGTTTTTAAAAAAACAACTACATACGTTCATGGAGAATAGGTCTGTCAATGGCTATTAGCAGGATGGGCAGGGAGGCAACAACCACGCTGAGTGTCCCTAGCCTCTCTTTGCCAGAAGCTGGGAATTGGCGACACGGAATGGATCACTTGATTATTACCTGTTCTGTTCATTCCCTCTGGGGCACCTGGCATTGGCCACTGTCGGAAAACAGGATATTTGGCTAGATGGACCATTGGTCTGACCCAGTATGGCCATTCTTAAGTTTTTATGTGCAAAATGAAAAAAGACTGCCTAGGAAGGAGTACTGCAGAAAAGGCTCGGGGTGTTATAGTAGATAAAAAATTAAATATGAGTCAACAATGTAATATTATTGTAAAAAAGCAAACATCGTTCTGGAATGTATTAGCAGGAGTATTGTAAGGAATACACAAGAAGTAATTCTTCCACTCTATTCAGTACTGATAATGCCTCAACTGGAGAACTGTGTCCAGTTCTGGGCACCACACTTGGGGAAAGATGTGGAAAAACTGGACAAAGTGCATAGGAGAACAACAAAAATGATGAAAGTTCTAGAAAACATCACCTACAAGGAAAGATTGAAAAAAAAAGGGGGGTTGTTTCGTATGGAGAAAAGAAGACTGAGGGAGTAAATGGGAGTGTAAAATAGTGTACTTACCATCAATTGTGCACCCTTGTGTCAGGGTGTGATTCTGCATGGGATCCTTATCTCTGGCCATCTGCCTCCCACCAGATCTCCCCAGGCTCAGCCTTATAGCCAAGTTGTAGAAAGTTCAGTCACCTTCCAGGGTAACAAAAGCTCCAAGTTAAACATCCAAATAATAATTATTCCCCTCTCTCAGGTACCACTGAAGCATTCTTACTGGCCCGCCCTCAGGAGCTCCCTCCCAGGAGCCCAATCTACTCCTGCAGTTGGGCTTGCATGCCCTCTTCTCAAGGGCTGGTAGGCCCGAACCCAGAGCAGAAGGTGGACATGGGCTCCTCCAGGGACCTTGTCTTAAGGAGCTAGGTCATCTTCTTCAGCTACTTCCTACCTCTAAGCCCCCATGTGTTGCTTCCCTGCAGCCTGTGCTTAACACAGCCTCCCTTTGGTTCTCACGCCTCTGGCTTCTCCCTTCTCTTCTGAATTAATAATTATTTTTTCTGCCCCTCTTGGGCTCCACTGACATTCTTTTAATGACCCTACCTCAGGAGCTCCTCCATAGGAGCCTGCCACTGCTCTGCCAGCCGGTGAAAGGGAGTAATAGTGCCGATGGACCAAGCATATTTCAAAATGCTTTGCAGCGTTAGGGCATCCTCTTGTAATCCCATACTCACATGAGTAGTCCTTTATCCTATTACTACTTGCCTGAAAAAAAGGTTATTTATGTGTAAGGATGTGCTGCATCAGGTCCTTATATGGCAATGCAGTGGGCTGTAGGTATGGTATAAATGGCAGACAACAGTTATGGATTTATTCCATGTGCAATATCTTTTAACCAGTATTTTCTTGGAAAGAGAGTAGGAGAAGAAATAAAGAAGCACCTTAAAGGGTTGCAAATATGTCTTGTCCTGTCAAAAGGGATAAAATAATTTTGCCACTAATATTATTAGTCTTAATATTACTAAGATCTTTCAAACTTGATGATCTTCTGAGTAATTTATCTCCTGCCCCCCCCCGAAAATTACTAGCCGTGCCTTTTAATATTTCATAATTAGAAGACGGGGAAACTGTTGGAATTGGGGGTGGAGCGGGAAATGGTATGCTGAGCCACTGTATTGTAGCTATGAAAAAAATTGCATACTCTAGAAGAGATAGGGCACTTGACCAGAAAGGATATTGCAAGATGCAAAAGAGAGATATGAAATACTGTTCCCGAGAAGTTCATTTCTTGCTCTTATTACATCAGTTCAGCAGAAAACATGGCATTCATGAAACTATGGCAGTGCCAGCAATTTATTGTTGTTTCTCTAAGACTCTTGAAAGATTTGCATGAGAGTTCAGCAGCAATATGCCTTAGGTTCTTGCTTTACCCGTAGTTCAGATCCAAGGTCCATGGTGATGCAATCCTTAAGGGACACCAATATGTTTTTTTTTTTTCCTCTTTACACAAAAATAGTTCAATTGACAGAACTGAGGGTCAGGCAACCTGGGTTTTCTCTCTTCCTCTGCCACTGACTCCCTGTGGAGTCACTTCACCTCTCTGTATCTCTCTTTCCTTTCTCTCAAATGGTGATAATCACAGAGTGCTTTAGGGCCTAAGAGGAAAGGAACTCTGCACATATGTAATGCTGCCACTACTAATTATCATTATAGTTTGTTTGTATTTAGGTTTGCCCACCACTAGCTTCACTATAAAAACAAAAGTACCATATGAGTTGTGGAGACTAGATTATTTCTTTAACTGTCAGTGAGGTGGCCGCCATCTTGGTCAATACATGAGGACTGAACAGACAGAACAAGGAGTAATGGTCTCAAGTTGCAGTGGGGGAAGTTTAGGTTGGATATTAGGAAAAACTTTTTCACTAGGAGGGTGGTGAAGCACTGGAATGGGTTCCCTAGGGAGGTGGTGGAATCTCCTTCCTTAGAGGTTTTTAAGGTCAGGCTTGACAAAGCCCTGGCTGGGATGATTTAGTTGGGGATTGGTCCTGCTTTGAGCAGGGGATTGGACTAGACGACCTCCTGAGGTCCCTTCCAACCCTGATATTCTATGATTCTATGACTGAAGTGGGGACCTCAGAAGCTAAAAGCATGAACTATACTAAGCTCTTCAGCTGGTGCTGTAACAGACGCACATCTGCTATGGAGAACCACAGAAGGAGACCCATGACAAATCCTCACAAGGGGGTTACGCCAGCATGTGGACCAGTCTGTGCACCTGTCCATGGGAATGGGTTCCCCCAACTATTCCCCTAGGTTTGCCGCCTACATTACAACCCAATGTCAGTCTCCACAAGGGTGCACATTTCCCTCCTGCACATGTGGGTGTGGAGTGGTGAAGTGCTGGCCAGCAAAGTTGAGCCAGGGACAGGTCTGGCACAGATAACGTCCCCGCAGATTGGGAGAAAACTAAGAACAAGATTGTAAGTCCTGAGTCGCAGTCTGGTTCCTGGCCTGTTCACCAATGCACCGCCCCTTACTTGGGGTCCATCACACAGCCACCATGTAGCTCTAGATGAATATTTCCAAGAAAAGAGGTGGGCACATCAATAAAGCAGCAGCTCTTGGAAAACTTTAGAAAGTTGCTTTTGGCTTTGGACTGCAGAGTGAAACCAAGCATATAACAATAGAAGCTAGAGTCAGTTCTTTAAAGAATTCTACCATGCAACTGGAGCTACTAAAGAATAGAAGGGAATGGGGGAGTTCTTATTGTTTGAAAAGAAAATCAACATTAATGAGAAAGAGCAAAGGGTTTGGCACTGTCATCGCTGTGATCATTACATCTCTGTTATCAACCCCATCCCTGCAATATACTATACATGCCTGCTGGCTGCAATGAGTCCCCGGAAGTGTCTGTTGCATCACCACAAACAGCACTGGAATGGGAGGAGACACATCAACCGAGCCAATTAGATGGAGTGTGTTAGATGAGCAGCACTATTATCAGAGGAGTCTGAAAAAAGTTAATGTTGTTATCGGTATCCCACCTTCTTCCCCTCCCGCCCCCTGCAATATTTATAAGGAGGCAAAATAATAATATAATATAAATATAATTAATAATAAAACACCGAGTTGAAATTTGGCAAACGTAACAATTATGTTTTAAGATGCTTGTCACAACACATAACATACTTCTTTCCTTTTTGCATCAGAACATAATACTGGAGATTAGCTCCTAGGGAAATAATAGGGGCTGATCCGATGAGATAGGCAGATCTTCTTATCCCCACTTTATGGAATGGAAAGGAAATCGGAAAGGGTTCAGAAAAGCATTGCAAGAACAAGTCAAGGTCTGGAGAACATGTCTTATAGTGAAAGACTGTAAAACCTCATCTAACTGGTTACCAAAGAGAAGGTTAAGAGGGAACTTGACCACAGTCCATAAGTAGTTAAATGGGAAGAAGATTGCTGATAGTAAGGGCACTTTCCTCTCACAGACAAAGGCATAATGAGATCCAATGACTGGAAGATCCCCCGTTCACTCTCGGCTAAGATAGCAACTGTCACAGTTGGGATCCAGTCATTTAATTTGGCCTGTGACTGGTCGACCACAAAGTTCAAATCGGTATCCATATCTTAAGTTCTCTGGCCCTCACATCTGCGGTTTCGCTTTAGGCCCAGGTCTGATAGTAAATAACAAAGATTGGGGTGTATCAGTATCTTACAGAGATCTTGCGTCCAAATGTCCTTACATACATCAATGTATATTGCAGCCCAAAAGGTTACTACCCCATGAGCACTAAAAAGAATGACCGTGAGAGATATGGAAAGAACACAAACGCTGTTAGTTTTCACAGCAGACCAGCACCACGTTATTTAGCACAAGTTTTCTGTAATCGTGATTCAGTGGGGAAAATCGCAGTGTTCAATGGCCCTTAAACTCTCCCTCCCATCTTTGTGATGGGGTCTTCTTAACTGTTAGTATATAGGGTAAGGAAGGCTGCAATATAATACATGTAGAGATCATGGCTGGGTTAGGACCTTCTTTAACAACCTTTTTGTTTCTGATGCTGCGAATGGGGAGGAGGGAAGTGACTACAACATGTCAGCCACTCACAACTTCCCGAAGAGGACTCTTGTTGAGACTCTTGTTAAGACCCCAGGATGGAGTCTTCCCTAATATTATTAATTTGTCAATTTCAGGTGTCCCCGAGTTTATTCTGTTCTCCTCCTGCTTCTCCCCCTCCAAATTCCCTCCCCCCCCAAGAAAGTTCTATTTGTTTTAAACCCCAGCATTTGAGAGTGGGAAAGTATTGCCTACGAAGGCAACCCAGGCTGGAGTATATATTTCCCCAAGTTTCTGGGTGTAGGCTCAAGCTGCTGTTATTTGAGAATTTAGAGGGAAGCCCGATACAATGGAACCAAGCCCTTGTTGCTGCTGGCAACGCCTCACAGAAGGGTTACTAAAGGACTGATGGAGTACAGGAAAGAGCTGCTGAGGCATGTTTTTGAGAGAACCAGAAAGCGCTGGCACAGAGTTATGAAGGGCCAAGGGGACTAGAGAAGAGGGGTGGCAGAACCTGGGGGTGGGGGAGGGAGGCCCACAGTCCCTGCAATGGAAACATTGTGGGGGCTCCCTCCCATATATACTCATGCATGTCTAGGGGTGTGGAGATGACAGGGGGACTGACGGGCTGGAGCGATTACCGCGGGTCTTGGGATCAGGCTGGAGAGCAGTGAGTAGACCCCGGGGGGTTGGAGCAGGCTCTGGAGTAGATAGTGACCCCGGCAACCTTCTTCCCAGCCGGGAGTGAGCTATGCCCCCTGGAGTGTCGGTGCCTTCCCTCACTCCCTCTCCTACCCCTCTGCCCCCCCATTCACAAGGAGCTTCCATCCCCCAGCTAGAGAAGTAAGGCCAGACTGTTCCAGTCCATGTCTGGATTCACAAGGGAAAGGGAAGGCAATGGGCTTCAGCAAAGACCAAGCCTAGAGGTGTCCTTGCACGGCAGTTAGTGTCCCCACTGGTACTAGCCTCTCCAAGAGAAGCAGGGAGGGGCCCAGACTGTGTCTCCAGCTCTTTCCCCACTAGCTAGCAAGATGCAGACAGGTACAGAGTGATATGGACACTATATACTCCCTAGGCATTCCTCAGAGCTCCAGGAGGCTTTGTGCCTGAAGCAGGCACAGATGCCTCTCATAATCCCAGGTTGGCTAGTATGGCTGAGGAAAATCTCCTCCCACCGTAGGCGCTGTGGCTATCTGCCATAACTAAACCACAGTAGTGCTTTCAATGAAAAACAAACAGCAATGTCTGGTTTTGCTGACTGTGTCTCCGCGGAGCAGCTCTGCTCCTTTCCGATAGCAAGTGGATTTGGATTCTTGTTCCCTTCCCCTTCCCCTCCCCCGCCCCACAAAGATCCCAAAGATGCAACCAAGTTTTTCTGGTTGGGAGCAGAGGTAAAGGTTTGCATCTTGCTGCACTGCAGCTAGTATGCACAAAATGTTTCATTCCTGCAAAATGCATCCTTGGATGGAATTCAGCTTTTGCTGAAAAGAGTTAAGTGACATGCCACATAGAAAAAACACTAGACAACGTGGAGAATGCAGCTCTCCGTTTGAAAACACAGCACTCAGATGAATAGCTGGAGATTACAGATATGTATCCACTTGAGGGCATTGTTATGGCCTAGTTAAACTGAAATAAATTGCGCACTTTTAGACTTGCAAGTTTTCTAGTGGGAATACTTCACTGTAGAAACATGTTCTAAATATTGGACTAAATGGTAGGGTAGGACCCTAGCGGAAAACATTCTTCAGCTTGGGAATGAAACATTGTTCTTTAAATATGAGTAGTTTTACAAATGAGAATTCAGCTATATGGAGCACCATTTTTGCATTATTATGATTATTATTATAATAAACAAAAGCCTTCTGGAGAACACTCGTTCTCATCTGCAAACTCAGCTGCATAAATAAGGGTCCAAAAAGAGGAATGGAAAACACATTTGTTATTAAAGTGAAACCGTTTAGGGTCTAAATTTAGATTTTATAAGCTAAAATGTGCATGTGTGTGTATATATATAATGTTGTCAATATTAGGATTTATACACACAGATATTAATTTGGACTAATCATGTTACTAGGAGAAGCACACCGTCCACCTGACTTACATGAAGGAATTGTCTATTTTACTGACATTCAGCGATTTCCAAAGGCATCTGTTCTGCAGGACTGGAAATCCCTCTAGCACAGAATGAATTTTCAAGAGCCAGGGCTATTGATATTGACCTACACAGCTGAACGTAAAGAAATGAAGGCGTGGACAAACATTAAGACTCTCACATGCCCCTGCGAGGTAGGGCACTTTATCCCTCTTTTTACAATGGGGTAGATGATGAATCAATGGAGAAGTGAAATGTTTCATAATGAATCAGTGACAAAACTGAGACTAGATCTCTTAAATTTTGTACCCCAGTCTCCATTCACCAGCTACCAGACCATGCAATTTATTTCTTTACTCTAGGGGAAAACCAGCTGATAACAGGTTAATACCAGAGCATTGTACGACGCCTGCAATTGCCTTTCTTTTTGGAGCTCCCACCAGACAGCCTGAAGCTCAGGTGATGTAATGTTTTTTGGCTACACTTTAACTCTCTTCTTTGTGCTGTGTCTATATGTGTGTGTGTATACACACTCACTTTATTACTAAGGAGAAAGATAACCCATTTCCAATCCATCTATCCCAATCCCATAAGAAGCCGGGGCAATAACAATTATCTCTATCCTTACATTTTCTCCCTTCTCTGGATAGTTCTTGTACAGTAATGAATTGTAACAGCTCCTTCGCACAGACTTCTCTCCCATATAATTAATGTCCTAAGATATTCTATTTACCGGTGAAGCAGTTTGAATCAAGAAGTGATTACTTTTGGAGTCAACAGAGCTGCTAACCACATTACACAAACAAAGAAGACAGCAGTTTTGCTTTAAAAAAAAATGTAAAAACAGCCTCCCTGCATTTGGATTTTCTTACTTCTTGTACGTGTATATATAAAATGAATTAATTGCTGCTGAAAGGAACCAGATTGATAGCCCTGGAAGCCAAAGTCCTATCTTAGAACAGCTACAGTGTGAGCATTGGCAATGCAAACTTCTCAACACTTGATTATAGGGGCCATTTCTGTGAAAGAGTTGTTCGTTCTCCGAAACCTGTTTTGCTCAATGGCTCCTGTGCTGAGATTCCTGAATAAGGAGCTAACGAATGCAAACTATAGTGGATTTGTTCATTCTACTGAGAACTGGGCACTCAACGCTCATTTTCCATAGTCCACCACACAGAAATAATTTTTTAATTCTGTATGTATGCACAGCTGGTTTCAGACACAAATATCTTTGTGTTTTAGATTTACTGAACTTTCTATCTACCTTACTTACTCAGAACTGTAGTATTTGACCACCTCATAATCTCTAATGTATTTTATCCTAACACCTTGTCAGGTAGGGAAGTGCTGTTAACCCCATTGCATAAATGGGGAACTGAAGCACAGGGTGGCTAAGTGACTTGCCCAAGTTCACACAGGAGCTTAAGGCAGGGAATGAAACCTGAGTCTCCCAATCCCTAGACTGGACACATCCTTCCTCGGTTTTGTACATTTTGGTTAACTTAAACTGTAGGTGTTTTGAGAAACAGCGTCATAGGGTAGAACTTCAGGCAACCATTCACATGAGGAGATTGCTCTAGTGAACAAGCTTTCATTGGAGAGATGATGTCAAGGCTTCTTCAATCAATGGCTGCCTAGGGATCCCCTTAAAATTAGATTTCCTACTGCAAAGGAAGCTAAAGCAGAAAGTTAATATAAACAGAGGCTGTATTTTCTTTCCACATTGATCTCTGAAGGAGTTGTAGGGAAGAGCAGAATCTCATGCCAAAAAATTCATTGATGGATCCTCGTATCAAAAACTGATATCTTCGCCAGACACCCATGGCAACTGCATAGAGGAGACCTCCTCACCTCATCCTGGCTTCTGGCACAGCATTCCTCTGCCCCCATGAGCTCCATCCACTTTGCCAACTTCCGGTGTCACTGTTGGGGATCTTCATAGCTCACACAGTCACCAGAGGCGCCCCTCTGCATGTTGGTCACTTTTTTCTAGCTTTCTCACAACTAAAAGGAAGCCTGTCAGTGGAGGCCTCTTTCGGAGAGTCAACTGGGAAGAATTCCCTTACATCTCGTGGCCTGTCCCGCATTATTTTTGACCAGCACTTTTTGTATAACTGAGGAAATAGCTATAGATCCAAAGGAAGAAAACTTTTTTTTTCTAGAACTTAGACGCTGCCCAAGCCAAGGAAACACTCATGAGAGCACCGCCATCATCATCCACGTCATCACTACGGAGTAACCCAGGGGCCTCTACCGCTAAGTGTCTGAGTTTCTTCAGCTTATGCTAAATATCTGACTGTCCCAGGTGGCAGTTGTAGTAGACTCATATCCTTTCTGGATCAAGCACAGACAGCGATACATAATGCATACTGACAAATGGATAGCAAAAGCAGTTGATGATGTGATAGTTCTATTCCCCACCCAAAAAAATTTGTGAGAATATTTGTAAACTTCCAAAGCCATCAGATCTCAGCCTTAGCCTGAATCTAGTCTTTATTAAAATGTGAACACTAATTGGGTCCCATCTTCAGTTACAAAAAAAGAAAGAAAAAAAATTACCTTTCTCTCATTATATCATGCCAATCACATTTATTAACATCAATGTTTTCTTATGCCAGACCCTGATTGTTTAGCCATTCAGTTGCCTAACATCCCCAGTGCTATGGCTCCAACAAAATATGGACTTTCTTTGTTGAATTGTACTGAGTTTTACTTTTTAATATGCGAGAGAAATTCAGGTGTGTAACTGAGTTTCAATTACATCGTGTTTAACATGTTGTCACTGATAAGATTCTCTGTATGTGTGTATATATATCTCCTCAATATATGTTCCATTCTATATGCATCCGAAGAAGTGGGCTGTAGTCCACGAAAGCTTATGCTCTAATAAATTTGTTAGTCTCTAAGGTGCCACAAGTACTCCTGTTCTTTTTACTGATAAGATTGACTAACATGATAGAAAAAACTCTTATAATTTTGCAACAATGTCACGTATTTGTATTAGTTTTTTAGCATAATGTGCAAATGTGTTTTTATTTAATAATTTGTAATTGCCATTATTTCAAATATAACTACATTCCCCAGACAAAGGCATTCTCAACTGCTTTTCAGGCATATGTCTCTACAACAGCTGGAGCCTTTCAGAAATTATGAATCGTACAAGTGGCTACAAAGCCGCATTTGATATGCCGTTATTGCCATGTATAGACCTTGCCTGAGCACTACACTTACTATCTCTGATATTCATGAACCACGGCATAGAATGGTTCACTACCTATTCCAATTGCTTCTAAATAGTTTGGTACATCAAATGTAATCTTGGGTAAAAAAAAAATCTCTTTAAAAACATTTTTAACATTCAGCTCCTGTGCCTTATTGTTAATTTCAAAGTCTGTTTTTTGTTTCATTTTGTTCTTAATAACATGGGGATTTAGATGCTCCTGGAAAATGGAAAGCAGTGATCTTTAGTGAGAATAGTGTAGAGGTGTCTTCCTGAGAGTTAGAAGGTATGAAAAAATAAGGAATGTGACCTCTGGAGCTCTTTGAAGTCAGACACAGGGCCAGGCATAATTTTGTGCTGGCAACTTACTTAATATAGATTTATTTTATCTTTTCAGCTGAGACAAAGTGGGAATTTTCTTCAATATTTTCATGAAGCCTATGTGCTTGCCTCAGTTTCCCTCTGTGCGTTGCATTGCCCTTCAGTGGGTGCAAAGGGGCTAAGGACAGGAGACACAGGAGTGTGTATGTGCCCTCGCTGTGTGGGTAGAATGAATAGCTCATTAAGAAACTAGTTGAAACTGACCTAGATCAACAAGAGGTCCAGAAGGACAATGGAAAACCCCAGTGATTCGGCAATCCACGCTCAATTGTGGGAAGCTCCGGCACGTGAGGT
Organism: Trachemys scripta elegans; assembly: GCF_013100865.1. Taxonomy (NCBI): domain Eukaryota; kingdom Metazoa; phylum Chordata; order Testudines; family Emydidae; genus Trachemys; species Trachemys scripta. The sequence goes on from NC_048303.1 coordinate 5,936,925, forward strand.
TCTGAACTCAGTGTGGTCTGCCTGGAGCCAAAAGGACTGAGAGGTGACTAGCAGGGATAAAGTGTTGGCTTCTGATAGAAGTGGGCTGCTCTTACCTGGGACTGACTAAGGAATCAGGGAAAGCCACAGAGTCTAAGATGAAATCCGTTACAGCCTGGTTGCTGGATTGTGCTATGGACTATGTTTTAACCTTCATTTTTCCAAGCTAACTGAAGGATTTCAATTGTTGTGTTCCAGCAAAATCCTACTCTGTTTTGAAAACGCTGCTTGGGGTCACCGTAAATACTTGCTGGAGTGCATTAGTCCCTGAAGAGTGTCCAGTCAGGCGGTGACAAAGGCATGAATAACTGAGGCCAGATCATCATCCATCAGGATGTGATGGCATTTCCTAGCCAACCAAAGGCGGTACAAAACTCGAGTTGCCTATACGTCTATGTGAAAGCTTAGCATCGGCAAGGAATCCAGAAGCACTCCTACACTACACACTGAATTGACCCGCTGAAATGTCGCACAGTTGCTCTGTACCAAGCTTTTATGCTGGGATGTAGGATTTCTTCTCCACTTCTCTGAGATGTCATGCACAAAGCCCATGTCCTCCGGCTTTGCGCAGGCTGGCAGTCATGTGTCGAGCAGGAGAAATTCTCACTGACTATCCGGTAGGTGTTCTACAATGGGTTCTCCTCCTGCACTGAATGGGAGCAGCACCAACCCCTCAGCACCTGCGTTGCATACGAGCTACAAGCACAGTGCATGTTGGCTGCTGTGGTTTTATATCCTAGATTAGGTTTCTTTTAGCAACTGGTGGCCAGGCCCTGAAGCAGATTCATCCAATTAGCAGCGTCCCCTGCCCAGTCACTTGATTGACTGGGCAGAAAGTTTAAATAGGTGCTTTACCAACAGCCTAAACAGAGGCACAGACGGACACATACATAGAAAGCATTCTGCCTGTTATTGCTGCCAAACTTTTGACCCAGATCCCTTTCATTTTGTAGGGATCTACCAGCTGTGCCAAATGGGAGGCTCCCTCTGGCTGAGCCTGTAGGAGCCGTGCTGAGATTGTCTCAGCTGGAAGCCACCCGCGGCATCTATTACAAACTGCAGCTGTGTTAATAATGTTTGGTGACTCCTTTGTTTCCAATTTGAAGCTGAAATGTGCAATCTGTACAGGATGCAGGCTTCTTTCTAAATCCCAGCAGATGAATGTTCTGTATCTTAATAAATTATTTGTGGAATGTAAAACCTCGTTGCCAATGAAGGCCCCTATTCGGATGTGAATGTATCGCAGATAATGCTGACACTTGCTGGGGGGCTCAGATAGTTTGTGTGCTGCTGCATGGTACTTATTGCTGCCATCCTCCAAATTGCACATTCAAAAACTGGCATGTCTTGTAACGGGTGTCCTAAAAGCACCATTAACACCTCTTGACATGGGGAAGAGAACTAGAGCATGTGACCTCTAAAGAGAATCTTCTTTCAACTGTATCTGCAGTAGATATAGTATATAGATGCAAAATTTCCTCTAGTTTCTTAAATGCATGACTAAAAATGAATAATCCCCAGGGTTATATCTACTAGTAATGAAATTAAGCAAAGGAAAACATACAAGGAGTGGGCTAAATCCTAAATCCACTGGAGTTAATATCTGTCCTTCCATTGACTTCAATGGCTCTGGATCAGACTCTGAATTCAAGCCTCAGAATCTGTCCCAATATCAGGAAAAACATTACGTCTTAAGGGAAGTGGTGGGAGCCCCGTCACATAAGTCATTACAGAACAGGACAAAGCACCAAACAATTGTGTTCACTCTTGATACACTGACTGAAGAAGTCTGCTGCCCTTGAGAATTTGTTCACATTTCTGTTGGAGTTGACAGTGGGGAGCAAAATTTGGATTCAAAGTGGGACATCAAGCAGCCCCAACTTTGGAGTTGTTCATACTGTAGAAAGGAAGTTGGTTCAGGACAGAATAGTAAAGAGAGCAGCTGTGAAATTGGAATATGGTTTTGGATATGAGTCAGGGTTTAGATTTTTAATCCCTTAAAAAAAAACGTGATTCCATCTCCGCCGTCTTTCAGATGCTTATTTAACCATCCAAACCACTTGGGTTTGCTAAACTCACAAGGCAAGTTTCCTAGTAGGTATTTTTGTTTCTGATTTCAGATGGAAACAGGGTAAGTAGGACTGGTCAAAAATTTTCCATCTAAACTGTTTTTGACAGAAAATTGGGGGTTCAACTAAACAAAATTTCTTCTGAAAAGTGTTTGCTTTCTGTGGAAAATAGAAAGTTTTTTTTTGTTTGTTTTTGGTCAGAAAAATCAAAAGCCTGAAAATCCAAATACTGCAGCTAGAAATCAAAATATTTTGACCAAAAAATGAACTATTTTGATTCAGATATCCTGCCATGGTGCCTTGTGGGAGTTAGTTTGTTTTTCTCATTTCCCCGTATTGGCTGGGCTCCCCAGTGAGACCACATCTCCCATGAGGCATCATGGCCAAGGTTTCCTGTGATTAAGAGCCTCATGTCACCATGAGGGGATACTAGGGTGCATCATGGGAGGAGCAGTCTGACTGGGGAGCTTGTTCTGTATACAGAGAGGACAATGAGAGCACGAGGCATCCAAACTATAATTCCCATGAAACACCATGGCAGCACTTTCAAATCAAAATATTTCAGTTCCATTTTTTCCTGTGGAAAATGTCGATGACAATTATTTTTTTTCTTGTTGTTTCCATTGAATTTTTGTGTGGAAAAATGTCTATTTTCTGATCAGCTCTAATGTGAAGCACAATCTTCCTCACAGTATTTGGGACATTCCAATTTTTGTCCTGCCTAGAATCTCAAAATGCAAATGCACTCAGTAAAAATGGACAGGAAACAATAACATGCCTAATACAGCAAGCTTTTTAGACTACTGAAATGAGATGTTGATAGTACAGTTTTATATGCAAATTTCCTTATTGGTGTCAGAAATATAACATTCGACCAGCCTCAGTAAACTATATTTAGGCTTCAAATCTTCCCACCTTCTGGTGTTTACAAGTGCAACTTGAAACATAGCTATAAATATTGAGCAGTAGCTAAGTTTTCAAAGAAGGAAATAAAAGGCTCAAGGGGATTGTGACATGATTAAGATGGGCCCCGTCCGGTGCGGGGTGAGTGCACCCGACTTCCTCGGGGAATAGGCGCAGGCACATGAGCCTTCTGTACCTATTTCCCCCAACTGAAGTCCGCAGGTCTGGGCTTAACTGTGGGGTAGAGTGGCCCAATGGCCAGAGTCAATGCAAACACCCTGCTCATTCGGGGTAGTACGGCCTAACAGCCAGAGTCCATGAACCGCGCCCCTACTGTCAGGGCAGTGTGGCCCAACTGTCAGAATCTAGGCAAATACCCCGCTCGTTTGGGGTAGTACAGCCTAGTGGATGGAGACCATGAAACCCACCCCTACTGTCAGCGCAGAGCTCATGGAGTTCAAAGGCCAGAGTTCATGAGGAGCGCCGACAGGAGGGTTGGCAGCGCAGGTAGGGGGGCTTGGGCCCAACCAACTCCACCGGGCCCCGATCCAGGGCCCTAGTAGCAGTGGAATGACCAGCTACCAGCCCAGTGGGGAGTCCCATCGAAACACGCCGAGCTTACCTCGGTGGGAGATACCACTCCAATACTGCCCCTGGTCACTTCCTACCGCAATCTCAGGCGTTGTAGTCCAAAAGGCATTGGGATCTCTTACTTCCCCAGCACCAGCCGCTCCCTAGGACTCCGTAGGCTGCCGGGGACCGAGGCTGTGGTCCACGTTTCCGCTCCCCTCTGGCACAGGCTGGAGGCCGTCCTCAGCTGGAGCTCCTGGCACACGTCCTTCCCCGCCAGCATCTCCTCCTGATTGAGCTGGGCTGCTCTCTTTTATACTGATATAGCTGGAGAATGCCCAGTAGGGAGAAGGGGCCATGGCTTCCTCAGCCCACAATGTGGCATTAACCCCTTTCTGTCCAGTGTGGGTGAGTGTGCCCCATCACAGCAATATTTAACTTTTCCTACCGTATAGGAAAGAAGATGGTTTGATCAATAAACTAGAGGTTACAGTGAAGAGCTAACAGTCAGATACCCTTAGGACATGCCCTGGTTCTACTCAATAGGACAACCCTAGGAAAACATTCACTGGGTGAACCTTAGTGGGTTGAGGTTTGATTAAGTGTTTAGGCTTAGTCTACACTAGGAATTTAGGTTGGTATAACTACATCTCTCTGGGGTATGAAAAAGCCACATTTAAGAGATGCTGTTAAACTGACTTAACCTCTGATGTAGTCACTGCTCCGTTTATTGAAAAATTCTCCAGTCGACCCACCTACCATGTCTTGGAGAGGTGGAGTCTATGCCGATGGGAGAAACCCATGGCAACTGCAGTGTTTTAAGTGTAGACAAGCCCTTAGATTCTTACTTCTTTGATGCAGTAACTGTCTCTTCCGTTGTGTGTGGCTATTGGCTAGTGCATTTTGGGTGCCACAAGAAAATAAGTGATAAACAATACTAATAACTAGAACTGGATGAACAAAAATCAGTTTTAGAAATTTTCTGGGAAAATGTGCAAAAATACTTGCAAAGAAATCCATCCCATTTTTCAAGCAGCCCTATTAATAACGCGAAACTCCAGATGCTTATCCGACTTATTCAAACCTCTTGGGTCTGTCTAACTGAGAGGAGAATCCTCTGAGGAGAGGATTAGTGGCTTGGGGGTGGATTATTGCAATCTGAATATTACAGAGCCTCCAAAGTTTTGTTTGGCTATAAAAATGAGTAATGGCACGGGAGGCAGAGATTCCTATTTTATCTGACAGGACTCATTCATCCCTAATTTTGATCCACCTCCAATGCAATCTATATATAATAAAAATCTTTGTATAGATAGAGAATGTTCTATCCTAGGGATAGATGAACACATGCATGCACACAAACATATATAATCAACTCTTGCCGTTCCACAGAGGTGGTTTGGTCAGATGACCAGAATGATGAACTACGTGGAGAAAATTCCATGTGAATAGAAATTATTTACTTTAGAAAACGGATGAATAAAGTGTATAAAGAGGTACATTCAGTCAAGTTGAAAGGCAGCAGATTGAAAATGGATGAAAAGAAATACACACAAAATGCACAGTTAGCTTGTGGAATTCATCAACACAAGACATCACCGAGTCCAGGAGGTCAAAAGCATTCAAAGAAGCCTTGGACATTTATTTATATGGATAATAGGAACATCCAGAGATACAATAGCAAGAATTTAAAAAGAATCAAAGAAGATATGGGCCAATTTCTAAAGGAGGAGACTAGGATGAGACTTTGTACATGGGAAGGTTGTTTCATAACTGCTTTTTGCAGAGCTTTAGGCATTTTTCTCTGAAGCACCTGGTATCTGACACGTTAGGACACAGGATACTGTGCTAGATAGACTATTGGTCTATTGTTGCTATTCTGACATGTAACATAATCCCATAACAATTCATGAGTTCCATATTCCACACACTTTCTTCAAAATAAATTGCACACTCTATGGGGAATAAACCACATTCTCAGTGGAGCAGCAAGTATGGTGTTCAACGCTATTCCCCCAGTTACTGAAGGATACAGCCTTTCATTTTACATCCAGTTTCTTTATCTTTATTACTGTCTGTGCAGTTGCCTGTTTACCTCCTGCAGGTTGCCAAAAAATGTGTCGCGTTTTCTCTTTCTCTACTCCCCGGAAGAAATAAAATTAGGTCTAAAAGTAAAGTGTTTTATAGGCAAAATAAATTACAAGTGAGTCTGGTGGATAGTTGCTAGGTAAATTGATTTCTCTGTACAAAATGGCCTTTTCTTGATTTGCTGATAAAATTTTAATGTTATACATGTTAGAACTGTTAAACACATCATCAAGACACGGAGAAATTATTCCTGTAACAGTTTTTCCTTTTATCACTTTTTTTTAGAGCAGTGTCTTGCATAATGTTGGAAATTTTGCAGCGCAGGTGCATAGAAAACAAAATGTTTAACCATTATAAAAGATACATTATGGCACAATACAAACTTTCATATCTGGCCCCTTGCATGCATAGATCCTAAATTCTTTTACAATCAGGAGGAAAGAAAAAATAAAAACTAAAATTAGTACTGTGGTTGGGGGGAAAAAACTGTCCTTAAAGTATCATTTTGAAATGGCTGAATAAAAAAGAAATTAACTCTTAAATTTGGGTTTTAAAGAGTCCCAACAGATGGAGTGTACTTGAGTACTGGGGATATGTGTGGACCTGAAGGCGCTCACACACACAGGTGGAGGAGAGATTGAGACTGATGTGTCATCATATGGAATGGAAAGCTTCCAAAAAAAGACCAGCTACAGTTTTGCTAAAAATAGGAAATAAAGAGACTGATTCCACATCAAAGGGACAGTCTTCAAGAATAAAGAATACCCATGCGAGTAAGGTTTTGTGGAATCGAGCAGTGACCTAGGGAATGAGCCTTCAAGAGAAGGACTGGCTCTTTCTTATTTTTGTATTACAATAGTGCCTAGGAGTTCAAGCCAAGGTCAAGGACCCATTGTGCTAAGCACTGTACATGCGCATCGTATACAAAATAGTCTGAGCCATGAAGAGTTTAGAATCAATATAAACAAAGCATGGAAGAAAATGAGTATCATCTCCATTTTACACAGGGGAAACTGGCTTGCACATGGTCATTTAGGAGGACTGTGTCAGAAACAGAGAGTGTATTAGAGCAGAAACAACTGATGGAATAGCACCATTGACAGGTGACCTGATAGGGTCAGATGAAGACCCTGCTCCAAAGCCCTTTGAGATCAATAGGAGTCTTTCCAATGATTTCAGTCGAGCCTATCTGGAATCAAGGGGATTGAATGAGGAACGCAAGAAGGAGAGAGATGCATTTGGGGATAAAAGAGAGAATTATCCGATTACATTGGGGGTGGAGGTGGGGTGACAAAGAGGCAGAAGTGGAGAAGAAAATGAGAGAAGGACCAGAAAGTCCTGGAAATTAAAAATGCAAAATGTCTGTTTTTATTAGGCCAACTTGTCTGTCCTCCATTGACAATGCAGAGTAGGTCTGATGCCTATAGCTTATTCTCTAAAGCTTTATAGAGTCTTGTTTTAAATTTCTCAAGCAGTGGGGCTTTCACTACTTCCCTTGCTCAATTTCCTCCCATTATTCTTAATTATACTCCCTTGGATCACTCTAAACAAATCCTTCCCTCTTTGCTATTTATATCATTCAAATATATTTGGCCATGTGTTATATCCCCCTCCCTCCATCCATTGGTCCTTGTACAGTTAGGCTACACATATTTAGTTCTTTACATCTGATACCTTTTTTAAATCATGCCTGAATGTGATGGGAGGAGGTGGCAACACTCCAGAATGGTTTCATTCAAAGAACAAGGTTAAAACTATATTTCTGACTGAGTATCCTATTTTATTAACAGTGGTTAATTGATCATGGTGGAAAGGCTGTTATAGTCAAGTGGAGGAGGGTGTTACCTACCAGAGCATTTTCCAGCAAATTTACTTAATTGTTTCTGTTTACTGCACACACATTAATGCTCTATCATGCATTAAAAGCAATGGGCAAGATTAATAATAGCTTGCTCACCCCCAAAATATCAGAGGCATTTTCTGTATTTATGGCAAGTGACTCATTAAAGGGTTTATACTATAATTTTCATCACATCTTTATCTTTCAAAAAAAGAAGATAAATTTCAACAAAACTCTAACGTTTTACTCATTTATAGAAACAGAGAAGACACCAAGAAAGTTTGAGACTCAGCCTTGCAATCCCAGGGAAATAAAGATACAAAATTAAAGGGATCATATTTCAGATGTCCCAAAAATGTCTGGAAATGTGGCTTAGAACCAACTCTAATCCAAAAATCTGTTAGTCTTTAAGGTGCCACCAGACTCCTTGTTGTTTTTTTAGATACAGACTAACATGGCTACCCCCTTATACTCTAATCCAAAAGGATTATCATCCCTGCAGACCAGAACACTCTCAAAGATCCTGGACATTATTTCCTTGAATTAAAATTATTCCTGATGCATAAATGTGGTGATCACTTTAGCACTGTGCTGGTGAATAAGAATTACAGTCCACAGCTAAGCATGTCATCCCATTGTTGCACCATGCAGAACTGGCCAAAGACAGAATTAGAGGAATCTTCTGCTTGGGATCCCACATGGGCAGTGCAATGCTTGGGCCAGGCTTGTTTCTCCCTCTGTCACTGAGACAGCAAAGGGAAGAAACTGATAACTCAGCTCCTACATCTCTCCTCCTAGCCCCCTGTAGTGTTTCGGCGCTCTGATTTTGTTTGGGACCACTTTTGCTTGGGATTGTATGGCTGACCCTGTCATGGATCTCAATAGAATCCAAAAAAGGATTTTGCTTTAAATTATACAAATATCAATCCAGGGTAACTCTGTTTATTTGAATGGGGGTTACTCTAGGTTTACCCTGATGTAATTTTAGACCAGACTCCAGTGCCATATGCATTTATCTCTCTTAATCAATTCCCTGCCATTCATAGAGTCATAGAACTCTTGGCCTGGAAGGGACCTCCAGTAGTCATCAAGCCCAAGCCCCCGTTCTGAGGCAGGACTAAGTAAACATAGACCATCCCTGACAGGTGTTTGTCCACGCTGTTCTTAAAAATCTCTAATGATAGGGATCCCACACTCTTCCTTAAGAAACCTATTCCACCACTTAACTACCCTTATAGTTAGAACGTTTTTTTCCTAATAGCTAACTTAGTTCTAAATTTCAGGGATCTCAGGCATTGGTGGCACCTCAGTCCTGCCTGCTCTCTGCCTTTGGTGGACAATAGTTTAGTCTTCTGTCATTTGTAAACCTTTGGTCTCATTCTGGTTGTTGAGCTTGGTATGCAGGTTCTGGATGGTGTTGGTGGCCTGTGACATACAGGAGGTCACCTAGATGATCTGATGGTCCCTTCTGACCTTACATTCTGTGACTCTGTGAAATATGCTATAATTCAGAGGCAGATGCTGATAGACTCAACTACTTGCTTCATCTTGCAAAGCTTTCGATATAAAAGCACAACTCAAAACCTGCTAATTCAGCTGTTCTTTCCCCATAGCGGCACTATGTCTCTGTCCCTAATGCAACACCATGCAGTATATTTTTGCTCAGTGGAAGCAGGAAGTTTCTATTTATTACCTGTATAAGTCAGATAAGATCCTCATTCTGTACATATTTCTCCTTTATCTAGAGATTCCTTGTGCCTCACATTTTTTCTTTCATTTTAATGACTTTATTTTCTGCTTTGTTTTCTTTCTTAATATCTCTCTTAGTTCCAGGATCTTTGGGAGATCTTTACTCCTTTGAAACCCAATTGGTTAGCTTTAAGATGTGTACTTAGAGAGACATTCTCTTGAATTATTTCTGTGGGGGTCTCTTGATTATATTTTGTGCTTTAAATAATGCTAATAATAGAAAGAACAAGAATAGTAACAGAATAATAATCTCTCTTGGGACTCTGTTCAGCTCCATAAAAATATCCCCAGTGATTTGAATGGGAGTTGTATCAGGGTCTTAGGAACCTAAAAGATTAAATGTCTTTTGAATTCATGACAAATGTTCAAATCCAGATCCCAGACTTGCAAATGGTTACTACTGGGTATGATTTATAAAGGGATTAGACCACTCATAAGAGTAGTAAGTGTCTTTAAAATGGATCTTGGAGCCTTTGAAATTGCCTGTGGACATTTAGGTCCAGACTATCAAAGGAGTTCTATCTCTTTGGGCACATGAACATTGTGCTTCCAGACTATGCACCTGTGCTTCTAAATGTCCAATCTTTCTATGCAAGTTATGCCCTTTGAACAAAACAGCTACATGCACAAATAGGGCTGGTTGAAGCCAGTTTCCAAATTCGCTCAAATTTTGAGTTATAGACATAATTCCGAGCAGCCTTATCCTCAACCCACCTTTCAGGCTCAGCTGAAATGTGGGTAGCTGGTTTAGTGTAATAGTAACTTTAATATACCGGTACTCTCTCGAGTAAATTCAGGGGTGATGTAAATATTGATACTAGTTACACATTGCTAAATCTTTGTAAGTGGGTACAAGGCATGCTTGAAGGGGTGAGATTGTGACTTAAAAAAGAAAACAGACAGGAGGATTTAAGGTGTTAGGTAAGCAGATCCACCGTACTTTATCTTAAAACTTCTTACACCATGCTGTTGGTTCCTTTTTATGCAACTCCATTTGTCCACCCACTCAGCATGTAACTAGCACCAATTTACATCCTCGTCTCTCTCTCTCTCTCTCTTTCCTCAGATTAGGCTACAAACTAGGTCTTCAGAGTTTACACCAAAATTCCATCTATCTGAATATTTTTAAATAGCTGGGCACGGTCATACTTGCCTTGCCTGGGGATATATTGATCTGTTCACTTCACACTCCAAACCTCCCTTTTCCATATAGGCCTCCCCACTTCCCCCCCTTCCTTTCACCTCTCACACACACACCTACTGACACCTCCTCAGGGTTTGTCAATCCCTGAATAGAATACACGCTGCTAGGGTTGCAGTGACTGAAGTGGTTTTTAACACCAGATCCTTAGGAATAGCTGCCAGAATCACCCTTTACTTCAGAGAAAGTGAGGAGCAGTTGAAAATCAGGGCTTTATAATGTCAGCGATTTGCTACCTAAACTATAGCATTTGCTAATATAAATGCTAAACTATATTTTAACCAATGAACTGAGTTTATTTTAATGGGATAGAGTTGTGACCAAGAGGTACCCAAACTAAGGGCTGGTCCACACTAAGCCCCCAGTTCGAACTAAGATACGCAACTTCAGCTACGTGAATAACATAGCTGAAGTCGAAGTATCTTAGTTCGAACTTAAAGGTACTTACCGCGGGTCCACACGCGGCAGGCAGGCTCCCCCATCGACTCCGCCCACTCCTCTCATGGAGCAGGATTACCGGCGTCGACGGCGAGCACTTCCGGGATTGATTTATCGCATCTAGACAAGACGCGATAAATCGATCCCAGAAGATCGATTGCTTGCCGCTGAACCAGCGGGTAAGTATAGATGTACCCTAAGTTGCATGGACCGCCTGTGATCAGGACAATTCTTAGGGTTGATTTCTTTATAACTCTACTGGTGTAAATTTTCAAATGTGAGTAGTGATTTTAAGTGTGTAATATTGCCAACCTCAAACACTGAAAAGTGATGGGTCAGACCCCCACTTCCCCAACAAATCATAAGACTGGCTAAGAAATTATGGGATTTAAAAAATTGTATGTGTGTGTGTGTTTTACCTTCTGGGTTCTTGAGTGCACCTGGGTCATACCTTCAGGCTGTTCTTCACAAACGCGTGAGCTAGACATTTCCGTTTTTTAACAAAAGTCGTGATCACCCTGTAATCACTCATTTCCAGGAGATGAGGCTTTTAACAAAACACACAATAGTGTAAGAACTGCAATACAATCCGAAGCGTTGGCAACACTGAGAATACCAGTTGTGTGTGCGTGTGGGGGAGGGGCAAACTGAGACACGTTAAAAGGGCCCGATTTTCGGAAGGTGGGTGCCAAACACTTCTGAAAATCAGTCTTCTTTATGGTGTTTCAAGTGTGGCACCCAGACACTGATACACACACAATCACTAGTCGGTTTTGAACAGTTAGACCATCGTGGTTATTGCTCACTACATATGATATCCCCAATCTGAAATTGATGTAATGCAGTCAAAGTACTTATGAGAATGGGGTGATGCTGATTCTGGCTTGCATATCGAAAGTTTTCTGGCCATGTTAATTTACCATTCCCTGTATCCGATTTATTTTGACCTGTGATACTCTGGCTCAAAATACTAATGAGGGTGTCCTTCCAACCCAACCCATATTTAAAAATAAAATACCAAGGTTTATGCTCATTTGTTTATTCATTTTCTAAAGCTTAAGGCCACTTTGCTGGTGAGGCCCAGAGCAGAAGGATCCGAGGGATATTGATTTTTCTTCTTCATGACTATTTAATTGGTTAAAGTGTGCACCTCTAGCATAAGCCAGAGAGTTGATGCTGGTTACATTTTAATAAATGTACTCCTCTGCCGATCAATACTTCCCTGGGAAAAAAAAGTGCTGCTGTATCATATGTTAATGGGAAGAAAATCTTTTTACTCTAGTCAGTCAGCATGACAAACAAGAATATGAAAAGTGTTAATGAAATGACTGGCTGTCTATAAAATGAAAGACTCGCAAGACAGTCTCCTTTCTCCCTTTAATTTGATGAAACAACCTAGAAAGTTACACTGCAGCTTGTTGAGCAGCAGGTAATATTAACAAGGAGAAATCAAATGCTCTAATGATGACCAAGCAAAAATCTGTATGCCCCTGAGCCAGAGTGTGGGACTCATTGTACGGGTGTGGACATAAGATTATACCACGGTACCCCCATTTAGACAGCAGGGGCCAGATTCTGACACCCTTTCTCACTTTGCATCATACCTTACATCATAAGTAGTCCTAATTAAGTCAGTGGACTACTTGATGTCTAAGGTACTACTGAATATGTATCACAGTCTGGCCCTAAGCTAACTGGAGCAATGACTACGTTGTTCATTTAATAGATTCAAAGATTTTTAGCCCAGAGGGATCATTAGATCATCTAGTCTGACTTCTGGTATAACACGGGCCAAGAGAATTTCACCCAGTAACTTCTGTATTGAGCCCACTATCTTGTGTTTGACTGTTCTAAACTATGCACAATTTTGGAACTTTATAAATAATAATAATAATAAAAATAATGCTCATGGGCAGATATTCAAATGCACAGTTATACACATGTGCAACACACAATGCGTGAGTGCAAGTCAAGATTGGCTTGCATCACACTGTGCAATGGAAAGTCCAGCCTACAGAGGCACAATAGGGGCTTCAAGACCTGCCATTACATCTTGCAAAAGTGCATTTATCTGTTTTGCCTCTGGGAACAAATGTTATTCGAAGGGAGAGTTACCCTTCATACAGGTCTGTAAGTTGAGCTGAGTGAATAACTGATTTTTTGGTTTGGTGGCCAAACCAAAAAAAAAAAAAAAAAAGGCTTTGAATTAAAATGGATTGTTATGTTTTTGAATGTGTCTTTTACTCTTTCATTTTGTTTAAACAAATCGAACTACATTTTGAAATGAAAAGTCAAAACGTTTGTTTTGAAAATGTCAAAATGAACTATTTTGATTTTTTTTCTATTTTTCCCATTTTTTATTTGGACAAAATTATTTACGAAAGTCAGCCCAAATTCACAAATATTTTCAGTGCCCCTCAAGCTGCATTTTTTTTGGCAACACTATTATTTGACCAAATTTTTTTACACAGCTCTATATGTAAATCTTATTCATGTCCATTATAATTGCATGTATGGATCAAATCCAACGTATGGCCCTAACCATCAATTACACTGGACATACTGTCTTTTAATAAACTTTCCTTTTCCTCCCACATCTTCTGTCATCAATATGGGTATTGTCCCCTGCCCAACGTTGTCTATGTATGGCACTTCTTCAGCATCATATCTGTTGAAATCATCAACCATGCCTTCATCTTCTCTTCTGCTCTTGTATATTTCATCATCTTCCTTCTCTGTCCCCCAGCTCTCTGGATTCCAGCTAGTAGAGAATGCGGATACCTGCCTTCATTTCTCCAACATACAAAGAAGCGCAAACATGTCAACCCCATCTATGAACAAAACTTATCACATGTTTCAAGATCCAGTTCAAAATTTCCCTCTTGTTTTTTTAGATCCTCAATGGATTTGCTTAAAGCCTAAGACACAAGACTTTCCTTTCTCTGTCCCTCTTTCTATCCTGCTTGTCTGACAATGAACTCCTTCTTGCACCTTCTCACAAATTTGTTGCCATTGGTTGGAGCCTTCATCCGTGCAATTACTGCCAACTGGAATGGCTTTCCTTATACACTCCATCTGTTTTGAAACTTCAGCTAAAAATAGACCTTGTCTCATTTGTCTGTGCCTCTCAGTTGGTTTCTCCCTCCTGTAGTGTTTTACTGATTTTAACTGTTTAAGTTTGTGACAAGTTCTGAGATAGAGTTTGTATGAAAGATGATAAGTAAAATAAAGTTGGAGGGTAGGATATTCAAAAGAGGGCAGCACTGACTAACTGAAGTCAGCGGTCAAACTCCCATATCCTTTAGTGGGAGTAGAGATAGACCGACGCTAAATGATTTAGAAATCTGAATATGTTTATTGCAGAAATGATTATTAGCCATTCCCGCTGTATTAATATTAACCTTTATATTCTTTTTGGAGGCTACCAAAATATATGACATTAAAAAGTAGATGACATTAGAAAATGGGTACAATTAGAGCTAGCTGGGGTTTGTTGACCTTTTTCTTTTGGAAACTGCCAATTAGTTGAAACCGAAAACTGATCATGAAAATGTATTGAGTTTGATGAAAAATTCATGGGGAAGGTTTCTTGGGTCCAGGATGGATTTTCTGGGGGGAGTGAGAGGGAGGAAAGAGAACCACCCCAGATTAGCCAGAAGGGGTAGTTAGGGCACTCAATTGAGAATGTGGAAAACCCAGGTGAACATCCCTGCTCTGAATCAAGCCCAACCCAGGGGAATGCCCTAGCTAGTAGGATAGAGAGTTAGTTTCTCTGTTAATTTCTGTTTTGTTTTGTTTTGTTTTTCTTGAAATATTTTGTTTTCATTCTGACCTGGAACAAAAACAAATGTCAAAACCTCATTTTTTTTTTTCATGAGAAGGATTTTTTTTTTTCTGGCCAGCTGTAAGTACAGTTTCTGAATATCTCTTTCTTCTTCAAGTAGTGTCCCTAGGGGTGCTCCATTGTAGGTGCGCTTGCATCCCTGCGCTGATCGGAGAACTTTGATTGAAGTGTCCATTTGGCCCATACATGCACTTTCCCCCCATCATGCCCCACCACAAGGCTAACCAGCATGCGTGGATGAAACCCCTTCAGTTCCTTTTCAATTGCCACTGTCTAGAGACGGACCCATTAGCAGTCCATTTGTAGGTCATTATTTCTACTCTCTTTCCCTACAATTTTCAGTAGCTAGTTAATCTTCTCTCTTAGTTGTAGAATTTTTCTTTAATTTCTGCCCCACACCCTCCCAAAAAAGAAGAGATTTTTAGTTTCCTCTTTGTCAGGGGCCCCGTTCCCCATCACGGGGTATGCCCAGCTCACTGGGCTTCAAGAAGTTCTTCTCATGTAAGGAGGCCATACCTGTGGCGGATAAACATCCCCACTGTATCCAATGCCTTGGGGAAGGCCACATTCCTCAGAAGTGTGATCTCTGTTAACAAATCAAACCCAGGTCTCAGAAGGATAGGGAGCTGAGACAAAAACATATCCTGATGGAGGCAGCCCTTCAGCCTTCCCAGGACCAGGCCTGGAATCACCCACAAGATGCGAATCTTCCCCACAGCCCTCGACATCCAGGGACTATGGGTTGAATAAAACAGCCATGGATCTTTCATGTAGGGCTTCTAAAAAGAGAGCTGTGAGACCCCAGAATGATCCCTGAGCCAGCGGAAAAGCTCTCAGGCTTGCTTGGTATCATTGGTACCATCAGTACTGAAATAGTCCAAGCACAGAGGATCTGGAGTGACAGGTACCACAGGTACCACATCAGTGGCAGGTACCACTGATGTGCCTAAAGACATGATGGGCATAGGCCCCGGGCCAATGGTACCAGTGGATAAGGACAAAGGCAAGGAGAACACTGCTAAGAAGATTCTGCCAGTACGAGAGGTACCTTCAGCACCTCTGAGCGCTCGGTAGGGGTAAGATCCCCAATTCCCTCCATACCACCCTTGGCACTCGGTCAGTCAGCACCCACAAGAGTTCAGGCACTCAAGAGAATTCAAGGTTTCTGATATACCGTCTCCTCTGCTTGATACCAGGGCTCAGGTACCAAGTCTTCTCCAGACACAGGAATCTTTTCCAACACCTTGCACATCCAACTCTCTAGTGGTGACTCAGACAGTGAGCTAGAGGAAGTTGTCTCTCACCACTCAACCATTCTCTCTATAGTGCCCATTATCAATTGGTGACTTTTATACCCTCCGCCTGTTTCTCAACCACCATGGTATGGCCCAGGCACTATCCCACTTCCCCCAGTGGCCCTGCTGGAATCCCTGTATGGAATATAGACTTCATGCCTCTCAGGTTTCTAGCGTGACTCACTGTGAGCCCCTGAGATGTTCTCCCTCCACCAAAGCATACAGAATCTCAGAATCTCCAGAGGAGATCATGGAGGAACAGGAGGGTGGATTTGAAGTCATGCCAAAACCAGCATCTCTTCCTCCTCTCCAGATGGGGCAGTGATGCCCCCTTCACCATCCTTAACCAGTGATTTCTGGCTTTTTCAGGATTTGGCTAAAAGGGTAGAAGACACACTGCAGATACCCCTGGAAGAGGTAAAAGATACCCATCACAAGCTCCTCAACATCTTGCACTATATCTTCCAGAATAGCTCTCTCCATCAATAAGGCCCTTCTGGACCCAGCCAAGACTATATGGCAAACTCTGGCATCAGTCGTACCCTACTTGTGAATGGGTCAATAAAAAATATTACATCCCAGCTAGGGAGATGGAATTTCTTTTTTCTCCTCTCTTCCCCCCCTGCCCCAATTCTACTGTCGTGGATGTGGTAAACTCCCAGGGCTGCCAACACCAAATGAGATCCAACCCCCTATGATAGGGGGGGAAACACTTAAACTTCTTCGGGAGAAAGGGCTAGTCCTCTGCCACATTGCAATTTAGAATGGCAAATTACCAAGCTTTAATAGTGAAGTATAACTACGTCAATTATACAAAACAACACTTTTATTGATCAGCTCCCAGAGTCACACTGTGATCAATTCCAAGCTATTGTCAATGAGGTACAACTAGTGGCCAAAACAGTTTTCCGATCAGCTCTCGATGCAGCCGACACAGCAGCCGAGTCTATCTCCACTGTAGTGGTTATGCAGCAAGCATCTTGGTTGCATCTATCTGGCTTCCCTAAGGAAGTGGAGACAACTGTAGAAGACCTTCTCTTTAAAGGCACCAAATTGTTCACCGAAAAGACTGATTTGTCCCTCCATAATCTTAAAGATTCCAGCAGGGCCGCCAGGGGGGTGGGAGGGGCGCAAGTGGGGCAATTTGCCCCAGGCCCCGGGCTCCACAAGGGCCCCCACAAGAATATAGTATTCTATCATATTGCAACATTTTTTTATGGAAGGGGCCCCCAACATTGCTTTGCCCCAGGCCCCCTGAATCCTCTGGGCGGTCCTGGATTCCAGGGCCACTCTCAGCTCACTAGGGAGCTATACTTCTGGACAAAAAAGAAAGTTTAGTCCACAACCTCAGCATAAATCCTGCACTTCGCAATTTCCAACCCAGCATTTCTATGAGCCTCAGAGGAAAAACTCCAAATTTTCCAGATGTAAGACATCAGGCCCACAGCCTTCCACGTCACAACCATGTACCTCAAAACATCAGTTTTCAAATGTTCATCGAGGCATTGACAGACCACTCACCTCAACTACAACTGCAGCTGACCAACCCATCACATGCATTTGGATACCGCCATGCTCTGTCCCACAGCAACTGGGAATGTTTAACATCAGACCGAAGAGACCTGGAAATAATCCACAATGGGTACTCCATTCACCTCTCCTTGCTCCCCTCCAACACCATTACCAGTCTCTCTTCAGGGACCCTTCTCACAAGAGTTTACTATAACAAGATCACCTCCCTCTGGTAGTCGCACTCACTCTATGAGATCAGTTTCCTCCTCCGTCACCTTCCTCAAGAATGTTGCTATTTCAGAAATCTGTAGAGAGGCCACCAGGGCATCTGTGTATACCTTTGAAGAATATTATGCAGTTACCAGAGACTCCACTTCCGATACCATCTTTGGTTCCATGGTATTGTCATCTGTAACTAACTAGACTCTGAAGCCCCAGCCCTCCTGTGGGGACACTACTCAAGTCACACCTGCAGTGGAGAACCCATAAAGACACTACTTGAAAAAGAAAAGGACGTTACTCACCTTATGGAGTAATGATGGTTCTTCGAGATATTCCTATGGGTGCTCCACTACCCACCCTCCTCCCCTCTACTTCGGAGTTCTTGTCAAGGACTCTGTGGTCAGGAAGGAACTGAGCATGGGTTGCCCATGCATGACAGTTAGCCTCATGGTGGGGCACAAGGGGTAGGCAGCATAGGTGCTGGCCGAATGGACACTGCTACCAAAGTTCTCTGATCAGCAGTGCAAGGACACACGTGCCCGTACAGTGGAGCACCGATAGGGACACACATCTCGAAGAACCATTGTTACTGCACAAGATGAGTAACTTCCTCTTTTGCCCCCCTCTTTCATTGCTTGTGTGAGTTTAACAAATGAACACACCCATAGCCCAGTAGATTGGCATTTGCTCAACTCGGGCTGCCTGACATAGTGCCATAAATATTGTTCATAGCTTTCAGATACAACATTGCATTTGAAACATACACTTGATTCATGCATCAAACTTCTTTAAGGGACTGATCTACTTCCCATGGAAGTCAGTGTGAGTCTTTCCATTGATTTTAATGTGATTTGGATTAAGCCTTAATGATGTGGTGCATCAGAGCAGAGGTGCCGACTTCCCCAGTTCCCACGGGTTGCTGGAGCCCCACTCCGACCCAGGCCCCACTCTTCTCCTTCCCCATGCCCCCACCCTGCCTCTTCCCACCCTGCCCCACCTCTTCCCATCCTGTTAGACCCTCTCCCCCACCTCTTCTTGCCCCCACTCCTCCCTCTCCCACCAGCACCTCCTGCACGCCGCTAAACAGCTCATCACGGTGGGTGGGAGGTGCTGGGAGGGAGGGGGAGGAACTGATCGGCAGGGCCTGCCGGCGGGCTGGAGGTCTGCGGGAGAGAGGGAGGAGCTGATTTGCAGGGTTGCTGGTGGCTGCTGAGCACCCACTATTTGTTTCCAGTGGGTGCTCCAGCCCCAGAGCACCCACAAAAGTCAGCACTTACGCATCAGAGAGTATTCACTACGCTTAAGTAACTCTGTGACCCGGGGTCTATCAGTAGCTTGTATTTCATGGCAAGAGAAGATGGGTCAGAGGGATTTATACTGGGGTGGGGGTGGGGGACGCATTCTGCCTAATTGCAAACTATGCCAACAGGATCCAGCCAGACTGAATGGGTGGCCGTCTAGAGCCAAGAACCATGAGCATGCAAATAAGCGTTCAGTCGTCTTGACTGATGGGATGGGGCTGAGGGCAAGGGTTACAAAAGTGTCCTGAGTAATGCTGTATTTGTAAGTCACGAAACCGTGGGTGGGGTCTGTTGTGGGAATCGGGGGAAAGGGAAGAAAAGGTTTGGGTTTTCATTGGAAAATTGAAAAACTCCAAATTGTTCAGGGATTTTTATTTGTTTATGTAAATCCAAAATAATAATAATAAATAAAGAAAGGGGAAAAAAAATCAATAAAACTGAAAAAAATATTTATTTTGGGGGGAAAATTTTCACAGGAAAGAAAACGTTTACCAGCTACCTCTTAAACAAACAAAAAACCCTATAATCAGAGTTTTAACCTCCACAAGGGAGATTGCCAGAGTCTCTGAAGTCCACTAGGACCTTTGCTATGGCTATGATTTCTTCATGGATGATGCTCAGATACTTTAGTGATGGGCCACAGTATAAAACCTTCAAATAGATAAGATAGCTAGATCTAAGGCCCTTGCATTTTCTCCAGGTGCTTGGTATGACACTGAATTGTAATGCCTGAGAGCTGATCTGGGTAAAGAGACTTTTTAATACATATATATACAGAGAGAGAGAGAGAGAGAGAGAGAGAGAGATACACCTATCTCATAGAGCTGGAAGGGACTTTGAGAGGTCATCAAGTCCAGCCTCCTGCCCTCACTAACAGGACCAAGTACTGATTTTGTCCCAGATCCCTAAACTGCCCCCTTAAGGATTGAAGTCCCAACACTGGGTTTAAAAGGCCAATGTGCAAACCACTGAGCTATCCCTCCCCCCTAAACGCTTCCTAACAGAATCAGAGAAGAGAAGAAACTAGGTGCAGGGAGGAACGTTTTGCACACTGAAAAATTTCAGCCCAAACCTAAAATACGTTGACCAAGAACCAAAACATTTTTCAGCCAAAACTTTTCTATTTTCCCTTAGCAAATTCCAAAAAAAGTCAGATTTGGGGTTTTCAACAAAACCCAAAATCTTTGTAAGGTAGTTTTTGATGAAGATGTTTTGTTTTTATCATTTTTTTTCCCCACAGGAGCCCCAAAACAAACAAACATACAAAAAAAAAGGAATAAAAATAAATAAAAGAAACCCCAACCAGCTCTAATTCTAAAGTTCCTAAGATACAAGGTGCTATCGAAATGCAAAATACTGTTAGTACTTTAATAAATAACCAGAGAACAATGGAACAAATTGTCTGTTCTGCTAGTTAGATTATTTTACCCATCTGCCCTCTCGTTTACTTGTGGGTAGATAGTTTATCAAACCTGCCCTGCAGCCTTTATGCATTTTGTAATAAGTATTTTATCTGGATGAATCTTTATCTTGTGGTATAAATAATTTCAGCTGCATAAATAAGTTAAATCCCATTTTTGAAAGATGCATTTATTTACATTTATTCTTTTACAGCATATCACTGGAAACCATTTCATTTGATTTGAGAAGGAGTGAGCAGGCTGGCTGCAAAAAACCAGAATTAACACACAGTAGCACTTCCATAAAAAGCTATCTTTTTCGCAAATACTTGTGCATTTGAGGAAGCACACTGTACAGCCAGGAAATGTCACTGCAGACGAATTTTAAATAAAGTGTTCATATTTCTTTGGGGACTTTCAGATCAGAAAAAGAAATGGAATATTTACAATTTGGTGCATAATTCATTTTCTGTGGGTAACTTCCAATTCTCCCCTAACTCCAGCCTGAGTGGGACTGAAATCCTAACAAAAATAGAGTTAATACATTATTGAGTAAGAAACAGAAAGACTAAAACAGACTTATCATCATTTATTTTTAACATTAAAATCATCTGCATGAAATGGAAAGAATAACTAGAAGTTTCTGAGAGAGATAAGTTAATCTTTTTACCTGCATTTCTGTTTGAGTATAAAATGAGCTTGAGTGAAAATACTGGATCCAAATCCCCCAAACTTTGGTAAAGTTCAAATATAGATCTAAATTTTGCAGCTAGTAGCTATGAGTCAATTTCAGACCTATAGAAAGTGGGTTTGATTCTGATCTCACTTACAGCAGGGGTGCTGGCACAAATTTTATTGTGGGGGGGTCTGATGATGGAGACCATGGGAACCAGGTATTTGGTGTTTGTTATTTCAAACCAGCATCCTTACTACCTACTACCTGCAGCACCTGTAGTTCCAGCAGCACGGACCTACAGCAGTTTTACACTGGTCTAATACCAGTGACTTCAACAGAGTTACTCCAGATTTTCACTGATGTAACTGAGAGCAGAATATGGCCCAGTAGCTGCAAGTCCACTGATGGCAGTGAAGTTTGGCATCAGCTAGGAATTGTCTTTATGCCATTTGTTTTTACAATGCTTAGTACAATAGAACCTTAATTTCTGTTCAGGGCTCTTACCATGACTGTGATAATGACAATAATAATTAATTACTTTGATGTTTATGCAGTGCTTTAAGATCCTCAGATGAAGGGGATGAAATGTAAGTACTATTAATATATTACGTGTTCCTCTGAGGGGGAAAAAATCTAGTAAAGGTCGTCTCATCTCACTGCTAACCTGATATACAGCAGATAAAAAGTTTCACTCTGATTTCATGCCTGTCACAGCCCCTATGTGTTTATGGAATATTTCAAAGTTGTGTTCATTTCCACCTCAGTCAGATCTCTGGGAGGACTTTGCACTTGATAACGGAATGAGGCTGCCAAGTTTCTTATAAAAGAGGAAATGGCAGGAGCACGTTCAACCTATTTTGAACAAATTGTACTGGCTGACAGTCAAATATCATATTGATTTTAGCATTGCTCTCCTTGTAATTTGTTACATGGGCCTAGTCCAGCATGTCTCACTGACCTTCTTATACCCTATGCTCCAGGCCATTCTTTTAGATTTACTGAAGCATGACCCTTCCTCGCTATAACAGTGCAATATGCCCTGCCCTCCTGCAGATACACCACAGGAAGGGACACCTTTTTAGACCAGTTTAAATGGGTTTCCATTGTTACCTGAAATATGTGTCTAAATCATTGTGGGGCCTAAATTTAGATCATTTAGCTATCCCAATAACTGATTGTAGGGCCCCTATGAGTAGTTGAACACCCAGGGGCAGGAGACTGTTCTGATTTACACCAGCAGAAATTTGGCCCATAGAATCTAATTTTCCAAAGTGGCTTCTGAGTGTGTGCCTCTATTCTTGGCTGTCCAACATCCAACCACCCTGGGCCTCAGCACCCAGAACTCCCATAGAAGTCAATGGACCTTATTGACCTAACTGGGGGGGGGGGAAATTGTTGATGGCACAAAATAGGGTTGTCAGTTTTGGTTGGATGTATCCCTGGAGGTTTCATCACATGGCATAATCTTTAATTAAAGATTAATCTTTAATTCCTGGAGACTTCAGGACAATCCTGGAGGGTTGGCAACCCTACCAGTGCACCCAAATTGTTTTGCACCCAGAACTTCCAGGTATAAAAATGGAGGTTGAACTTTCAGGATCAGGTCTCCAACAACAAGTGTGAGGAATCCAATTTCTTTTAAGGTTCAATCACGTAAGCTGTTATTACTGTGCTGTTATAACTATTGTTGTGCCCTTTGGACCAAGTCCACCAGACCACCTAAGAACATGCTTAACTTTAAGCATTATAATTATTCCATTGAAGTCAATGGGATCACTTAAATGCTCAAGAACATGCACATGCTTAAATGCTGCACTTGATCTGGTTGTTAAGTTCTAGATTGAATTAGAAGACTTTGTTTAAAAATAGTAAAAGGAACGAGGAGTACTTGTGGCACCTTAGAGACTAACACATTTAGTTGGGCATAAGCTTTCGTGGGCTAAATCTCACTTCAGTGGAAAATACAGTGGGAAGATATATATACACAGAGAACATGAAAAAATGTGTGTTGCCATACCAACTATAGTTTTTACTATTTATTGAATTATGATGCCAGCGTATGGTAGTGTGGTCAACTGACCGATGGGTGGCACTGTTGGGTCAAACCCAAAGAAACTAAAATGCAAGTTTAACTCTGAGTAGACTCCAAGAACTTTGCTGGTGTATAGTTTATAGACTGTTCTATCCTGGAAAATATTCTGGCCACTTTATTGCCATTTTGTATGGAACTATCCTGTATTAAAAGGGAGACTGACAGGTTAACCTCATAAGTCTTTTGAAGCTCTAATTTCTTCTCTTCCATGTTGACATGTTGCTTGGAAGCTGTTGAGGACCAGAAGCACTAACTCAGTTAATCAGTGGAATTGCTATGGTTTGGGGAACATGAAAAGGGTAACTCCATTCACACTTACTTACAACATTTGTTGCATCCCTTCACTAATCAGATTGCTTTGCTAGTCCAAACATGGTTATCTGACAGTACTAGTTGTATTACATATTAGTAGATTAAGTGATAGAAATGCAATATTGGTTTTCTTCACTATTTTGTATTCAATTAAAAATGTTTAAACTTGAAAATATCTATAGCAGATGCTTTTCTATTTTACTACTGATGCTGCTTCTCTGTGGACATGTCGATGGCTGACCCGATTAATTCAATTACGGGGCTGCTTATTGTGGTGTACTCCGTTTTGAAATGGTGATACCTTTTGTTTTTGGGGTGCTGCACTTTTGTGTATGAAATATAACAGTCAGCTTTGTCCTCATAATTCAGTGTAGACTCCGACTGAGAGAAGATGTACGCTGTCTCATGAAGACTTTACTTTTGTTCTTTCTTGTTTTCTTGAATGGACAAAAAAGGGTTATGCTGACTGAAAGTGTCTGGCTCACTGTGTGTGGAAAAACATAACAAGCATCAACTGCTCCTCCCCTGTACTTCTTGACCCTTGTTCTTGGGGTGTTCCTGCTGTTCCTGCTGTCCCTAGGAGATGGAAGAGGACTCCAATACTGACACCATTCAGTAGCTGCAGTAATTAGCAGAGATGCGGGGCTTGGGAGAACATTTTGAAAGAAAACTTGTTAAAAAATCAGTTTACTCTTATTGAATTGAGAATAAACCCTATGAAGTGCGGGTCCTTTCACTTTAAATCAAGGGGGGGGGGGAGTTACACTGGTTTAAAAATGTTGTGAGATCAAAATCAAGGTGCTTGATATTTGATGCTTACTAATTAAAAAACCCCAAAACTAATCTGCTTAATGAGAACACATTTGGCTAATGCCAAGGGCTTGAGTGGTGTTTAACTGGATGTTAAAAAGGTGGGGGAAAGTAAACTCTACTACTGAAGTAGCCAAATAAAGATTAAAATAAATAAGAGATGAACTATTATTTTTATTCAACATTTGTATGTTTTATTTTAAGACTTTTCAGGCCATATTTTTAAAGGCCTCTTCTCTTAATGCTTCTTTCTTTTGGAATGTGCGGAGCACTTTGCTGGGTCAGGCCCTTAATCTGAATACTAGACTGCTCACAGAGGTTTAGCAATTGAGAAGCTGATCCTGCAGTCATTGACTTTAATGGGAATAGAGGGCCATCAGCAACTCTTGGAAGTGTAGGGTCAGGTGTAAGAAGAATCCATGGATATGTCCAGTCAGCAAAGCACTTAATGCCTGCTTACTTTTAAACATGCCCTTGCATCCATCTCTGCTTGACAGAGCACCTAAGTATGTGCTGTGACTTTAATAGGATTTAAACTAGTGCTTAGGTGCTTTGCTGAATCGAGGCCGGGATGTTTATATCTATACCTACCTCATCTGTATTAATATCATCTATCCATATAACAGCTCCATTTATATTTATGATATTTAATACACTATCGCTTCACATGAAATATGTCTGCAGGTTATTGTTATTATTTTTTCCACAAATGGTTTGCATCTGAAAGACTACATCAAAGAGCTATCCAAAATAATGCAGGTATTTGTTTATCTTACCCAAAGAAGAAATAAAACGCACATTATACACACTCAGAGACAGACACACACATATGCTAAAGGAATGAAATGCTGCCGTCATTGCAAATGACAAAGAAAGCAAACGGATTGCTAAAAGCAATATAGCCTCTGTTCCTTCCACAAGGGAAAACGGCCTTTGGTAACATAGCTCTCTGGAAAGAACTTTATTAGTTTTTTCCACCCCCACTTTCCCTTGCTCGCTCTCTACCTCTCTCTCTCTTGTTTTAGTTCATCAATTCATCAAATAGCAAATGTGATGTCTCCTCCATATATCTCCCTTTCAGATTTAATTGACCTATGACCTGTAATGTCCCAATTTGCTTCAAGTACTTTTATTTATGCCATTCCTTGGACCTATACATTTTGATGAAAGAAACAGTATTCTCTGCTCAGTGCCTATGGAGAACACTTTGCAGGTACCATCAGTTCAGAAAAAGCAGTCACCCAATATATGAGATTGTGACAAGGTATAATGTAATGGTAGTTATGTGAACCTCCAATAAACTAGTGGTACTTCACAGATTACTTGGAGAGAAAGTCTTTTAGCGTGCTTGAAGAAGTATGAAATGAATTTCATTTCCTTCTCATTTACCTTGCTTTTGAAAGGTTTCATGCAAGATATGTGACCAACTATTATAGTACTAATCCATCCATGACAGAGCTCAATTTTCCCTGAGAATTTACTTCTGAATGGGCTGCAGAAAAAGCTCAGAATTAAAGTATACTGAACAGAGCAGCCACTGAGCTGTGGGCAACTGTCTGTCAAGAAAACCAGTTGGAACAAAAATATAAATTAGATTTTATTTTATTTTGGAAAGCGGTCATCAGTGGTAAAGTTTTAAGGCCCCGTGTACAAACAAGAATTAGAGGAAGAAACTAGTCGTCATCGTTGTGAGCTGTTCTCATTAGTGTAAATGAAAGTGAGACCACAGACTAGTGACACTTTAAAAACAGAACACAGCTATTGCTCTGTGTTTAGCTTCCTGTTATAAGGGGAGCTAAAGACTTGTCCATGCAAACCATTCACAGCAAGCTGGGATGTAAATCTGCCCAGCACTAGCCTGCCACACACTAAGTGTCTGTGTGGACCCAGCTGCTGTGTATTAAACGTTCCCTCGTGCACTTTAATATACTCCTGTTTCAAAGCGGGGTAGATCAAAGGTCACTGCAGAACTTTTAGCGAGCAGTGGCGGGGTCCACACGGACACTTAGAGCACAGCAAGCTAGTGCGGGGCATATTTACTCCCTCCTCCCTTCTTGCTGCAAACTAAAAGTTTGTAGACAAGCCTTAAATAGTAGCAGGATGCTGCAGTCTTTTTTTATCTTGAACTCACTAGTTCTAAACTGACTGGGGTCCACAGTTCTTTGCCATCTGATGGCCCTGTGGGCAGTCAAGGTGAACTGAAATGGTTGTCTCTGTTAGGCCATTAGTATGAAACATGATGTTTTTCTTGGTTAAAAATGCCGAGGTCAGCTTGCTATTGTTTGTGGGATCATATTATTTGTTGTTCGTGAACAACTGCCGAGGGAGGGACTCTGATAGGACGGGATCTGAACATAGTGCATTGCAGCAATCTTGGACTGCTGAAACCATCCCATAGCAGCTTAGTGACTGTTTTAATGTATGCCACAGGCTTGCTTGGTTTCAAATATTGCAAGGATTGAGGGAAATTATTAGGTGGCTTTTGGCCACCTTTTCCACCTCCCCCCATATCAGCACAGCCCTTTGTTTGCATAGTCACCCCCACATTAGAAGCTTGATATACCTGACCTTACAATAAGAATTTACCAAATCTCACAATCATCTCAACACAAGCAGTGCTATTTTCACAAGAACTGACAAATTTCACCTCTGTTTTGGCTATGAAAAGAGCTGTTTCGGTGGCATCTATGATTACATTCCACCTCTGCCCCAGAGCAAAATTACAAACATTTGTGAGTTTGCCTCAAGCAAACAGTTACCTTTGTCCAAATTACATGTTGTCTTCAAGATATGATTATCACTGCCCTGAAGAACACAAGGTGAGATGGAAGAATGTTTGGTGAAATCACAAAAAAATGATTTTCTCCTGCCCCCTCCCTCCATAAGTTTCAGCAACTAAGGGACAGGTCAATAGATCAGTGATCATTTACATCAGCTGAGGATCTCTTCTGCAGACTCTTTCTTCATCTATTTTCTGCAGAATCATAGAAGCTATAGATATAAAAGACATTAAAAACACTAGGTCCAGGCCAAAGCAGGACCGTTCCATACAATATTGCTTAGTGTTCTGTCAAGTATTCAGTTGTAAGTAGAGTCAGGATGAGCTCTACCCTGACATCTGGTGGTGAATTATGGCGAGTGTGGAAAAGAACCTCAGGGGCTGATCTTGTTTGCATAGGCACACCCACCCCACCTAGCATGAGCCCACAGCAGCCCAAAATGGTCACTTTTGGCTGCTGTGGGATCTCCAGTTTCTCTGTTATTGGGGCAAGAAGAATAAAGTGTTGTTACCCTGATTATGTGAATCAAGGACAATGAAACTGTTTTATGACAGAGGATCTCACCATCACCTAAGTAGCACTCACTAGACAAGGGACATGGGTTCCAAAACCCAGTGAATTGAGAGGGGCTGGGGACAGGGATTTATACCTGATGGTATGGGCCCCTTTTGAGGGCTTGAAATACTAATTGCATCACCTTTTCTCTCCATTGTTAAATAGCAGAACTAATTTTGATTCCATTAAGAGTCTAGTTACAGGCTGCTATGCTGAATTCACTTTGGGCTAATGGAGTACCAGCACTGGGGCTCCCTTACTACAAGTTGAAATCAATAAAGAGCTGAAATCACTGAGTGCTGTATTAACTAGTAGGGGAGCTTGAAGATCTATTGCTAAGTGGCTGGCAGAGCGGAGCAGTTTGCAGGATGGTTGGTGTGGTCCACGGGACAGTGAGTGGAGCAGAGCTGAGCAGTTTGTGGGACAGTTGGCGCGGCCCATGGGACGACAAGCGGAGCGGAGCAGTTTGCGGGACAGCTGGAGGAGCGGAGCGGCTGGTAGAGTGGAGCGGCTCATGGTGAGGGCTGCAGCAGAACCCCCTGGAGAGGCAGGGCAGTCAGCCTCGGACCACATAAGGTGCCCCTTAATACCCCGTGTACTCTACACCCCCCCCCCGATTTCCACCCAGGCTGGGGAGGAGGTAAGACGCTGCAGATAAACTTTTGAACTCTGGGGCTGCACTGATCAGGGACAGACACTTTTGGGTGATTCTTGGGTTGCTGGATTCAAGAGACTTTTGGGGTGTTGGACTTTTGGGACTTTGGGGGTGGGTCTTTTGCTCATGGTTTGTGTTATGAATCCTGTTTGTGGTGTTTTTCCAATTTAATGCTGATGTCGTTTACCGCATGTTATTAAATATTTTCTGCTACACTCAGTCTCCGTGCTTGTGAGAGGGGAAGAATTGCCTCTTAGAGGCTCCCGGGAGTGGTATGTAATTGTCCCAGGTCATTGGGTGGGGGCTCGAGCCAGTTTTGCATTGCGTTATTGAAACAGAACCCCTAGATACTGAACCTGGCCCTTGTTGCTGCCAACTCAGATGGGCAGAAGGGTTACACAGTTCTCCGACATTTACAGTGAGTTTCAAAGCTATTGGGTAGAGGAAAAGCCCATTGCAGTGATGGAATGCTGCCAAATGGCAGAGACAGTACTACAGGGAGACCATAAGAAAGAACAGGTTCATTGTGGGGATGCTCCATAGATCACTGGGAATTTCATGGTTTGCATGTCTCAGACTTTTCCTCATTCCTGAGGGGAAGCAAACCCCACCATCTCAATGGGATACTGTTTAGAGACTCTCAGAGAGTTTCCTGAGATTTCTGTGAGTTATTAACATAAGAACATAAGAATGGCCATCCTGGGTCAGACCAAAGGTCCATCCAGCCCAGTATCCTGTCTACTGACAGTGACCAATGCCAGGGAGTGAACCTAACAGGTAATAATCAAGTGATTCCTACATTCCTACATAGCAGACTAGCTGATCCACTGTCACATTTTTTTCTTTCCCTATTTCTTCCTTTCGTTCATCCAAGTGGACAAATTTAGCCACAGAATAAATGGGCACAACTCAAGTTGACTTCCACTGTAATTTTACCCACCTCCAGCATTTGATCTACTGCATCATTTTTAACTATAGCAGAGAGAATTCCAGCTACACACTCTGGTTGGCTCTATCCTAACTAGAGCTGTGTAAAGAGCTAATTTTTCAATTTACCAAAAATAATAATAATTGATAAAAAATTAGAGTTGACCCAAAACTAAATTTTTCCAACTTTTTTGGTAAACTGAAATGTCAAAAAGAAACTCACAGCAACTTGGGGTCAAATGAATCATTTAGTTTGACCCTAAATTAAATGCTTCATTTCAGTTTGGAGGTTTTTTAAACTTAAAAACAAACAAACAAAAATAATTGAAAAAATGGAAATCTCCAGAGGCAGGTATAAATCAGTATGGAGATAACGAGGTAACGATAACCTCATTATCTCCATACTGATTTATACCTGCCTTTGGAGATTTCCATTACTTGCATCTGAAGAAGTGTGGTTCTTACCCATGAAAGCTTAGGCTCCCAATACTTCTGTTAGTCTTAAAGGTGCCACAGGACCCTCTGTTGCTTTTTACAGATTCAGACTAACACGGCTACCCCTCTGATACTTGACAAAAATAATTGAAGTACATTTTAAAATGAAAAGTTGTTTCAAATAGAAAAATCCAAATTAAACATTTTGATTTTTTTTCCTGACCAAAACAATTGGGCAAATTCAACATGAATTTGCAAACTGTTTTGATTAAGGCAAATCTGTATTTTTCTGATTGCCAGAAACTGGGAATGGGTGACGGGGTTGGATCACTTGATGATTACCTGTTCTGTTCATTCCCTCTGGGGCACCTGATATTGGCCACTGTCGGAAGACAGGATGCTGGGCTAGATGGACCTTTTATCTGACCCAGTATAGCCGTTCTTAAGTTCAGGAAAAAATGGGGTTTTAACTGAAAAAAATCACCCAGCTCTAACTCTAATCCTAACTTATTTCACTCAAAGAAATCTAATTCAACAAAATAAAGGCTTAAACACAGTAAAAAAGTTAAATACAAATATTTTCATCCACCAAGTAAAGTATTTTCACTCCATGGAATACTATTTTCTTGTATTTAAATGACAGATCCTGTCACAGAACTCTTAATATTGTATTGAAAGTTATCTGTATTACAATGGAGGTTAAACACATTTATTTATAAGACTCTGGGGTCCTGGAAAGGTTTTCTCTCTCTTTTTGCCTGCAGACTGTTAATATCATTGGGAAATAAAGAGTCTACATTATATGACAAGACACAATGGTATTAAAAGCAAACAGAGATGTTTGAATCAAAGAACCTCTCTAGTCTCAAGTAAAATGTTTGTTGTAATTGAAGAGAAATTGTATCCCAGTACTGATGCTTCTTCCAATATGCTTTGCATTTTCAGAGTTTCACCAATTAGAAATTGAAGGTGAGAATTGCTTTTATTGCATGTTAATAGTGCACATGTCACTAAGGCATCTGGGTGCACGTCCTTGGGTTTTGCAATGAAAGCTGGAACATCGGAACAGAAGAATTTAGGAACTGCCACGTTGGATCAAAGCTTTGGCTCCTGTAGTCTAGGCACGATGGTCTGGGACAGACAGTGCAGAGGATGATGCAAGAAACCTTTCCGTAGGCATTTATGGAACAATCTGCTTACAGGGAACATCTCTTCCTAGCCCCCTTAGTTAGAGATTGGTTCTTGTGTGTGGAGAAACAATGTCTCTCTCTCTTTTGTTTATTTGTACAATGATAGATTTTAGGGCCAGAAAAGATGTTTTAGGACCATCTAGTCTGACCTTCTGTGGAGCACAAGCCATAGAATTTCACCCAGAAATACCTCCATCTAGTCCAGTAATCTGTGGCTGAGTTAGAGAATACTTTTAAGAAAGAAGCATCCAAGCTTAATTTTGAAACTATGGCATGGAAGCGTCAAACATAAGTAGTTGAAGGAAAGAAACAAGAAAGAAAAAAGGTGTGATCTAGGGCAAGTCAGATAGGGCCAGGTTCTCACAGATATTTAGTCACCTGAAGATGCAGACAGGCTTTTCAAAAATGCCTAATTAGGAATGACAACATTTAAGAATGGCTGTAATGGGATTTTCTGGCCTTTTAATAGTAAAGGGGGCCAGAAGAACCCATTACAGGGAGTTGGAATGAACAAAGGCCCAAGAAATGACCTGGTAGTAGACGAGAGGAAGCAATCCCAGGGAATTAGGAGTTAGATGGGGGAAACAACGTAGGACGCTGTTCCTTTAAAGGCCTGAAATCTGGAGCACTGTAGTATAGGTAGGGAAGGGCTTCCCTCTCTTTCAGCCAATCAGGAGGCAGTCTCTGGAGGAGGTTAGTATATAGACTGCCTTCTCCCTCAGAACAGAGGAGACACTGGACATGAGGAGGAGGCCAGGGCTAGGGCTCCATTCAGAAAGTTCTGGGTTTGGTGGCTTTGGGTGGATAAGCTTAGGTCAAAGGAAGAGCTCTGGGTATGGCAGAAGAACCAGGGCTGGGTATGAATTTTTCTGTTATCATTATAAACTTTATTTTGGAAGCTCACTGATTATTGTTTGAAACATTATTTTATTAAGGACTCTGAGGATTGTTTCAACCTATTATTTTATTAAACCAGCCCAGCTGAGGGTGTTGTTAGCCACAAGAGAGACCACGTGGAGCACTTAAGCCTAGCAAGAGGGGGCTAACAAAGGCAGGATGCCTGCAAAGTGACCCCTGACCACAAGGGAGTGCTGAGTAAGTGGCCACCCCGGCATACCGGCTATGAAAGATCAGTACAAGATTTCAGGCTCCTCAGGATAAAGGACTGTTTACCATACTGTCTTAGCTCCAAGCATAGGTGTCTCTTTACTTTCAGTGCACATTCCTATAGGGCAGTACTCTATAAAACCAATCATTCATAAGTTCCAGGGTTCAGAGAATAAACATTTGTACTCTACCTAGTAAATTAGTTCAGAGAGTTGAGGAGAGGAGAGTGATAGTTTCTTGGTTTTACCATCTGTTTAATTACATCACTCATTTCTTAGGGTTTTTTTTAATTAGCACCCCTCCATCCCATATGTGTGAGTTATATTTATGGGAAAATATATTTATGCCCATGAGACAATGCGTCAGTGGATTTTTTAAACTAGTATTTTAAAATATGGTTTACATTGAAAAATGATTAGTATGATGTGACATTTATTTGCTAGTTTACTACCAGGTAGTTATTCAGTTGGTCTTTATACTAGCCCTCCAAGTGGATCATGCTACAAAGTTATGACACCAATGGGAGTTACATGCCGAACCTGCTTGGGAGCTTTTGAAAATCCTACTAAGCACCTATCTGTAGCTTCAGGCACCTCTGGAAATCTGGCTCTTAATATCTCTGTGCCTCACTCTCTCATCTGTAAAATAGGGATAATACTCCCTTTCTCTCAACTTTTAGGATTTAAAGTGCAAATTCTGTGAGATAGGGTCTGTGTTTGTGCAGCACCTAGCACAATGGGGGCCCTAGTTTTATTCAGGGCCTCCAGATACTACCACAGTGATACTCATATATAATAAAAGCCTGGGAAGGATCTACTGCTACTGTTCATTCTGTCACCTCTGACCTATCCATGTGCTCATGCTTGCTTCCCTTTATAAGAGAATCTTTAGATGCATAACTGACATAAAAATACTCTGGTTGTTTCTTCTTAACTGTCATCTTCATGCATGTGATATCTAAACTAGTCACAACCCTCACCCTATGTGGAGTTCAGGAGCTCAAAATCCAATTGTCCTGGTTTAAGGATATTTAATTGTTTACAGGAGCTCAGTGCTATCCAATGGAACAACATCTCAAGGGGCAAGAGAGCTCTAGATCCGCTGGAATTTAAGCCTCCATACTCCTACTGTACCTCCTTCCCACCTTAGCTCATACTTCCTACTGCAATTAATACTTCGACAGAGCCTGATACAGCTGTCATTGAAGGCGGAGAGAGCCTTTCCATTGACTTCCAAGAGAGGTAGATCCAGGTAATTGTGCTTTACAAATTAGATGCTGCTCTTAGTTATGCTGATGAAATCCTATGGCAGGGGTCGGCAACCTTTGGCACACGGCCCATCAGGGCAATCCCCTGGCGGGCTGCGAGACATTTTGTGTATGTTGACCGTCCATAGGCACGGCTCCCCGCAGCTCCCAGTGGCCACGGTTCGCTATTTGTGGCCAATGGGAGCTAGATAGATCTTATTGTTGTAATAAAACACACTCAATTCGAAATGGAAAAACGTAGGTGAAATCCCAAGCCCTGTTGTATTTTGAGTTTTGCCATTGTCTTCAACTGAGCCAGGATTTCACCCTTTGTATTGCGTCAGAAAATGGGATAAGAAAATGTTAAGATGGGATAAGGAAAAATACTAATTAAAATGGAATGGATGACATAATATGTATCTAAAAAAATCATCTTATGGATAATATGGATAAAAGGCCTCGAATGAGAGCTGCTCCTGGGAACTCATGGGGGGCCTCGGCTTTGGAGAGAGCCTGGAAAACAAACACAAACATAAACTGTGCATTCAGTGTGTGCCTTTAAGCCATTGGCATTAATTAAGATTCTATGGCTTACAAACAATTATGACATAATTAAAGTAAGATTCTTTCTACAGTAAAACAATAAGAAATGACTTTTAGAAACCGTGGGAACTATTAAAACGGCACATCAGTACCAAAATGAGCAATATTTACTAGTATTAGCACTATTAAAATGCCTTTTGAAGACAAACGTAGGCAATTATTACTCAGAAAAACTCACATTTGGAGATGGAGAACAACGATAATTAAATCCCTCTCTATATATATCTCCGTTTTTGGTGTTTGACAGAATGGAGTCTTTAAGAGAATCTATTTTAATGGTCTTGAATTAGCAAGACTTTCAAACAGAGAGAGTGCACTTAGCGGGAGGTTGATCTCTACTGAAAGAGCTTTATTAGCAGTATTTTAAAGGTCAGGGAGCTGCATTTAAGGCCTCCTACACAAAGATACATATTTTTGTGTGTTGTAATATCCTGTAATTTTTCTGAGACATGGATTCCGTGCACTTAGGCCCCGTCCCTCGTTATTGTGAGTCCTACTGATGTGCCGCCTGGATTATCCATTATTGTTATTTATATTACAGCAGTACCTTGAAGCCTCCAACCAGGACAAGGTCCCCTTGTCCTAGGCACTGTACATGCATGTAATAAGAGACAGTCCCTGCATCAAAAAGCTCAAAGTCTAAACAGACACATAGATTTTAAGGCCAAAAGGGATCATCATGACAATCTAGTCTAACTTCCTGCACATCACATGCTACAGAACCTCACCCACCCACTCCAGCATAAGGCCACAACCTCTGGCTGAGTTACTGAGGTCCTCAAATCTTGATTTAAAAACTTCAAGTTACGGAGAATCCACCTTTTACTCCAGATCAAACCAGCAAGTGACCCACACCCCATGCTGCAGAGGAAGGCAACAAACAAAAATAAAAAACCCTTGAGGGTGTAAGGACCTACAGGTTAAAACCCAGCTCTGTAGTGCTATCAGGCAGATAACCCCTCCAGGCTGCCATCCAGCAGCCGCTGTAACTCGTCTCAACTCCATTTCCCATGACCTGCTGTGGACCATGGGAAGTTCCGCCTCAAGGGTTTCATAGGCAGGAGCCAGATGGCTCCTGATTGGCTCCCTGTCCTATATAAAACCAAGAGGCATGCCAGGAAGCATCCAGGCAACATTGTGGATCTTTTGTAGTTTCTATGATTTTTCCTGTTCTATGTTCTTGACCTTGGATTGTTTTGGACTTTGCCACCTGACTTGGACTCTGACCGTGAGCACTCACCCTGGTCTGGAACTGACTATGATCACTTTGGCTACTCCTAGCCTCAGGTTTGCGTCTGCTTTGATCCTTGGCCCTGACTGCCCTTATTGGGATCCTGACACAGGGTCTCTGTCACTCTGAGCTGGGGCAAAATTCCTTCCAGACCCCAAATATGGTGGTCAGTTATTCCCTGAGCATGTGGGTGAGACCCACCAGCCAGACACCTGGGAAATAATTTTCTGTAGTAACTCAGGTCCCTCCCTGTCTCTGGCTGTTGGAGATAGTTGCTAGTAGCAGTCACAGATGGGCCATATGATAGACAAATTCTGGGAGACGAAAACAAAGGCACAGAGAGGTAG
Organism: Trachemys scripta elegans; assembly: GCF_013100865.1. Classification (NCBI taxonomy): domain Eukaryota; kingdom Metazoa; phylum Chordata; order Testudines; family Emydidae; genus Trachemys; species Trachemys scripta. The sequence goes on from NC_048303.1 coordinate 5,972,362, forward strand.
AATGACTCACCCAGCATTACAAAGCAGGTCATTAGCTGAGACAGAAATAGAACCTTAGTCTCCTTGTTGCCAGACCATAGCTTTATTTGCTGTTAGACCATGCTGCACATCAGCCTCTACACTGACATAGTAGCTGTGAAGCATCTCCACGGCTCCCCCACCTGGGCAGTGGTGTAATACACCCACATATGTTGTTTGGGGGGCACTGGCGAAAAGGTTTAGGCAGGAAACAGAAAAGGAGGGGCTGACGGGCTGGCTCAGTGGGTTAGTATGGTGATTTGGAACCCCTGTTCAGAGCCAATATAGCTCAGTAGTGCCTGATTGTGGTGGTCCTTTATGAGTTTGGGAGGTCTCAAGCCAATTATCGGTGCTCAGAATTCCACACCACAACCTTGTTGATCACCTAATTGGCAAGGTCAAGGAATGGCTGGCCTGTGCAGAATGTAATCCTCTCCCCGCTAGGAATGATCCTTCTTTGGCAGAGTAGAGGGACATTGTGGGAGTGTTATGGGGGAAGTTTACCTGTAGTAGACAGGCTCTCTGGATAAATAGACAATCTCATTTGTTGTAATCAGCACTCAGTTCACTTATTTCTTTTAAAGCACAAAGTAACACACCTCTGCACATGCACTTAGGCAAGCAAGAAATTGTGCTCACTGTTCATATCCCAATCGGGGAACACTCCCTTTCTCCTATAGGGCAGCAGCTTAGATTGCACAGGGAGAAACAACACAAACCATTTTGCCTGAGCAACACCATTACTCAGTTCCCTAGAGTAGCACTAAAAGGCTAGACTGAAGCAAGGGAGTGATCCCTAGCTGGGATCAGCCGCGGGCATTAAGCAACATTCCCTTAAAGATTTGGTTTAAGTCTCAGGCACCTGTGGACACTGCAGGCGTGATTGTGATGAGTTTGTCAGCAAATGCCATGCCCGGCCCTTGGCACAATAAGAATTTACTCCTGGTGACCTGCTTTCAGTCTCATTCAGTTTATCGAAATAAACACTGTAATGTAGTTTTAGGCCAATGACATTAGGCTACACTTTGATTATAAGACAGGGGAGCATGTCCAAAGTTGATGTGAATATTTGTTCTTTTTTTAAAATACAATTTTCAGTGAAAGTCATTAAAAACAAGCAAAGTACAATGTAAACATTCCCCTACAGTAGAGCTGGCTGGGAATTTTCCATCAACATGATTTTACTATGGTAAATTTGGTTTCCACAAAATCATAATTTTTCCTTAGAAAAATCCCTAGGTCATCCTGAATCTAAACTCTTGGTTTGTCAAACAGAACTGAAGGGTTTTGTTTCAGGTCAGTTCAATCTTAATCTGTTTGCACCTCAGTTGCTGTGGTACCTTGTGGGAGCTATAATTTGTGTCACACACCCATATCCTTCCCCATAGGCTGGACTCCTTGGCCAGACTATACTTCCCATGATGTACTTTGGTCCCCTTGCTGAACCACTGCAGTGTGTCATTGGAGTCTCAGGACTGTGGTGCATCATGGGAGATGCAGTGCAGCCCTGGAGCTGGCCCATAGGAGAGAATAGCGGCATGAGGCACCCCAACTACAATTCCCATGTGGTACCACAGCAGCTGAAGTAGATGCTGCTGAAGACTCAACAGAGACAAAACAAAACAAAACAAAACATTTTGACATTCCTGAATCTAAATGTCATGGAACTATCATTCTTCCAAAACAAAAAATCAATATTTTTACTTTTTCCCCCAATTCGAGATGAAACAAATATTGAAATATCAGAATTTTCTGTGGGATGGAAATCCTGATTTTCAATCAGCTCTACAGTGTACTATTGTAGGGGCCACAATATTGTGCAAAGCCTGGAGAACCGCGGGTCCACAGCATGTAGAGATAATGCCTTCACATTAAAAATAAAAATCAGATACAATCTTCAGATAGAGAGATTTATACTTACTGTAATGATGAGGGGCATGTTGTCCCACAAAAGGACTTTAACTAAGAGCTATAAAGATTCCACTTCCGCAGTGACAGTTAGACTGTTCCTATTATCCATAGCCTTCAAAAGAGTCTGGTGGGGAGCCCCAGAAGAAGGCTAGTTTAGATCAGGAGGATTGGGTGCAGCTCTCATTGGGATGCTTGGCTAATCAAGAGCAATTCCTGTTTCCCAGAGGCTGATTCAGAGCTTGATATCTGTGTTTGGATCCTCCAAGCAGTGAAAGAACATGCTGGCATTTGCTTGGCAGGCTGCCCCATCACTCCTCATTTGCAGATCTACCTGGGAGTCATTTCACCAGTCACTGAAGTGCTTGTCCTTTTGTTCAGGCTACATTCTCAGTCATGCTCCACTTACACTAATGGTCACTGACCAGATAGTGAATCCACTCTCCTAGTGTATTTTTGTTGTTGTTGGTTGTGGTGGTAAACCAAATTGGTGGGAACTGCAACTAGCATATTGAGAAGACTTCCTGTGTTCTTCTAGGGTGTTTCCCTGCCCATCAGACAGGAGAGAAGAGTAAAGCATCATCTGCAAGAGCTATTTAAGTATCCAAAACACATAGAAGTTCAGAAAAGCATCCTGAAGTGTGGGTGTGTGATGACCACAATTGGGACTGATACATCAGAGACTGAACGGTGGTGACCTCTGAAGCTAAAACCAGGAGTCTACAGAATGAGCTACAGAGGAAAGTGCCCCAGGAAAATGTAGTAACAGACTAATACCTTCTGGACCAGGCCCAGAGGGGCTACATAACCAGGGGCGGCTCTATGTTTTTTGCCGCCCCAAGCACGGCAGTCAGGCGGCTTTCAGTGGCATGCCTGCGGGAGGTCTGCTGGTCACGCAGATTCGGCAGCATGCCTGCGGGAGGTCCACCGGTTCCACAACTTTGGCATACCTGCCGCCGAATTGCTGCCGAAGCCGCGGGACCGGCGGACCTCCCGCAGGCATGCCATCAAAGGCAGCCTGACTGCCACCCTCCTGGCGACCGGCATGGCTTGCCGCCCCAGGCACGCGCTTGGTGCGCTGGTGCCTGCAACCGCCCCTGTACATAACACACATTGACCAGCAAGGTACAGATGCTTGTGCAAATATTAAAGACAGTCAGACAAGGGTCATGCTCACTCCGTTTAGTTCCTATTCACTCCATCCAGGGCAGAAAGATCATACCCTTTCTGACCCTGTTCCTATCCCCCAGCTCCAACACCCTAACGAGCACTTTCCAAAGGATACTAAGTAAACCATTACATCTGGTCAGGCATTTTTCACTGAGAAGTTTTCTCGTAGTGGCAAATTAAAAATGAAACATTTCATGGAAATGTGTTGGTTTCAATGAAAAAGAATAATCTAGAAGGTTTCTCAGGTCCAGTTTTGAATTTCTGGTCAAAACCCAGGAGAGAGCAAGCCACACGCTCCAGAATCGCCAATAGCTCAGTGGTCAGGTTAGTCACCTGGGATGTTGGAAACCCAGGTTTGTGAATCAGAAAGAGGAGGGATGTGAATCTAGCTCTCCCAGGTCCTGAGTGGGTACTTTAACCACTGGGCTATTGAGAAAGGGGGAAGTGCAGGTTCTCATTTTTCCCCCACCAAAAAAAAAAAGAATGAAAACTAGACCTTTTGGAGTTTTCATCTAGTTCTTGTTGGCCTGCCAGCCCTAAAAATCATGCACTCAACTCCGTTGAATTTGGTTGTCTAACTCCCATAGGCTCTTTTGAAAATCTCCACCTTCTGCTATAGTGGCCCAATCCTGCCCCAATTGTGAAGTAAGTGGTAGTTTATTGGGAGCAAGAGCAGACCCCAAGACAGGATGCTCCATGGGTATAAAACATGGATCCTTTTTGGCTATTGTCTTTATTTTTGTTTGTTTATCCTTTATTCATGTTTTGTTATATTTGAAACCTTTTCTTTTTGAATTAACAAAATCAATAGAAATGTAATTACCAAAAGGAATCAAATGACCTGTAAAGAGAAGTTGCTTTAAACTCCTGACCCCCCACCCCAAAAAAAACACAACCCCATGGTCCACAATGAAACATTCATCATATATCAGAAAGGTGGATGCTGGTAGTCTCATCGCATTAGGATGACTTACACATCCATAAATGGTACCTTTTTGTGCACTAGAAACTTTAACTGATGGCAAACTAAGAAAGCATAGGGACCAGGGCTTTTACATTTACAGTGCATTGCAGAATAAGTCCCATCTGGGCGAACCTTTTCTCTAGTGTTTTGCTGCTCTTAATATCTCTCTGAGATCCGCTTGCCAAGTTGACGAGACCTCATTAGGATTGTCCCATTTGGTATTTCAGCCAAATAACAATGAAAACAAACTATGTTGTAACTGTGCTTTCTTCTCCCATCTTATTTTGCATCAAAAAGCTAATGTGCCAGAATATTTCTGCTCTGGGCTTCTCAGCTTTAGGGTGGGAGGGATAGCTCAGTGGTTTGCCCATTGCCCTACTAAATCCAGCGTTGTGAGTTCAATCTTTGAAGGGGCCACTTAGGGATCTGAAGCAAAAAGAGTACTTGGTCCTCCTAGTGACTGGAATATGGCTGAAGGTCCATAAAGACCCCAAAGTATCCAGCATTACCATTAGAGTGAAGGGTTTTTTTTGTAGTGATTGGAGAAATTGGGACTGGAGACAGGATGCCTGGATTCTGCTCCCAAAACTGTGTAATCTTGGGCTATTTCTGCATTTCAGTTTTCCCCAAGAAGATTAATAATACTCACTCGGTTATATCAAGACCTCTGAACTCTCAGGCTGAAGGCAATATATAGGTGCAAAGTATTCATCATCATTATTTAGTGTTAGCACTATCTAATATTTATTATCTCTTTAGCATGTATATAAACTAACTAAATGGCTAGTGAATGGCCTTCATGAAATATATTTTTTGTTAACCTGGTGGCTAGTAGACATGTCTCCATGTTATGAAAAAATACCACCATAATACATACTAACTGCTACCATCAGACACAATGGACCTGATGAATGCCTGTTGAAATCAGTGGGAGTCTTTTGATTGACTTCAGTGGGCACTGGGTCAGGTTGCATCTCAATAGAGAAGTCAAGAGTATGCATTCCATGGGGATTGACCTACCTTCTCTCCTCATAGTGGTTCCATCATAAACTGAAGCCCTCTACTCTCCAGGGCTGGGAAACTTTCCACCACCACCAAGTTTCCACTTAGAATATGAAAAAAAAAAGTGGCTTTAATTTAGAGAGAGTGTAGTGGACAGAGAATAAACAATTAATGCACTTGTTTCTGCCCTTCAGAAAATACAGTCTGAAAACCTATTTAAGTCACCCTGTGCCAAACAACTATCATGGCCTCTACACTGCTGCTCTGAGCAGAGTAGTTCACCATGGTGCAGATATATATAATTTATGTCAGCAGAATGCACTGTAGTCAGCATCCTTTGGAGGAAGCAGGGGGGGAGGGAGAGATGGAAAGCATATCAGCATCTAATTGCACCTGTCATACTGAAAGAAATGAGTCTCTCCAGATCAGGAGAGAAATTTGTTGCTGGAGTAATGTCAAAGGCCACTTCTCCCCAGCTGCACCAGGCAACATGAAGCTTAACATTTCAGGACTATTCATTCATCAGCTCTATATATCTAGGTATATAGATCAACACAAACCCAAAAGAAAAAAAGGAAATGAAAACCTAGAAAGTGGATGCTGATGCCACCAAGTTTGACTCTGCAATGACTGGTAGTGGTCATGTCTCACTTTTATGTCCAAGAAAAGTAAGCACACAGAAATCAAATAAAGAAACAAAAGATCTATACCTAGAAAAAGTGCAAGGAACCTGCTCTGTGTTGGTTGGATACCCAAGTTACATGGAATGTATCTGTTCCCTGATTGGATGAGATTTCCAATTTTTCAGTATAAATTCACCACTCTTTCATGATGATTCTGCAGCATCTGCCTCCAGTTCATTCTGTATCTAGGGCAAAGAACTACAACATTGTAAAAAAAGCTTCTCTTAGTCCACAGTACAGCAGGACCCATCCTCACTAACGTCAACCATTGAGATGCACACTGTTCTGGTTCTCCATTCAATGCACTGCCTCCCCGTAGAATACCAGGTATAATTCAAGGAGTCTAGTTCTTACCTGGTATCAAACTAGCATAATTACATTGAAGCCACTGTAAATGAGGCTGGAATTTCTATTCATTTTTAAGTCCCTCCATGGAACTGGCCCAAGATACAGACAGCATCTCTCTTTCTGCCTGTAGCAATTCTTCCAAAACTATGTTCCTCAAGGACCATGAACCTGTCAGCCTCATGAGTGAAGCTTATGATAACAGAAGGTCAGGCTCTGGCATTTACAAGGCCCTTACTCATTACCCAAGGAGTTAATTTAAATTGCCTGGAGAATGGGGCTGCATGTTAATCATAGAATCATAGAATATCAGGGTTGGAAGGGACCTCAGGAGGTCATCTAGTCCAACCCCCTGCTCAAAGCAGGACCAATCCCCAACTAAATCATCCCAGCCAGGGCTTTGTTAAGCCTGACCTTAAAAACCTCTAAGGAAGGAGATTCCACCACCTCCCTAGGTAACCCATTCCAGTGCTTCACCACCCTTCTAGTGAAAAAGTTTTTCCTAATATCCAATCTAAACCTCCCCCACTGCAACTTGAGACCATTTCTCCTTGTTCTGTCCTCTGGTACCACTGAGAATAGTCTAGATCCATCCTCTTTGGAACCCCCTTTCAGGTAGCTGAAAGCAGCTATCAAATCCCCCCTCATTCTTCTCTTCTGCAGACTAAACAATCTCAGTTCCCTCAGCCTCTCTTCATAAGTCATGTGTTCCAGCCCCCTAATAATTTTTGTTGTTCTCCACTGGACTCTTTCCAATTTTTCCACATCCTTCTTGTAGAGTTGGGCCCAAAACTGGACATAGTACTCCAGATGAAGTCTCAACAATGTTGAATAGAGGGGAATGATCACGTCCCTTGATCTGCTGGCAATGCCCCTAGTTATACAGCCCAAAATGCAGTTAGCCTTCTTGGCAACAAGGGCACACTGTTGACTCGTCCACTCTAACCCATAGGTCCTTTTTTGCAGAACTGCTTCCTAGCCATTTGGTCCCTAGTCTGTAACAGTGCATGGGATTCTTCCGTCCTAAGTGCAGGACTCTGCACTTGTCCTTGTGAACCTCATCAGGTTTCTTTTGGTTCAATCCTCTAATTTGTCTATATCCCTCTGTATCCTATCCCTACCCTCCAGTGTATCTACCACTCCTCCCAATTTAGTGTCATCTGCAAACTTGCTTAGAGTGCAGTCCACACCATTTTCCAGATCATTAATTCTGTGCCTTTGTGCGGACATGAAGGGTGACTGGTATGTGCGGAGTCATAGTTACAGCTTGTATTCAGTTGGCTGTGTGTGTGTTCTCTGTGTGTCGCACTGGCCCTGGCCAGATAGCCTATACAGCAGGCTCCAGTTGAACTGTCCAAAAGACCACAGACTCGGTTTCTGTAGCGAAGGCACTTGGCCAGGTTTATTGTCAACAACGCACAGTCCTGTTTCAATGGTTTCAGATACACTAACACATGGAAGCTCGTTGCAATGGACTCAGCTCAATGAATGACTTTCCATTCCCCCCCTTGGCTGGACAAAGACAACCCCTCTGAGATGCTGAAACAAACAAGTTACGTATTGCCCCTCTGACATGCTTAGTTACCACCCTTTACCTTGTATGTGTTGATTCGATCAAATATCTCTATTAATCGCCGTCATCCTGACCTTATCTTTAAGAGGGGGTCAGTGTATCCTTGTATCATCTTTGGGAAGTGTGTTTACACCATAACCTTGTATCAGAGTGTTCTGATACTACCATTCTGGAATGTGTTTCCGTGAATACTTAATGCATAGAAGTGCTTGTGTTTTTGCAATGCAAGCCCAGTTCTTTCTAAATGCATGTATTGGATAGGGGGGCTTTATAATGGGGAGGGCCTGAATTTAGTTTGGTCCTTACGCCTTACACCAGGCCCTCAGGCCTCATGTCTCAGGCTCTCTCTTTCCACTACACAACCATGCAAATAATGGTGTGTGCCCCCCACCCACCCTCCTCCCGTCCTTTGGCAATTCTGAAAAAGAGGAGGGGAAAGGAATCATTGTGGGTTGAACCAATTTTTTTTCTCAAACTGTTTATCAATATATATATATTTTTAATTATTTCTGACTAAAAAAATCTCATTTTTTTGTTTTAATTAAAAATAAAAAAAGGAAATTTTGAAACAGTAATTTCAAATCAAAATGTTTAGTTTCAAAAATGTCAAAAACAACAAGGAGTCTGGTGGCACCTTAAAGACTAACAGATTTATTTGGGCATAAGCTTTTGTGGGTAAAAACCTCACTTCTTCGGATGCATGAAGAATGGGCCCATCAGCTGTGGGAAAGTTAAAAAAACTAAACAAAAAAATTAGCTTGCATCGGAAGAAGTGAGCTTTTACCCATGAAAGCTTATGCCCAAATAAATCTGTTAGTCTTTAAGGTGCCACCAGACTCCTTATTGTTTTTGTAGATACAGACTAACACGGCTGCTCCCTGATACTTGAAAAATGTCAAAATAAGTTTTGATTTTTTAAAAATTCTGTGAAAACTGTTGGACTGAAATAATGTAGTGAAATTGTCACAAATACGCTAAATGTTTTGGCATCACCAAAAGTGCATATATATATATATATTTAAGTCTGTCAAAAATTTCCATCCTGATCTAGCATAATCCCCCTCCAAGTCTCATTGCTGTTCTAGTGAGGCAGTAAATGGTGCCAGTTTGTGTCCATGCAGCGTACACTACATAAGGTCCTGGTGCACCTAGGTGTTGTTAGATGTTCAGTTGCGTGTGTGTGTTCTCCCTGTGTGCTGCCCCAGCTCTGCCCAGACAACCGGTTCAGCAGACCTTGAATGAACTCCCCAATGACCACAAGATCTGTTAAGGTACAGAAGTGGCATGCCAGGTTTTATTCTGGACAAAGCATGGAAATAGAACCTGGCACACATAAGAGGATACTAAGATATGTATGCCCGTGACAATGGATGCAGCTCAGTGAATGGCAGGACTTTCCATTCCCCCCGTGGCTGGACAAAGATACTCCCTCTGAGATACACCTTTATACCCTGATACAAACAGGTTACGGACTGCCTCTGACATAATTATTTACTGATGTAGCTAGTTATCCCCTATCACCTTGTACATGTTGGTTCGATCAAAAACATCTTTAGTACATACTGTCATCCTGACCTTATCTTTTAGGAGGGATCAGCGTGTTCCTGTTATCCTTGGGGAAAGTTTTTGTACCATCCTTGATATTGGGATGTTCTGGTGCCATTTATATTGGGATGTGTTTGCGTGCGTCACTCTGTGACTAGGAATGTATATTTCTGCAATATCAGCCCTGTTCTTGTCAGATTCTGTGAGCAGGTTTCGCCTCATACCAGGCCTCTGATACAAGGGCTTATATCTCAGGCTCTCTTCCTACTCCACCAGGCAGCTGGGCACATTGCCGCTTTGCCCTAATCCATCTTCTCCTGCCTACCTGTGCAATGGTGGGGGAGTGGGAATATGGTGGCGCCACAAAGCTTACTACTTTTCCCATGCTACTTCCTGTGCTACTTCCTGTCCCTTTACATCTCAGTGCCATTGGACTATCTAAGCCATAATTTGTCTCTAAGCTAATTTTTTTGTTTAGTTTTTTAACTTTCCCACAGCTGATGGGCCCATTCAACCAAAATATGTTTTAATACACCCAAATGCAAAAGGTCATTCACCTAGGAATAAAGAAAGCAGGCCATACTTACAGAATGGGGACCTGAATCTTTGAAAGAAGTTCCTCTGGAGAAGATTTAGTAGTCACAGTGAACAGACAACTCAACACGAGCTCCCAGTATGACACTGTTGCAAAAAGGGCTAACGCAATCCTTGGATGTATAAACAGGGGAGTAGTGAATAGGCGTAGCGGGGTGATTTTACCTATGTGTATGACACTGGTGAGACCAATACTGGAACATTGAATCAGTTCCATTGTCCACATTTTTAAAGGATGTTAAACTGGAGAAGGGGCAAAAAAGAGCCACAAAAACGTGTTGAGTGCTGGAGAAAATGTCTTAGAGTGAGAGACTTAAAGAGCTCAATCTGTTTAGCTTATCAAAAAGACGATTGAAAGGTGACTAGATTACGGTGTATGAGTACCTTCAGAAGAAGAAAATACCAGCTATGAAAGGGCTCTTTAATGTAGCGGAGAAAGGCAGAACAAGAACCAATGGCTGGAAGTTAAAGCTAGGCAGATTCAAATTAGAAATAAGGCACACATTTTTAACAGTGAAGATGATTAACTATTGGAACAAATTACCAAAGGAAGTGGTGGATTCTCCTCCTCCATGTCTTCAGATCAAGGTTGGATGCCTTTTTGGAAGATGTGGTTTAATCAAGCACAAGCTATTGGTGTCAATAAAGCTGTGAAATTCTCTGGCCTGTGATATACAGGATGTCAGACTAGATGATCTAATTGTCCCTTCTGGCTTTAAAAATCTATAAATGTCTTCATTAAAAGCAATATGAAGGAGGAAGAGGACGAAAAAGAGGTGACTGGCAAGAGGAAAAGGAAAGGAAATAAATGGCTCCAATTGCTTGAGGGGAGTGGTTAGGGAGGGGAAAAAAGGCAGATCAGTGAATGTAACTATTATATTTCGGAAGGCACTCCGATAGTTCAGTGATGGGGAACATGAGAATCCAATTACAGACAGGACTGGTAATGCCACCTAATATTAAGTTTGCTTGATATTTCCTATCGTAAAACTCCATTGTATCGGCAACCTTAATTTTGGCATTTGCCAATTTGTTTTGAGTGCTTGAATTTGCAGCCTTAATGATGTTCTTTTAACATAGTTTTTGTGCATAATTTAGACAGTTCTATCTTAAAGAGGGATTTTGTCTGAAATAGTATTGTCACTGAATCTTATTTAGACAGTTTTATTATATTACCATGATTTCATGGCATTTTAATTTATACTACATTATTGGACTGTTAACTCACTTCCACTACTCAATTAGGCTGGTTATATTGTTTCACTCCTAACTTGCTTTTCAACAGATTATAATTATTAGAAGGCTCTTTATATTTACCTAGTGTCTAGGTTTATTCCTGTAAACAAGATTCCTTTCAGTGTCACCATGGTATCTGCAGACTTCAGTAGGAAGGAAAATTATTGTAATATCTTCATATCCATGCGTTTAGAATATGCTTTAACTAGTGTATGACTTATTAGAAGTAGCTGTATTCTTGCCTCTGCAAAACAAAACAAGGTCAGGTAGAAGAGATTTTGTGCATGACATCATTTAACAAACTATGTTTGATATTCATTTGGATTTTTTTCATTATTTGAATTACATATCTGGTTACACTTAGGTACTGTATGAACCAATAACTGTCTATGATTCATAGGGTCTGCATATTTAATATAAGAGCTGTGCAAATGGCTAATGCTTTTGGGTTGCTAGAAATTCTGAGAAACCTGGGGGGAAAGGTTATTTTGAGTTGACCTGAAATCAAGTTTTTGCAAAATTTTCAGCAAATTGAAAATATAAATTCATTTTAACCCAGAGCCCAATGTCTGATTTTGAGCATTTTTAACATTTAAGAAAAAAAAATGAAGAAACTTTGAAATGCGAATCCCTTTGATTCCACAAAAATCAAAACAGATTGACTTTTTTTGAATGGTTTTTCTTTGTCTGAAACAATTTGGTGAAACAGAAAAGAATTCATGAAACGGTTCGGCCTACATCTACAGTCAGAACTAGGGGTGTGTGTCCAGCACATGTAGACATACTCATGGTCGCTATCATTGAGCGAGCATGTCAGAAATAGCAGTGTGGCTGTGGTAGCATGGCCAGCAGCAGCATGAGCTAGTCATCCCAAGTACAAACCCACCCAGACCCCATGGGTACATACTCTTGGTGACAAGTCCATGCCACCGCTGCTGCTGCCCATCCTACCATGGCTACACAATTGTTTGTAACATGCTGACTCAATGAGCACAAACATGAGTATGTTTACGTGAGCTAGGAATCTCACCCCCAGCTCCAATTGTAGACTTAGCCTCAGTATCACTGACTGTGCATTTTGTGCTGGAAAAAATTAGCTCAGCTCTACTTAATACATAATAAAAATCATTCCTTTATAGAGCTTTTTTCTTGGGCACCAATACTGCAATGGGAACCATTACTATAGACCCTAACACCTGCATGGAACTCGACTGATTTCATTGAGACTCAGACTAAGAAGAAAGGTTTGTGCTAACAAATCGCATTTGCAGGCTCCAACCTAAAAGACTTAATGAGGCATAAGTGCCATAGATTGGACTTTTGTAAGGAGTTATTCATTTTGGCCGTGATCCAGTGCCCATTGAAATCAATGGGAGTCTTGTCATTGACTTCACCGGGCTTTGGACCAGGCTCTGTAATCAATGTGTGGTAGATGCTTTATAGGATTTAGAGATGCTGATCAGGGCTTAGCAATAATGAACCTTGTACTCCTATAGAACCTTTCACTGGAGGATCTCAAACGATTTTACAAATAGCGCGTCCACAGTGATACATTCAAGAGTTGAGGTGGTTTGAAATTTTCCAGTGAAACCTCATTTTGTTGGAAAATGCTAATTGGATTAAAACAAACTCTTTTTTCAAATCTGTTATCGTTTGGATGAAACTTTCATTGAAAACACAGCCATGTTTACATTGACTCACAAGCAGATTTCTAATCTTCCAGGGTCCAGAGTCCCAGTTCTTGAGCTGCTGGGCTCCCTGCTCCATCAATTTCTCATATTTTGTTTTGGGAACACCGTATTTCAGTGTATCCAACATGACTTTTTCAGGGAGGAGGCGTAGGTTCACAAGAAATTTCGGTAAATTTGGTTTTGTTTGGAAACAGAACAAATGCAAATTCCAAAACACCAACATTTCTCTAACCCAAACCCTTGAGTTTTAAACCAGTTCTATTTGAGTCGCCAAATTGTATTATGACATCACTCAGTAAATCAGCCAGTCCAGTAGAGTGGAGCAAATGAGAGCCACTTTTGGAAGCTAGCTTTTCCTAGTATTCAACTTAAATTCTCCTGTTTTCATATTTCTCTTAATTATGCCCTCAAGAAGTACAGTAAATAATTCCTCACACTTGTTGAAACTTATACCCTTCACAGTCTATACTTGTTATCAAATCTTCTTTCTTAGAAATCAATTAGCAAAGCTACACACATGTGTGTGTTGAGCTAAATTCTCTCTCATTTAATTCTTCATCAGAAGCCAATATAGCCCATACCCTAATTAATTTTGCTATTTTTTTACTGAATTCCCTGAAATTTGTACATAGGAACATAATTACCACAAAGGATGAGACCTATGGTCCAACTAGTTTAGGATCTTGTCTCTGAGACAGAGATGAGCACCAGATGTTTAAGAGGAAGATGTAAATATAACCTACATCAAGGGGAGTAAGTCAGTTTACTTAGCAATTCTGTGCTACAGAATACCTTTACCTGACAAAGTATTTGCACAGACCTGAATTCATATACTTGCACAAGACTGCAGCTGGATTTTTATAGGAAACCTTTAAACACTAAAAGTGGAAACTATAAGATTCATTTTCTCTTCCTATAAAATTCCAATGCCAGTCTTTACCATACGATGGTTATACACACATCACACAGACACCCATGTGTACACACACAATTAGCAGTTTCAAATTTCTGTTTACTGAATGATAATCCAAAGATAAAATATTACAGCATGCCAATTACAATGCACCCAAGCTGGACTAACATCACTAACTCAAGGTTTGTTTGTTTTTCTTTAAAATGAAAAATATAACACAGGGCCTATATCCCACTATCTATCTGTCTGTCAAACTCATTGGGTCTTCTAATAATCAGAGATCTTCCGCTTTCAGGTACGTTCCCCCAGGATATTATATTGAGAATTAGATAAAACATTTAATTGTATCCCATAACGAAATGTTTCAGCATCCCAATATTGAGTGCATACAGAACTTTAAATAAGAAAAGCTGACAATTACTGAAATTGCTAGGCTCACATGGTGTCTTTGGTTCAATGATGTGATACAACTTACAGAACTGTTTGGCCTCCAATCTACAATTGCTCCTTTTTGATGTTTTCCCAGCCTCAATCCCATTGACTTCTGTACAATTCCAGGAAACTGTATTGAGATCCAACCTACAGATTCAGTCTGGGTTATGCCGGCAGCTCTATCTTCCCCCTCCAGGGCTGGGCTGGATCTGAGTGGTACTCAAAAAGGCTGCCAGTTTCATGCCCCTGATAGAACTCTTTCTTGACTCTTCAGGAGCTTCCAGCTTCTCACTGTGTATGTGTGTACACCCAGGAACCTCTGCCCTTAACAAAGCCTTCCACACCACCTTCAAAACAGCTACAGAGCATGGCTAACAATTTCCTGCACCCCCTCTTGTGTGCTGAAATTGCTACTACTTGCTCAGTCACTCAAGCATCTATACTGCCGCCTTGCATGGGAATGTTACCATAGCAACTCAGAGCAAATAGAAACAGCACCTGTAATTACACCAAAATGTTTTTTTGGTTAACACCAAAAACAAAGAAAAGGGTTTCTTCTTACACAAGAAACCCCATAGTGGGCAGTTATGGCATAACCTGCTTAATCTCTTCCTAACCCCCTTAGTTCGAGGTTGACTTATTCTTTGAAGCATGAGGTTTTCTCAGATTCTTTCTGGTAATGAAGTGCAAGAATGAAGTGAAAGAACATCCCTCCCAAAATATTTGGATAAAGTCAGTGGCAATGGTCCTCCCATTACTGTCTGGAGAAACAAGTCGAAGATACTACAGTCATGGGTGGGCTTAAGATACTACAGTCATGGGTGGGTTTAAGAACCTAAATAGAATAGAAAGATGCTTCACATTAATGCTTGTCCAGCGCTGGACATGCCTTCCTCTTGCACCGCCAACATTTTTGTTCGGAGAACACTGCTCCTGCAGACCAGTTCCTGCCATTTGTGAACCAAAGATGGCTAAGCCTTCTGCCACCTCTCTCCAGCCATAATCTGCAAGGCTGTGCCAGGGGGTGCTTTTAGAAAAGTAGAGAAAAAATGAAAAATAGATGAGGAACACTGTACAAAGAGAAGAGCTGTCCCTCCTGACTCAAGATGAACATTTTTTCAGCTTTGCTGCACGTCTCCTTCTCACCCCTGTTCCATAGCTGTCAATAACGGAAGTTTTCTCTTCTTTTTCTCTAATCATCTCTGACAAGCATTTGGCAATCTTATGTGTGAGAATCTGCCTGTAATATTCTATGTTGGTTTCAGACTTTGTGAGAAAGGTGGACAATCTGGGATCCACAGTTTTGAAAAGAGCCAATATCCAGGCCATAGTCAGTGGATAAGAAAGACACTTCAGGGGGAGTGGGGCAGGATAGTCTTCTATTAATAAAATCAAGAAGTCCTCTTACATCTTCTAACAGTAGGTGGGAGTTTCAGCTCAAAGTTACATGCTTTTATGACCGAGTTCTCACTAGCACTCTGTAAGCAGCTGGACCAAATTTTCCACCTTGATTTCAGTGGGGTTGAGTGAGAGGAGAATTTGGCTCCACGTTAATATATGGATGGTTGCATATGTGGGAGGGGAGCGAGGGAAAGGTTGTTAATTAAATCTGAAGACGAGATTCTGCTTTTTGCAGCTGAATTAAAAATGAAATAGCAATTGAAGTTTAATTAGTGTCTTTGCTTACTTGTGCATTCAAACTTGAAAGATGGCTTAACACTTGGTCGTAAGCTCCCGTGGCTCGGAGATGATTACGGAGTCTGAGTGCGATGTGCCACATGGTGTTATCAAAGACTCCAAACTACAATCGAGACATTTATGCTGTAGATAATATAAGCATCAAGCGAAATGTCTGGGCCAGAAGTGATGTAAGTTACTGTGTGAGTATGCAGGTGGAAAGGGGACCTGTTCCAGGAATCTAGGGCTGGCTGGAAAACAATTTTCTTTCATGAAAAATATCAGTGTTTTGAAATTGGTTTTGTTCAAATGCAGAACAGGAGAGAGACCCGAGACTAGCCTGGTGGTTAGGACACCTAGTGGTCCAAGACCATGGTCTGAATCTCCCTCATCTTCCACACCTTTAGGCTATTGTGGAGTTTTCCTCTGCCCAGAAATTCCATCCTGAACCTGGGAAACCTTTCTGGGAAAATGTTCATTGAAACAAATACATTTCCACGAATTGGCATTTTTTCAACCAAAATAAAGTTCATCATTTTTTTTTTTGACCAGCTGTAACCAGTAACTCCCATTGGTTTCAGCAACAGTAATGATTGCTCATTAACCACGAGCAGTTACTCATTACTGGTTAATTATGAAATAACTATGTATGTCCTGAATTGGGATAAAAAAAGAGCCTAGGGAGTCTAAGTAGGGCTAAATGAGACTAAAGGAACTTAAACTGATGGTCAGAGTGGTCCCTCCTGGCCTTTATATAGATTATGTTGTGGAATCTTACACAATCAGAGGCTGGAGGATAGGTAAAGTGGGGTTATTTTACACCATTGTGATAGTTATGCTTCTTGATGTCCTTCACTCTTACAGCCCCAAAGTCCACGATTTCTCATACCCCTACTCACATTGTCCTGGGAACAGTCTCACTGCTTTCAGCTATGCTTGGAGTAAGGTTGGAATTAAGGCCTTTGGAGGTTTAAGCATCCAAAACCTGTTGGATGTCAGTGGGATTTGGGCCCCAAACTCCTTTTAGGCCCTCTTTGAAAATCTCATCCTAAGAGGCTGCTCCGTGTGAGTCAGGGTGTCAGAATCTGGCCCATCAATTCATTTATACATACCTGCCATCTCTTGTTTTCTCTCTCTCTCTCTCTCTCTTCCTCCCCCACCCACCTCAATTTTGGCGAGTCAGTGGAAACTCAGGTAAATCTGTGGACCACAGCGGTAGTAAATCAAACTAATTACTTTTGCGCTAAGAAAGAAAATATCCACAATGGACGATTTTGGG